>NC_087257.1:17065000-17665000 GCF_037042905.1 Lytechinus pictus
CATATTTGCAGTTGTTCGTCCGGCGTTGCAAATCTTCGGATGATCCGCTGTCCCAGTCCACCAACTTTCGACAAAAGCCTCTCAGCTCTCCACTGTGATTCTAATTGCATTTTCAAAGGAATCGATGCGTTGTATAGAGTTTCCCCGTAGTAAATGCGAAAAGTCCCTACTCTTACCAGGGAGTTGGGAGTAGATGCTCTTACCTTAGGTCCATCACATGCAATAAATAAGGATGAACTCTAAAAATTAGCTCGAGCAAATAACACCCCCCCAAAAAAAAAAAATATATATATAAAGATAACTTCGATGCCTTCTTGTGCATCATTAGCAGTAATTAGATATGGATTATTTCATTTTTGGTTACGTAATATTACAACGTCCATTCCAATGACGCACTTTCTTATCTTTTACTAATTAGGATGTTGAAAATCTCCCCACAAGTCCGGTAGATATGGATTTTATTTCAGATTAAAGTCATCTTTTGATAAAATATGTCTGTGAAATCAGATCGAAGTTTTACATTCTAAATTCATCATGTCTTCAAGTGCATAAAATTAAAATAAAGTTAAGATAACATGACATCTGTTTTCAATAATCAATAAATGAGGTTTGTTTGATTTCCCATGCTAACATGCTTTGGGTTATAAAGGAAGAAGAACAAAAATGTTTAAAAAAAAGAAGGAGGGGGAGAAGAATGGGGGGGGGTGGGGAGGGAGGGGAAGCGAGAGGCAGAGAGAGAATCACACACACATACAGTCAAAAATAAAGAAAGAAAGTAAATATGGGTGAGAGACGGACAGAGTGAGGGGGGAAGAGGGGGGGGGGGGGGGGGGCCTGGGAACGATTTTTTACTGGGGCGGTGCAGATGTAAATTTGAAAAAAATAATGTCACTACGAAATGGAGATCAAATTGTTACATTTTCCAATTGTTCACATCTTCCAAAATACCTCGGGGTGCTTCCTATTGAGAATAATACAGGCAGCACACCCGCTTCCCAGGGCCATGGGGGGGGGGGGGGGGGCAGACAGACATACAGAAAGCAGTATTACCAGGTCCAAGCTGAACAATATCACTAAAAAAATGTAAATAAAACATCACCAAATCAAGCAACGTACAAAAACAAAAAAATCTCAAAATTTCCTAAATTCTCAATATCCACCACAAAGAACTGCAAAAGGTAATTTTTGAGGATCAATTTTTCACAGAAATCGTGTTCTTTCCTGCTCTGACTAAGTGGAGTATAATTTGTTTAAAAAAGTTTAGGGTAGGGGCAAACATGGCATCCGCGTAAGTCATCAATTCTGATAATGTGAGCGAGCGAATTGAGGTATAAAAAAATCAACCCTATATCATGAGCTTTAACATTGTCAGAGGCCAAGACAAGGGTGGAATTTTATCTTTAGAAAACTTACATATTAAGTATCCAAAGGTTTAAACGATTAAAAAATAATACAAATTCTCCAAGTTGTTTCTGTCAAATTCAAATAACATTGAAACACCCAACGTGGTAACGGAGATGACAATATGGAAACACGTCTGCAGAAATTGGAGGGGGGATAAAATCATTCTATTACAATTTGTTTGAAGTGAGTAAGAACCTTGTAAACATAATAATGCTTTATTTTGCTACGTGTGTGTCTCAATAATGACTCTTAAATTATGTGAATTTGACCTCCCCAGCACGGTATAAGAGCAATTCGAAGACCCTGGGATCGTCCCCCTTCGGTCGGCCTTCGGCATGTTCGGGCTTCAGCTAATAATGCAGGAGAACTTCTTGTAGGACTATAACCCCGGGATTTTACATGATTTTGATGAGGAGAAATTCCCCGATGAGGAAATCCAGAGGAAGAAGATGAACTCCCGATTACCAATGTTGCAGTCGACACCGTCTTCATCATCGTTGCCGTGGATAGGAGGCTGGTGAAGATAGGATGCCAATGATGAGATGGTGATGGTGGTCATGGTGTTGTTGTTGTTGATGATGATGATGGTGATGATGATGATGATGGTGATGGTGATGATGATGATGATATGGATGATGATGATGATGGTGATGATGATGATGATGATGGTGATGATCGGTAGAGCGGGGGTTTCGGATTCCGGTGACCCGGGTTCGATTCGCAAGTGGTGCGCTAGTGCCCTTTGGTAAGGCATTTATCCTCATTACCAGGTCCCTAGGAGAGGACCTTAAGCCGTTGGTCCCCTGGTTGCTTGCTCACAGGCATTCGTGCTTTCTTAGCAGTCACAACATAACATGATGATGATGATGATGATGAACATGATATTGATGATGATGATGACGACGACGAGGATGATGATAATGTTGTTGTCGATGTTGTTGATGATGAGGAGGAGGATGATGCAGTTGATGGTGTTGATGGTGGTGAAGATGATGATGATGATGATGAAGATGAGGAGGAGGCAGGAATGTGACATCAACTTTATCGGAAAAATCATTCCTCCTTTGATTTAATAATCATCAATGTCACCGTCATCCCCATCATCATCTCTACACTGTAAAAAAAATATTGGGTAAAATTTTAACCGGCATGAGGGTAATTATGTGTCCAACCAAGTTTTGGCAGTATTTTACCCAATACGGGAAGCATATTGTCCAGTAAGGTTAAAAGATAAGCAGCAATTACTTTAATATGGGCAAAATTTTCATCTCACTGGATAAATAAAAATGCCCAAAAGAAATTCCCAATGTTGGTTGGACATATAACTCCCTCATGGAGCATTTTTACCCAATATTTTTTAGAGTGTATGACCTTCATTTTTATCATCTTCACCGTTTTCACCATCATCATCCTCAGCATTAGCATCTTCATCGCCATTACCATTGGTATAAAAAAAGGGGGTGGACTGAGAGATAAGTAGTCCCATATAATGTAGAAAAAAAGGAGTATATTTGTAGAAAAATATGTTGAAAAGAAAGGTTTGAGGTATTATGATGCACGTTTGATAAATATACCAATTTTCTGGTAATTTTATTACATTCTTATCAAAATTATAAAGAGCCGCCCTGACTACTTCTAATGGTGAGATGATGGTCAAAGCCAGATTTAAAAAAAATGTCGACTGGAAGATGCTGTATCTCCAGAGATTGAGATGGAGATTTGGCGGGACTCGGAACAGTGGAATGATAAAACTAGCAGGGGTAATAGAAATCTGATCCCACGGGAGATGGTATACGTCATGACATCCCGCCGAGATCGAACGATGACCTCTAGTTTAAGGGGCCACTCGTTTGGGGCTACCCCCCCCCCCCCCCATACACACACAGAATCAAGATAGAACCAAATAAATGCATACACCCTCGGCATACACATCCCCGCTAAATGTATGTACATCCCATTGGTGGAACGCAGTTAACGGTTTGGGAAAAAATATTAAAATACTGCTATCTCAGGGATATTTTATAGCCATATACCACCTACCACCACCACCACCACTGCCTCCACCACTACTACAACAACAACTACTATACTACAACCACCACCACCACTACTACTACTACTACTACTACTACTGCTACTACTACTACTACTACTACTACTACTACTACTACTACTATACTACAACCACCACCACTACCACTACTACTACTACTACTACTACTACTACTACTACTACTACTACTACTACTACTACTACTACTACTACTACTACTACTACTACTACTACTACTACTACTACTACTACAACTACTACTACTACTACTACTACTACTACTACTACTACCACTACTACTACTACTACTTCTACTACTATGACTTCTATGACTACTACAATTACTACGGCGACTACCAGCTACTACGGCTACTATGACGACTACGACTACTACTACTATAATACTGCTACTATATTACTACTACTACTACTACTACTATACTACTACTACTATTGCTACTACTACTACTTATGATGGTGATAATAATAACTATTGTCAACATCATTATTACCATCACCATCATTATAATCATCACCATTATCATTATGGTCGTCGTCGTCATCGTCGTCATCATCGTCATCATCATCATCATCATCATCACCACCACCACTGCCATCAATCATCATCATCATCACCACCACCACCATCATCATCATCATCACCACCACCTTCATCATCATCATCATCATCACCATCACCATCATCAATATCATCATCATCATCATCATCACCACCACCACTGCCATCAATCATCATCATCATCACCACCACCACCATCATCATCATCATCATCACCACCACCTTCATCATCATCATCATCATCACCATCACCACCATCATCATCATCATCACCATCACCATCACCATAACCCGCTCATTTTCGGTAGGTCGGCTGCAATGTGTCACTTTAACAATGTCATCAAACTTTCGCATACATTTTTTTCCCTTCCAATTTTCCACAACATTATCGTCAAACTACCACATGCTGCGAGACTGAAAATCGTCTAATATCTCACATTGTGCAGCCTTACTGTTAAATGTATATATTTCCTCTGGTATGCCGAGAACATTACTCCAGATAAGGTCAGGGGAATATTAAATTAATAGTAGCTTACAGCATGAAATATGATGTTAAACCGTGGAAGTGCATGACCTTAAGTTACTTGCAAGTCCACATGTATTTCATTTTTGAAGTAGGAAATGTATAGATAACAATACACTTATACAACGCGCCCCAAGTGATAGGTCGGGGCTGCACATTCATGGAGAGGGGGGGGGGTGGGGTAGTCTGCCGGCAAAGACCCTGATTGAAACTTTGATCAACAAGCGTGTCTCCACGCAAAGACTAGCACATGCATACAAAACTTACTGTTTCAATTCAGAGGACCTTCAGTACACATGGCATGAGTAGGCTGCACATTCAGACCCTTAACTCGAGTGAAGGGTTAGCACAGCCGACTGGGGGGTGGGGGGGGGGGGGGGGGCTTACGGTATTTTAGGTATAGGGGAAATCGAAGAAACTTGACAGAGCAAAGGAGAAAATGCGTAAGAAAGGGGAAGATTGTGGGCATTTTGCTCACCATAAAATACCCAGGTGCTACCCTAGCATGAAACGATTATGGAAAAGATTTTATTCAAAATAAATGAATTTAGGTATATATTTTCAAAAGTAATGATGAGCGATGGTTTGTCATGAATGACGTGACACCACGTGGAGGGTGATCCAGGAGCCGTTTCATAAATCTGTTCGTAAGTTAAGAGTGACTTTAAGAACGACTGGTGATCCTTTCTTGTGGTAAGTGATATTTCCCATTAATGCAGTAGCGTACCTAGGATTTTCCACAGGGGGGTCAAAACCGTCCGCCAAAAACTTTGACAAGCAAAAAAAAAAAAAAAAGGTCTTCAATCACAAATAAAGGATTTCAAAGGATTTCGTACGAGAAAAAAAATTGACAAGCAAAAAAAAATAAAATAAAAAAACATTTTCAAGCTCGTCAGGGGGGGGGCAAAAAAGGTCTTCAAGCTCGTCAGGGGGGGCAGGGATGCGTCCTTTGCATGGGTTGTGACTCGTCAGGGGGCAGACTACAGGCTGCCCCCCCCCCCGTAGGTACGCTAGTGCATTAATGTTCATTGGTGATTATTTTAGCGCATAAGTCGCTCTTAACTTAAGAACAACTTTATGAGACACACCAGGGTAGATTTCGAAGCCATAATGATTCCTTTATCTGTTCTAAACATGCAATGCATTTTTTTTTTGGTTTTCGGGACAAATTATTTCTCTCCAGATGGAATATAGGACTAACCCCCAAACAAACAGCAAACCAAACATGCAACACAAAAATATGGTTCTCCCCCCCCCCCCCCCAAGATTTCATTTATTGGTTTTTGCAATATTTTTCATAACAAAAATCTGGACAAAAAAAATACATAATCTAAAATTTGACATCAATATAATGAACAATAAGTTTGTATATAAATCATCAAATGTATCATACATGAATAAACAATTTAAGTGGTATTTTCTGTTACACAATAAATAGGATGGTTGCAAGGGTCGTCACAAAAGCAAAGCTTGAAAACGTGACAGCCCGGCCTGGAAAATAGCCAAAATAATAAAAATCTGCTGTCATAAAACGTCCAAGTGCATGAAGGGATTGGGAGCGGGGGAGGGGGCACTGATGAACACAGTTTATCATTTAGTACTATATGGAGTTGCTTTTGATTAGAGGGGAGGAGGGGCACACGAAAATTCTGCAATTTTAGCTCGGGATTGGGGTGGAGGGGGGGGGGGTGGGGGGGCACGTGCCTTCTGAATCCCAACTTTCTCGTAAATCTTAGTTCGTGTTGCATAAACTGATTCTTAGTATCCAGGATCATTTGTAGTACCTGCTGTTCCATATTTTAAAAAGTATTTAGATAGTTCGTCGATCAGTGATGTTTATTAAAGTTTCCAGCTTGTGCAATGTACCATCAGCTGAACATTTTCACCAGGAAAGAGAGTCTCATTAAAACTAAGTTAACAGGGAACCGTATTTAAAGTGGAGCGTTGTGGACAAGTGGATTAGTCTTCTGACTTTGAAACAGAGGGTCGTGGGTTCGAATCCCAGCCATGGCATAATTTCCTTCAGCAAGGAATTCATCCACATTGTGCTGCACTCATCCCAAGTGAGATGAATGGGTACCTGGTAAGAATTTATTCCTTGAAATGCCACCGCGCTGTGAAAGGCTGCGGGGCTAAAGCCAGGGTGATATTGATAATATCAAAGTCCTTTGGAAGCGCATAGGGACGTTATGACATAATGTGATATGCGCTATACAAGAACTACGTTATTATTTATTATTATAAAAAAAAAACTAATAGTTTCAAATGCTCCTACATTATGAATGCTTTTAAGTCAAGTTGTTTTTATCATCTAAGGTCCACATACTATAAGACACAACTACCTGCATGTATAACGAAACATAATAAATTTTTATTATTTCAACTCGCTCTCTTCCCTCCTCTCTCTCTCTCGCTCTCTTCATCTTCAACCCCCCCCCCTCTCTCTTTCCCTCTCTTCCCACCTCTCTAACGCCCTATATGTAATTATAATCAATTCAACCAGGTCTTTTTTTATCATTTTTATTAATTTTCAAAAATTGTTTTGCGATAACTGAACAAGATGATGCGTACGGCTATCTGTTTTGATGAACTACTACTCAGACAGTTGTTGAGATGTTACCATGGTAACGTCAAGAGTGTGACGTCAGTACTCATCAGTTTCGTGAAACGTCATTGCCTGGCTATATCTCAAAGCAGTTTTATATTTCGCAACGCTAAAGTTAAAATTATTTGGCAGTTGATCATATTTGTTTAAAGTGACTTTTAATTAGTCATATTTTATCTTTATGATTCATGCCAAAAACAATAACCAAGGTTGTTTGTTATGTGATGAAAATATATCATATTATAAATGCGGAAGAAAACAAATCAAATCAAGTCAAACTTAGTGAATGGATAAGGGCAGTGAGAAAAGACTAAACAATGTGCATTTTGAAACGTGTTGTAATCTTTATTATTGGTACATTTTCATAATTGTATTTCAACTGTAGGTTTTTTTTTTTTTGGGGGGGGGTGGATTTTCAGAATCCCCCCCCCCCCCAGTTAATTGCGTACGCTGTTTGAAGCTAAGAACTTTATTGTTATTTTTGTCGTTTCTTGCCTGTCGGATTATTTTCTCAAAAGGATAATGCTGAACGTATATGGTAACAGGTACCCCCATGCCACCTTTATGAAGACTCCTGAATCTCATCCCGGCTAAATATATCACTCAGATACCATTGCCGTGGGTGATGAAAGGAAAAAAAGAAAGTTTCGTTAGCTATGATATACTTTTATGATGTGAGATACAAAATGGAAATGATAAAGATTTAAATGAAGGAAAACTAAGTTAGATATGGTACCATTATTGTTATAGTTTTGTGTATAAACAAATCTGCCAGACAACTGAAGAGATATTATAGAGCTTGATACTGATTGGTACTGCATATGGAAAAAACAGTTTCACACCATGTGTTCAGGGTGTTTTCCAATGGCGGCGGCAACTCCGGGGCGTCCCCTGCGAGCAGCCCCTTTACAGAGACAAGCGTGTCTGGCCCCCGATATAGATGGACCAAAAGTACACACTTAAAATGTTGGGTAACATACTGTCCACTGTGTTGGGTAATGTATGTTGGGGAGAAAATATATATATTCTCGGCAATTATTATCAAACTGCATGAGCAAATCTATTACCAAATAATTATTTTTTATTACCCTATTTGGACAGATTTCAACCAATAGTTGTGTGGACAGTACGTTGCCCAGTGATTGTTTAACAATTTGGCCTTTTTTGCCCAACCTTTTTAAGAGTGCATCAAGAAATAGCCGCCTACGCAGAAAACTTTTACAGGTAAAGTGACACACTTATTTGAGTTATAATTCGTCACCCGGTGACCTTCCTTATGATTAATATTAGTAAAATTACTCAAAAGTGAGTCAATTTACATATTTAATTTGTCTTTATGTGTCCCATGATACATTTTTTAATGACATGACACAAATAATACGAGATCCTCATAGCTGTGATATTTGTAAGTGTGTCATATCACACAATGGCTGTTCATTTGGACTCAATTTAGTGTGTCATTTGACTCTCACTTATTTTACAAGTTAAAGAGTCATTTGACCTACAAAAGTTTTGTGTGATATAAGGTGTTGTTTTTCGAGTGACAAACGATGTTAATTAACATAAGCAGACACAACATACGATATGAGATTTAAAACATCGAACATGCAAATGAGATCAAGATGATGCTGAAATTAAATACTTGACCTCTTCGCTAACTTTACTCTAATTTACTTCAATCCAACGGTGCTAAGAGGACTATGCGTGTCCATCGATCAATGGAAAATAAACTGTATGCTCCACATTTTCTGTTACAAGAAGTTACATGTGATGGTATTGTGTCAGTCAAGTAGTTGCTTGTGGTGTTGTGGCAAGTATATAGTTGCAATTGACAAGACAAAAAAAAATTATTGACACCCGTCTATTGAAAGTCACTGGCTTCTACTCACAGGATACAGTGAAAAAAAACCCCGATTTTATTATGTCCAATGAGCATCGGCACTATTGTAAAAATCGCCACGATTTTTGACGGACATGGCTCAGTGGTAGAGCGCCTGCCTCGTGAAAAGGGAGGTCGTGGGTTCGATCCCCGATCGAGTCATACCAGTTAAGACTCTGAAAAAAATGGGACCATTGTTTTCTTGTGTTATAATGGAGAAGGGAAATGTGTTATACAGGGCCTTTCAAGAAAAGGTCCGTAAGAGCCGAGGTCCCCCCCCCCCCCTCTGCCATGGGAAATGAGAATTGATATCATTATTATCTACGCAAGAGATCACTTGAGAAGAAAAATCATGTAAATCCACATGTTTCTAAGGGATGACCAAAAGTGTAGCATATTCATAATTTAGTGATGTATTAACATAAAAAATATATAAAGGTCTTTACGGCAGATCATTGTACCACTATATCTTTATTCCCCGTTTCCATGGTTACGGGTGATATAAATAGGCATAGACCTTGGCAACGAGCGGATGCATTGGATAGAGTAAGGAAGGAAATAAGAACTCAATAAACACGGCCCACCTCCACGACCGGACTTTGCTTTATTTTGTCAAGACAATAAAGTCTGGCTTATTTTATTCTTCGTTTAAAATAAAATCGATATCGGTTTTTAATCTGCAGAATTATCAAAACATGCTTTTGTGAATTTTTATTGGTTATAAGTGGCCAATGTTTATAATTTGTTACGAAAATTATCCGCCTGTATGAATATGTCAAATACTATGATTTTGTTATAATTTTCTTTATTATGAATAATCATTTGTCTTTGCGAACAGTGTTTTTTTTTAATTTATATTGTAACATTTTGCAATGTATCATTACTTGTAGGATTTGAACTGAGTGATTTGAATAAATACTAGGTTACAAAACAACAAAAAATAAGCGGGGTTGGGGCATTATCATTACAAGGCGGGCACCATGCTTATCCAGAAAAGCACTCATAAGGGGCGGGTGGTGTTTGCTATTATAGGCCCTACTGAGAAAGTGGTATCAAAAGTGTCTTAATTTTCAGCCGGGGGAAAGGATATAAACTTAACTTTCATCCCTGGATATGTGAAAAGGGTATATATGTTATATATTAAGGGATATTAAGCGAAAAAAAAAACATTCTAAATCAGCGTGAAAATAATTGTTTATGGTACTCTAAAATGGATGGATGGGTTTTTCGGCGATAAACTGAGTTTATCGCCTTTGGGACAAATGGCTTGCCATAAACTTCGCATTGAGGGTCCATTTTGAACTTCAATTGACAAGCATGGTGTACATTGTAATGACAGTGCCCCCCCCCCCCCCCCCCCGGCAGGGGTATTTCTCACTTTTGATAGACACAAGCATGGTTCTTCTTTCGGATCGACACAGTTCTACAGCCAAAGTGACCACACTTTCTAACCGAGTAAAAATCTATAAATAAATTCCGGTCAAAACAATAATGTATAATCAACGCTGGCGCGCCCGGGTAACCTCACGGTGACTTTAGACCTGTCCGTAATTAAGTGATTATTATGTCATAATATACTAGATTGTCCTCACATTTTATTAGAACAATACTTTTCAGTCAGAATATTTTTTTTAGACATGAATTCACATTTCTCTTCAATCATGACTTTCTTTACTTCGAGGGGGGGGGGAAGGAATGCCGAATGACGTGGAAACAGGAGTGAAATCTTTTTTTTTTTTCACTGTCAAAATGTTGGCGGATAAACATATCCTAATCAGATGAGATGGAAATGATATCACTTCTAATATCTTTTGTATCCCCGTGTAACATAGGATCAAAGCCAATGCAGTCTACAACTACGGACGGGTGAGAGAGAAAGAGAAAGGGACAGGGAGAGTATATGGGAGAGAAGGAGACACAGGGGCTGATAGACAAAGAGAGAGAGAGAGAGAGAGGGGAAAATAGAGATATAATACTAAGCTTGGGAAAGTGAAAAGATGAAATAATGGATGTGGAGATACAAATCTATATTTTGTTTATACCAGAACCCAACTTTATCCTTTCATGCATCTGTTTGTATGACATTGTTACGTCACAACTTGTTATTTTGTTAAATAAATGAGAATTGATGAGATCAGCATGTCGTTTGGATAAATCGTTGATAATTATCTTGAAAGTTTCCACACCTCATCGCAACGTGACAAATGTTTTCAACACGTGATTTAACTAAATATATTAACTAAGATAATAATTATAACCAGATTTGGTTGCGACCAGCCATTGGCCCTCAAACCGAGTCCCTTTTTTGTTGGAAAAGTTGCCCTTTATTAAGAAATAATTTCCCTTTTTAACATGTTAGCGACAAACTGGTGAAAATACTTAGTATATAGGAAATACTTTAAAAAAAAAATCCATATTGATACATTTAAGGGCTTTTGCCAAAATAAAACCCCCATGGATCTTGAAACCAGGGGTGGATCTAAAATCTACCAAAGGGGATGTGACGCTATTTTTCCAACAGAATTTGTCAAGCAAGCAAAACAAAAAATAAGAAAGAAAGAAAGGGTTAGAGTCTATCTCAATACTGACGGGAAAAAAATCGGAAAAAGTGAGTAGCCCCCCCCCAAAAAAAAAAATGCTGGCTATGGTAAATAACATACGCAGCACCCCCTGAAAAATCTTCCCAGGGCCATAATGTATATATTTAGGACGAAAATTAATTATTGTTACAGCAGTGGCGTACAGATGGGGGTTTGGAGCGCTTCTCCCCCCAACAAAAAAAAATCACGACCAAAAAGGAAAAAAAATAGAAAAAAAAAGAAAAGAAAAGGGAACAGAGAATGGCGTATGAAATATGGTATTTTTTTCTGAATATAATGTCACAATGTATCAAAAAATTTGATTTTTGTTATAATAATAATATCGGAATTTTTGCCCGATACGCCATATCTTGCCCCTCAATTTTTTGGCTCATTAAGCCACTGTGTTAAAGTGGATGAAAATAAATGTTTGTATGTGAATGAAAACATGGAAGTACCATTATAACAACCACATTTTCATCATGTTTAGTTCATACCAATGCTATAAGATAAGTATAACCATGCATTCTCACTTTTAGACCATCATTATTTAGTTCCTCCATAAATTTTATTTCTAAAAATTGAATATATATAAAAGGTTAGAGGTGAAGTAAAAAAAAAAGAATTTATAGAAAACTACTGCAATAACGGTATTAATTCCACAAACACGATAGGTTCCTGATTTTTGAAATTATCATTTTGATAATAGAATACCACAAATGTCAATGTTGGTTCTTTCGCTATAGGCCTAATAATTGATATTCTCATTTTAGTATGTTTTTTTAATGTGGCGACAAAAGTATATTACTTTTGCGATACCTCGTCTGCATGCAATTGGGAGGGGCTTTAATGACCACAGACATAGCATACTAAATTACTGGGCATGTGCAGAAAAGAGTGGGGCAGTGAGCCAAGAAATTTGAAGGGGGGCACATATGGCGAAGTGAGAAAAAGATCTAAGTTTGAAGAGAGCGAGCAAACAATTTGACCTTATTTTTTATACAAAAATCTTATATTTGGATAGATTTTGACAAAATATTAATCAAATGATATAAAGTTACACTTTTCCTTTTTCTTTTCTTTTGCTTTTCCCCTTCCCCGTGTTGTGAGGCTGGGGAGGGGGGGGGGGGTGTCTCCACCACCCCCCATCTGTACGCCAGTGCTAGAAAATGAATGGTAATGATTACATCTGGCTCTTATAAGGACGTATTCATAAGTAAGTTAACCGAACTTTACTTTTATTTATATATGTATAATTATTTATCCTCCCTCGCTATGCTTAATCTCATTCAGGGGATCAAAATAGTTATCTGATTAATGTCGTCAGTATTGTTTTTTTTCAGCGTTGACGGCATGAACATGACGTGTGTTAATCATATCTTCGTTTGCACGATAATAATAGGACGAAAATAACACATCAGGTAAAAAAAAAAAAAAAAAAGTTATTCATCTCTCCTAATCTTAAAAGATAAATGGAGGACAGTGAAACTACGTAAGCATTATCATGATTGTATATAAAAAATAAAACTTGATTACAATTGCCAGAGCAAGAATTGTAATCCTATATAGGCTTTATTAAGTCAGGGGTGGATGTAGCTTTCTTCCAAGGGGGGGGGGGGGGGGGTTGACCAAAGGGACCATCATTTTTGTTGTTATTTTGAACCCTGTTTAGTGATGTTTTCCTGGCATCTTCTAACGCAATGGAGACTATGAAAGGCAATTCATGCTATAGGAATATATTGTGTGGGCCTGGACATAAAGATGGCGATTTTTAATGCACATAATTTTTGCTTGGCAGCCCGAGGGGGAGGGTTAACCCTATTAAGACTGGGGGCTGATTCACCCCCCCCCCCTCCCTTCGAAATTTTTCGTGATAAATCCGCCGCACAATATTTTTTGACCGCGTCGCTCGCTGACTTTTTACTTTCAAGTCTCGCGCAACTTTTGAGACCAACCTCCGGGTAAATGGTTTCGAAATTACGCAACATTTCGTAAGTGCATGCAGACCCAAAATTGCTACCCCCCTTGAATTTGTGAACAAATCCAATGCAAATAGTGTTTTAGCCAAAATTCATAGATGTATCATTATTTCGTTTTTTAATGACTAACGTCAATTAATTTCATCTTGTTTATGGTCAGATTAAAGTCCCGGACGATTTCCATTGAAGAAACAATAAAAAAGTAAAAAACAAAACAAATAAAAGAAATACATAAGAATCAGCCTCCCCCCGTCTTCTTAGGTGTTGAAATAGCCCCCGTAGATCAGCCACTTTAAGTCACGTTACACTTTTACTTCGATTCAAGATACTGTGTTTATGTTCAAATAGACTTTGATACTCACCATCCCCCCCCCTCCCCCGATAAAAAAACCACAATAAAGACATTGAGCATGACAGCGGTGTAAAATGGGACGAGAAAATCAAGCGCGGACAAAAATCGAAAAAAATGAGATGAATAATTCATTTTTGCAATAAAATGGGCGTGTTAAAAGTCATATCAGTCTGCAGATATATCTATGCAATGCAAGACAATGACTTTCCCCCAAATACAATTAAAACAATCATGGAGACTGTCTCTAAAAGAATTAGTGTAGTCATGAATATATATATATATAAATATATATATGAAAGAAATGAATGAAGAGAACATAATGAATATATATATATATATATTTATATATTGATTTGTTAGATATTGAATGACGAAATAATTTGATGAGATAAGAATAGGCAATATCTCTTCCATGGAAAAAAAAAATCCCTCTTATCTCTTCAACCATTTTGCGCATGCGCTGAGATTAGAGCAACCGAGGTGAGACGTTAACTCTTCGCTTCCACTAAAATGCAGTATCCATGCCGAGTGTTTGATTTGTTCATATCGCCCACAATGGAAAGGATTAACGTTTCCCCCTGTATCCACTCAGTGCCAGTGCCCTTTATAAGAAAGATTAATTTTTATCGGGACATCCTGATTGAAAATTGTTCCAGTAAGGTATAGAATGATGTACTGCAATGGAGATAAAAGAATGGCACTTCAACCGAAGAAATGAGGATTTTGAGAAGACGCCATCCTGCAACAAAGCTGAATAAAGAGGATTAAGGTTTTTGCTCCTCCTCACTCTCGGAGATTCTCGGAGCAACAGCTGAGCTGCAACATCGGAGGATCCTCTATCTTTCAAACCAACTAGGGGAATCGCTTCGTTGGTTTGGTAAGTCACGATATAAGTTGGTTACTCTTTGCGATTTTTGTTGTTGGCCATATTGCTTGATGGGAGGAATATGGCATAAAAAAATTGTATTTTACAAAATTATGGGATCGTGGTGTTTATTTACAAATTAAAGTGTGTGTTCAAAGGCCTGGCATCCTAGTGCCGAGGAAAGGAGATGATGTTGGTGTCGAATGATGTGATGGCCGTGATGATAGAGGTTGTGGCGTAGTTTTCTTAAAAGAAGCTGAGGATGAGGATGATGATGATCATGTTGATGATGGTGGATGTGGGGAATGTGATGATGATGATGATGAGAGTGATGATAATGATGATGAAGATGGTGGTTACGATGATGATAATGATGATGATGATGTAACTGATGTTGATGCTGCTGCTGATGATGAATGAGCCTATGATAGCGCAACCATACAGATCCCAATGCACCTCCCACCGACCCCTTTCCCCCACTCCCTTTTCCTTATTTGTCTTTTCCTTATCGTTATTTCTATCTTTTTCTTTCTCCTTGTCCCCCGTCCATTGTTCTGTTTTTTGTTTTTGTTTTTGTTTTGTTTTTTATCACCCATCTTATAATCTTCAGCGATTATC
Organism: Lytechinus pictus; assembly: GCF_037042905.1. NCBI lineage: Eukaryota > Metazoa > Echinodermata > Echinoidea > Temnopleuroida > Toxopneustidae > Lytechinus > Lytechinus pictus. The sequence goes on from NC_087257.1 coordinate 17,080,438, forward strand.
CTACTATTTACGTTCCTTTGATTTGAATGATCATTTACCAAGTTCACATTATATTACCTAATTTACATTATTTACGTATTCGAGAGATCAGCGTCCAACGAGCCAAGCTTCTCAGCTGGTCTCTCTTCATTTCACGGTTCACCCCTTTCTTTTTTTAACATACACACGAATACTCATACTTTTAAGAATGTTTAGTTTTAAAAATGATCATATAAGTATCGTATTTTGTTCGTATAATTTACATTACCCAATTTTTGCAAATGTAAGGTCATTACTTTTGTTCATTTTTGTTTGTAATTGTATTTATGTATTTTTGATTTGTATGTGAAAAATGGAAAGAAAAGAAATGAAATAAATCAAATTCAATTCAATTCAACCACACGACGCTGTTGTGCTTGCGCCTGGGGTCTGGTTTGGCCAATGATGATGTTGGCGGTGGTTGTGAATTTGATGATGATGATGATGATGATGATGACGTTGCTGTTGTTGTTGATTATGAAGATGGTGGTGATGATGATGATGGTGTTGATGATTATGATGATCATATAATGATTACGATGATGATGATGATTGAAGATGATACTGAAATCGGATGTATGATGATGATGATGCTAATGATGACGTTGACGATAATGTACGGCGACGAGGATGCTGATGATGAATAAAGATGATGATGATGACGATGATGATGAATGATGATGATGATGAATGGTGATCTTGATGATAATGATGATGATGATGATAATGATGATGATGATGATTAAAAATGAAACTTTGTTGTTTAAGATTTTATGTACTTGTTTAAACTGTTTAAACAACTACTGTAAAATTCATATAGTAAAACAGCGTTGTATAAGAATTTTAAATAGCGTTTTTGCTGTGTATGTAAAAATAAAGATTTCGCTCTCTCTTCGCGCTCGCATTGCCTGTTCACTGAAATACATATCGTACTCAAGAGCATATCCCATTTTCAAATCCATGAACAAAAGTATTTCTGCTCGCGATTCGATTTTCTCGATTTCTTAAGCATGACACTCATTCTGTTCAAAATTAACGTTCAGCTCGCGTTGCGCGCTCGCAATATTTTTTTTGTGAGCTATGTTTCCACTTCATGTGTCGAAAAAAAAGAAAGAAACAACACGATCGAGAATCAAATCAATGAAATAATTCCAGAATGAAATAAAACAACAATGACAAATGTAAAATTAGACACAAAAAATACATATATAGTATGTATAATGATTGGGATGTGAGGGAGTAGAGAAAAAAAAGCCATTGGCGTTAACATGGCTACCCCCTGATTCACAGTCATTACTGAACATAAAACATTCTGCATTTGAAATGTCTCTGCAACCATCCCGTAGAATATCCCTTTGTCAGTTGTTGGTTTATAAACAATTTTAGCTTGCTCTCCGTGCTCGCATTTCTTGTTTGTTTGTTTATAATGGCAAAGGATGCTTATATTAGCAATATGAATGGAATGCGTGAAATGTAAAAAAAAACGATATTGCGCTTCGCGCTCGTATGGTTTATTAAGGTCTTACGGCATACCTTATCTTGTAGCTATTAACCATGTACCTAAAATGTACCTAAACGTAAGTCTAAAGGGTAACCCTGTTCTTTAGTTATGTATAATTATGTTGCGAGTGGATGTTGAGAGCAAGTGTATAACGCAATGCAGAAAATAGGATGCATGTTAAAGGAGAACGCAAAAGGTGATGATGACGATGGTGGTTGTGTCGGTGGTCATGGTGGTAGTGGTGAGAATGGCGGTGATATTGATTATAGATGATGATAATCATATGATGATGATGGTGGTGGTGGTGGTGATGATGATGGTGGTGGTGGTGATGATAACAATCAGGCGCGTATCCAGCATCAGATCCTACAAAGCATTTCAGGGACTCAAGTATTGTCTGGGGACAATAGTGACTCTATTATGCTTGTGCATGGGCCCTTACATTTCTTTGTCATAGTTGATGCTGGACACGTTAGTGATGATGGTGATGATGATGGTGGTGGTGGTGATAGTGATGATGGTGATAGGGATTATAGTGATGATGATGATAATGCTTTTGCTGCTGCTGCTCATAATCAGATGAAATGGAAGAAAACGAGGAGGGGTGGAGGGTGGAGGATGACGAGGAGGGAAGGAGTCGGTAGAATAATTTGATAATGGTGATTGTGAGGATGGTGACGGCGAAGGTGGTGTTGATGATGGTGATGAAAATAATTGGATAATGACAATGATGATGGAGGAGGTGGTGAAGATGACAATGGCGATGATCAAATGGGGAGGGAGAGAATGATAACGTATGAATAGGGAAAGGAACTATGGTGGACCTGCAGGGGCGGATCCTGCATTCGCCAATAGGGGGGGGGGGGGGGGCGGACAAAAGTTCACCCACATTTTCCCCGATCGGCCGCTCAAAGTTGATTTTTGTTTGTTTCTTTGAAGGGGTAGTCCTAACACTCACTTCTTAGCTATATTCTAACAACATAAATATATGAAAATCTCATGAACCCTATGTAAATAGTGCGAGCGCGAAGTGTGAGCTAATTTTTTTTAAAATTTAATGTATTTGTCCTGAAAAATAAACATTCTGGGCAATGTTTGTGATCCTGAACAATTAGATGTGTATGTAATGCGTTGTGGTCTGATCGAAAAGGGACCTGTTAAGGACTGTTTGCAGTTAGCCCGCCCTCGAAAACGATACATATATCAACAATCAAATAATGCGAGCACGAAGGCGAGCTGATTTTTTTTGTTATTCGACCTAAAGAATGGACATTCTAGGTCCTTTGGTAATCGTGAACAGAATAGGTATATAACTTAACAATGCGAGCGCAAAGCGCGAGCGGAAATTGAGATTTAGACCTGAAAAATGGGACACTCTATTAATATTTTATAAATCATGAAAAGGATGGGTTATTGGGTATCGATCTTCCCACATTAACAATGCGAGCGCGAAGTGCGAGCAGAATTTTTTTGATATTTTATCTGAAACTGGATAATTTAAGCATGTTTTGAATAAAGAACCAGCTGTGTATCTCAATAAACCTGCGTTCGCGTGTTTTAATTTTTGACCTAGATTTTCCAATACATTTTTATCATGAGAATCAATAATGCGAGCGCGAAGCGCGACCTGAAAATACTTGATATTCCGATAATTCTTTCTGAAAAAAGGACAATTTAATCATAAATTATGTTATTATATTATTTAAAGATCTAATAAGCCTAATGAGAGCGCGAAATTTGTAGACATTAAGGCCTAAAAACTGGATATTTTAAGCACTTTTGTAATTATGAATAAGATGAATGATTTAATATATTTTTAACAATTAATGCGAGCGCAAAATTGCGAGCCGAAATTTTTGATAAACTTTCATGAAATTAGGATTTTAAGTAGTTTGTTATAAAAATTACTACAGATGTATACACTACCCACCAATAAAAATGCGAGCGCGAAGCGCTTGCTGGTTTTGACAATCAACCTGAAAAGGGATATTTTGAGAACTTTATGGAATATAATTTTCATGAAGAGAATAGGTACTTGGCAAATCGGTGCTATAGCGCGCAGCGCGAGCTGAAAAAAAAAGCCCGGACATTTTACAGAGCACTTTTTGAAAATAATTTTGTAAATAAAAAAAAAATAGTGAAAGCTCGATGTCCGAGCTGAAATATACATGTACATGTTTTGTAAATTGACTTCATACTCCATACTCCAAAGTCCACACCAGCCTATTGTGCAAGATATGCACTATATAACAGTGTGTTTCATCCAGCATGCATGCGAGCGCGAAGCACTAGCGAAAATTTAATATAATGAAATTATTTTTTTTTATTTTCCAAGTCTTCCCCTCACATTATTTTATTTTCTCGTCTTCCTCCTCTTTATTTTCCTCTTCTTTTTTCTCCTCTCTTTTCTCCCTTCTTTTTCTTTTTTTTCTTCTCCTTTTTTCTTTTTTTGCTTCGCCAATGGGGGGGGGGGGGGGGGGGGCTGGATCAGCCTATGGACCTGGGGCTGCGTGGGCTTCAACCCCCACTTTTTTTTCCAAAACCATGTACAAAAACGAAAACTGACCATCTGATCGTGATTTTTCGCATGGTCAGCCCCCACTTTTAAAACCGTTCAGCGGACCTTCGTAGAAGAGGAAGGTGATAATGACTTGGATGTAATAGCAATGGTGATGACTGTGGTAATAATTGCGATGACAGTGATGATAGTGGATGATGGTGAATGGATGATGATGGTGGTGGTGGTGATAATGATCATGACGATGAAGATGATGTTAATGGCGATGGGTAATGAAGGCTATAAACACCATGTGGAGGCAGGGGCAGCTTTAGGGTATTTTCATGTAGGGTAAAAAACAACCAACAGAGTTGGGTTGACACTTTGATAATTTGGGTAATTAGTGTTAAACGACCAAAACTCTTAAGTAGATTCTTTTCTCTTCCATTTCTCTCTCATTTTTCCACTCTAATATCATGGGGAGCCGGGAAGGGGGGGGGGGGGGGGCTGTGTCCCCCTGTTTGGAGGATTTAGTGAACAGGGTGAATGTTTATTTCGGCCTACATATTTGAAAACGTTCAACCCCGTTTTTTTTTCTTCATTGATGCATTTGTAATCAAACGTAATTTTTAGAAGCATCTTATTCGAAAGTAATTTCTGTTCAAGATTTTATTTTGATAATTTCATTTGTTAGTAAACTCGTTTACGATTCAATAAAGTACCACACGAATACATAAGCTTACATTATTGATTTATTCACGTAGGTCTACTTTAGGTTTGTTTTTGTGTTCCAATTTCTGATCTATTTAAAGGGTATGTCTATATAGGAACTTATTCAATATGATTTTTTACTGGCAATATAATTGGTCAATTGGTCTTATAATTGGTCAATTTTTATATCGTCCTAGATGGCACTATATTAGGCCTAGTATTGTTTTAGACAGTCACAATCTACACGGGCAGCATTGTAAGTCTAATTATAGGCTAGGCCCATATTGCCTATGTCTACACAGTGAAAAATAGCAAGTTGTTTAAACCTGTCACTACAGTGCGTATAAAAAAAAAACGGGACAGATTTGAAAAGTCTATAAAATTTTTGTTTCGAATTATGATCTCTATATTTTGGTGTCAATAGGTGCTCTTAAGTCTTTTCCTTCAAATGCCATTAAAATAATTTAGTTTCGTTCATGCTTGAGCGAACACGGAATATTTTTGTCTGGGGTTAAAAAGGAGGCTTGCGCCAAAATGGCATAAAACGATAAATATGATGGTCGCGGACTTCTTGCTAATCGGCAGACTGCCTCTTAATCTTTTCATTATCTTTGCCATAATTTTTGAATTATGTGGTTAATATTCATTTCCAAATCTACTTATTTGCTTAAATTGTTCTGTTGTTGTTCCTTTTTAATATGTTCTCTTTTAGCTTTGAATATTCCTTCTTTAGGCAAGAACAATTTTTTAAAACCGAAGTATGGGAGAGCGTGTTTTTTTCCTTCAAATCCTTTCATTGTGTGCTACAAAGGTTATGGTGCCTTTGAACAGTGGCATACTGATGGGTGGGGGCTCGGGGTGCTCCCCCCCAAAAAAAAAATCATGACCAAGAAACTAAAAGTGGAAAGGAAAATAACAGAAAACATAGAAAGTGAAATATGATATCATTTTCTGAATAAAAGAAAATGGATATTTTAATAAAAAAGTGGAAATTTTTGCTTGCTCGCTTCAAAACTTTTTAATACATTTTACCAGATCTGCCATATCTTGCTCCTTCAAAATTGACTCAATACACCATTGCCATTGAAAGACATGAATCCTTTCCTGTTTGTCCTGTCAAGCTCATAATTATACTTGGTGAAGGATTCAATAACCCCTTGAAAATAGGATTCATGTCTTTTATAGGTACCATATATAATTTGTTTCACATGATAAAAGGATTTGAATAATTACAAATTCTCCCAAATAATAATGCAAATCTTCGTACTTCGGTTGACAAAAAGTCTTATTTTCTTACTTATGAAGGAAATTCCAAGGTAAAAGAAGTTAAAATTAAAAACAAAATAATTCAGGTGAATAAATAAATTTGTAAATGAAATTTGACATCATAATTCGAACATTATGGCAAAAATAATGAAAAGATTAAGAGGAAGTCTGCTGATTAGCCAAAAGTCTAATCATCAAATTTCTAATTTCTGCCATTTTGGCGCAAGCCTCTTTTTGAACCCACGACAAAAACGTCCCATGCTCGCTCAAGCATGAACAGAATTTATTTTTTTAAATGATATTTCAAAGATAAGATCTCAGAGCATCTATTAACATCAAAATATAGATATAATGATTTGAAACAATTTTTTAATAGACTTTTCAAAACTGTCCCGTTTTTTTTATACGCACTGTATAACAAGAAATTGTTTAAACTTTTTTTTGATTGTTTAAACTTTTTTTTGTGATTGTTTAAACCTTTTAAACAACTTGTTTAAAGAATTTAATCAGTTGTTTATAAAGTTTAAACAGTAGTTGTTAGAGTGACGGGATTGTTTAATCCTTTTAAAGAACTTGTTCAAAAGGTTTTATCAGTTGTTTATAAAGTGTAAACTGTAGTTGTTAGAGTGCTCAAAATTTTAAACAGCGTCACTTTACAGTATATAAAAAAATATAAGAAATATTTCTGACCGTGTCGTGGTACATACTTAGGCCTATGATAGTTTCTGTGATCGCTATATAGAAAACATTTTCAATAATTATGCATTTATGCAACGTTATCAAATACTATCTCTATAACATTATATGATATGAATATTACGGGAATATTATCTAATGTTATTCGAGAATCTACTTGGTATGTAGGAGCTCTAAAGTTTAAATGGTGGTGAAATATATGGTTCTTTATCAAACTGTGATAACTTTCTGGTATTGCTAATTGTCTTTTTGCATATGAAATTTCGGATCATAAAGGACAATTTGAAGATTTATGTCTGTGTTTATTTTTATCTCATCAACCTGTCTTATCGAGAAACGACGCTTAGCGAGTTATAAATAAATCCAATACGATTGGATAGCCGTTCTCACGTGATGACTTGACAGGAGATCACTCCTGCAAACTCGGGGCAAAATGGCGAGCTACAGTGCCTAGTGAAGAAGATCGGGATGTCAGCCTAGCCGACCGCAGAAACACATCTGAGCAACTGAAGGATAGAAATTGAGGCGCAGTTCTTGATTTCTTGCACATGACATTATTATTATTACCTGGTGAGTTTTTTTTTATTTGGTCGACTGAATTCTTGGGAGTTGGTCTTGTTTGGGCGATCGTGTATGCATAATGCAGTGCTGTGAATTGTAGTTTGTGTGCGTTGAGCTTGAGTAACCAATAACCCGGTATGCACAGCTCTCTCTGTACCGTAGAATCAACAAGGATGACAACAAGCTCGCCGTAGACTCGGCAGAGCGCGAGCGTAGCCGCTGAAATCTCGACCGAGTAGGCCTATGCTAGATCTTGTCAGGATTGAACAAATGCTGCACAATGAATTGGTCACACAACTCCAATACATATTCAATGATGTAACTGGGGGGCACCATGCATGGGCCTAGATAGACAGCTGGTAGCCGTCTGTTTTGAGGAGTTTTTTAACATTTTTTTTAAATTTCTCCTCATTTGGTGAGTGAAGCCAACGGAGTTCAGCTGAACAACCAACATAACAGAGATTGAAGCTTTTGGTCTAGGGCCTAGACAGCTGGCAGCCGTCTGTTTCGAGGAGGTTTCTAACACTCAGACCCAGTAACATTTTTATTTTTTTGGAAATTCTCGTACACAGTCGGCTCGCAATCGCGCAATCGTGCAGCCGCCATTAGGGGGTTAAAAATGCACAATCCCCCCGACGGGACTCATCGATTTTTGTCTTTATTTCATAAAAATACGTAATAAGAACTTGACCAAAATAAATATTATTATTCCGTTTTAACCTGAAAGTGAAATGCACCAAAACAGGAAAAAAATAAACTTAAAAGGAAAAAAACAGTGACTTTAATACTTCGGCTGTCGCGCAACTCCCACTTCCTTGGTTTATCCGAACTTAATATATAAATATATGGCCATTGAGTCCCTGTACAAATCGAGCTAGAACTTCGGTCTCTGTATTATTGGTGAGCGGAGCCAACAGAGTTCAGCGGAACAACCAATATAACAGAGACCGCGACCGAAGCTTTTGGTCTACCATGTGCCTTGCCGCCCATGTAGTCATAGACATTGGCCTTTCCATGCTTTTGGGAACTGGGCCCGTTTCTCAACACCGTCATGAGTCTAACTTCTTGACTAAATCGGAGATAGCAAGCTAATTGTCCGCTAACTGTTTCTCGAGCCCTCTTTGCCAAGATCTGGGACAACAACCTGACTAGATATTTATGACACCTCCGAACTTGTCATAACTTCTTGGTAGTGGCATCACGTGGGAAGACTATGACATGCAAAAGTGCCTCGAAATTTGAAAATTATAATCTTACGTAATCAATCATAGGAGTTTAAATAACATTGCAAAACAGGTGTGATAGATCATTCGTTTGGGACCTTTCGCAAACCTCACGGACGCTAATATTAGGGTCCTCTAACACAAAAGTTGACGCTCAATCATACACTTGATTTTTAAGATTGATTGTACATTATAGTCAATTGAATCAAACGTAGAAAACTGCTCTACAATCAATGCTATTAAAGCTTTGTGTTACAGGGGGTTTACAGGCCCTACAGATCTGCTTTTCGTGTGCAAAATTCTATCCCGCGACACCCGCACCATACATCCATGTATTACGACTGATAGTCATCATCGTATAGATTATGACATATGGATAATAAAGTGGTTTTTCAAACAAATCGAGTACATATTGAGTGAGGAAAAAGTTACTGAATTGAGGCTTAGATATAGATCATTACAGTCCATCAAATCGATATTGCATTTAATGTGGATTATTGGTGGATCACTGGCAAATGATTCCATGGGTCAGATCACCTCTCCAGCCGAAACATTTCGCATGCGTTGATATGTACACAGCATGCAGTAGGCCAAATTCGTCTGAACTTCAGTCGATTTTGCGTTTCTTTTTCTTTTTTTACTCCTTCTACACAAACGATATGCCTCTAGCACACAATGTAATGGGCATTACGTTTTACTTTCCCCAGAAATGGGGGATTAGATTCAAATTCCCGGGGGGACCACTTCCATTGATAAGTGGATACCAGGCGCGACCATGGGGTTTCGAAAATCAGCCTAAACAAGGGAAGCAAGTCTTTTCCAGATTATGAAAATGCATCTCTTAACAAGTATTTAGCTTGTAAAACCCTACAAGTATTGGAAATATATCCCCCTTTTCAGTATTTTAAACATCGTTTTTGACACCCTTATAACATTACATAGGCTTATACGTAACGTACTTGCCCACTCTTTCCATTTTTACGCGAGGTCGCGCCTGGTATCCACTCTTCAATGGAAGTGGGTTCCCAAGGCGGCATCTCGAGCTCTGGGCGGAATCAAATGTGGCTCTGGAAAGTCCTAAATCGGATATATCGCTGTTACCATAGTAGCAACCAGAATTTTGCACACGGAACGCTGATTGAATGTTTCCGTTTCAGATGCGAAACAAAAAAAAATCTCATGTCACACAATTTGCATTGCAGGACAGAGTTTTACGACCATGACGACGGGCCCAAAAGTCTCTTCCAAAATCAACTACCGTTGTAAATAAGCGTTCGCGTTCTTGAACGAAAGGTCGGGACTAATAATTGTAATGCACAGAAACTATAAAAAACTGTTGGTAAAACGCAACAGAACCATTTATTTTGAAATAGTTAAGTAATTGAATCGGTGAAGATTCTACTACGTCAGGTCATTCATAACTGGACTCGTATTCGTTGTTTTCAGACCCTTACCAACATTTTGATTAATTCTATCTCTAATATGCAAAGAATTTGTTTCTGTATCTAAAGAATTTAAAAATTTATGTTAAACTATATTTTGATGATGTTTGGAACCATAAATAAATGTATAACTATCATTATTTTACAAAGAAAACCAATGTGGTTTACTTCCATAAACTATTAAAATTTACTATCCCGGGGGTACACATCTCAACGTCCACATGTGAATTTTTAGTCATGAAATAAATTATTCATAATTTCATATTCTCATCAATTGAATGCTCCAGTCTTCATGGTCCAAAGGTCAAGTCTACCCAAGAAAAAATTCCATTTGAATAAATAGAGAAAAATCAACTAGCATAATGCTGAAATTTCATCAAAATCCGATGTAAAATAAGGAAGTCAAGACATTTTAAAGTTTCGCTTATTTTTCCACAAAACAGTGATATGCACATCTCAGTGACATACAAATGAGACAGATGATGATGTCCCTCACTCACTATTTCTTTTGTTTTTTATTGTTTGAATTATACAATATTTTTTTTTACAGATTTGACAATAAGGACAAACTTGACTGAATGATATAGTATCAAACAATGCCAATTCCACATGTTGGGGAGGAATTAATTGTTGTTTCACTTGACAATGAGGAGAAAATTATAATATTTTATATTTCATGTAATAAAATACAAAAGAAATAGTGAGTGGATGACGTCATCAGTCTCCTCATTTGCCTACCGACCATGATGTGCATATAACTGTTTTGTGAAATTAGGCAAAACTTTAAAATTTCAAAACTTTCTTATTTTACATCCGATTTTGATGAAGTTTTTAGTTTTATGCTTGTTGGTTTTTTCTCTTTTTATTCAAATCAACTTTTTGTTTCGGTGGACTTGTCCTTTAAGTATGCATGGTACATATTTTGCCTCTGCTATTATTTTTATTCTAAGATGGATTTCCAGATTTATCACAATAATTGCAGTTTTATCATATTTTTGCTTTTTAAAAATTATGCTATTTTGTGACTAAGGCTACGTCTCGTCTGCTCTTTCTACTGATAGTATCGATATCAAGGGATTCTAGTAAAGAAGCATTCTGTGAAATAAATAAATAATATAGGATTTGTATAGCGCACGTATCCACCTTGCTAGGTGCTCAAGGCGCTTCTATATTATCCCGGCTAAGCTAGTCTACCGATTCTGGTGCGCACAAATTTGTTGTACCTCCTTTCACCGCGATATGTGAAGAAACCTCGCTAAGGCGATTTTCAAAAGAATTTATGCGAAATGCTTTGTTTACAATGCGAAGCTCTTCACACAACTGGTTCCCTCTTTCCTCATGCGATATTCATCGGGCTCAGATTCCATGGCATGACAAGTTTTCGGATAACATCGATGATTCCGTGCAAGGGTTTAATTAGTCAAATGTGGCTATTATAATTTTATAATTAATCCATCTACCCCACATTTCCCTGCTCTTCAAAACCACTCTGGTCTTCCACTTTCGCAACATTTGAAAAAAAATTATTACAAAATCGATTCACTAGAAACTAAATCACAAAGAAGATATATATGGAGATGAATCATTTTGATTATTACTCTTATATCTACTTGTGAAAATGGGAACCAGCTATGGAAAATTCTCCAGAATTGTATATGCTGGTTCCCATTTTCACAAGTAGATAAATACAGTTTACTTGTGAGATTTATTTCATCAGAATCATCACTGAAGAAATAAATCACATTAGTAATCTGTCTTTATATTAGACTGATAAATAGGTCTATTTCTGTCAGAGATATGAGACTTTGTCTGGCTCCACGGCATCCCCTCCATCAATAGACCGATGACAGCCATTGGGCTCGTAATGGTGGAGCAAACAACCGCCGCTTAAGTACAGCGTCTATGGAGAAAGGGTGTGCTTTTGCACCCTCCTCGATATTCCTAAATTTTGCTTTTTGACGGGCTAAAGGGGAGAAATAATCAAATAATAAAGATAAATTTATATTAAATACATTCAGCTTACCATCTTTCCAAAAAATATGCCGGAAAATTGCAAATTTTGATGACAAACAGATCAGGATCAGCCAGGTTCTTCTTCAATCGCTCGATCACCGTCAGTGCAGCTACAGGTAAGCGTACAAACGTGCCAGCCAATCCGCTGGTGCGTCCGTGCGCTCAACTGCAGCTGACGGCAATCCTTGAAGAACAACAAACATAACACTGAAAATTTCATCAAAATGGGATATAAAATATAAAAAGTTATGACATTTTAAAGTTTTCCTTAATTTCACAATTAACAGTTATATCCTGGTCGGTATGCAAATGAGGAGACTGATGACATCATGCACTCACTATTTCTTTTGTATTTTATTATATGAAATATTCTAACTTTCTCCTCATTGTCAAGTGAAACAATGATTAATTCCTCCCTGAACATGTGGAATTAGCATTGTTTAATACTAATGTTTTAATGTTTTAGTCGAATTGGTCCTTATCCACAAATCTGTAAAAAATTAAATATTGTGTAATTCAAACAATAAAAAACGAAAGAAATACCGATAGTGACTGATGAATATCATCGACTGTCATTTGCATGTCACTCAGTTGTGCACATCACTGTTTTGTGAAAAATAATCGAAACTTTAAAAATTCATAACTTTCTTATTTTACATCCGATTTTAATGAAATTTTCAGTGTTATGCTAGTTTGATTTTCTCTATTTATTCAAATCAACATTTTTCTGGGGTGGACTTGGTCTTTAAAGGGATGCTCCGGGCTGAAGATGTATATCTCAACAAATAGATTAAAATTTACAGAGCAAAATGCTGAAAATTTGATAAAAATCGGATAACAAATAACAAAGTTATTGAATTTTAAAGTTTTGCAATTTTCTGGTGAAACAGTTCTAGGCATGTCTTCATGATTATTCATAGGTGAGCTGATGATTTCATATCCCCACTTGTTCTTTTGTATTTTATTATATGAAATTAGGTTTATTCAAAATTTTTCTACCAAGAACTATAACAATTGGATTAACAACTGATTAACTGCATTAGTTATTTCTTGCTGCAACTTATTTCATCTTAATGGAGACACATCATTTATTTAGATAAAAATATCTTCAGCCCGGAATATCCCTATAAGGGTAGGCCTATGGTTTCAGATTTTAGGCCGCACACGCCTACCTTTTCCAGATTTATCTGAGTGTGCTATGAACAACAGCGTAATATGCGCAATAAATGTGATGAGCTCAAATGAGGTACAATAGATAGTAAATTGCCAATTGGTCTACTGTCAACTCATCCATTCACCACATGGTCTACTTTCATGTTAATAGTCTAATGCCATTCTGTCCATCAATATTCCATCTAACAACCATTTGGTCCAATCATCACCTTTGTCTAATCACCATTTCGTCTTACCACTTTGTCTCATAACCAGTTGGTCTAATATCCATTTTATTTTTATTCATTCTGCACAATTAACACTTAGTTTTATTAATTAGAACAAATGGTATATGGACTAAATGGCCATTGGGCCCAATGGTAGTAGATGAGTTGGCAATTGAATGAATTGGCATTTAGACGACCTGAAAGTAAAGCCTGTAGATCATGTACGAAACTCAGTAACACAATCCACAGAAAATTTTCCATACATGTGCTTTGTTGCGAAGATTCATGATATTTTAAGTAAGTATTAAAATCAAAATTAAAACGGGCAATTAATATTTCAGTCCTACTTGGGCTCCTAATCTAATTTTAGAGTATTTTGAGAGAATGTGTAAAGGGCATGTTTTTCTCTGATATGATTTATCTGGGACAGTATGTATGCATACATGTACTTCCATGTTTTAGCTAAACACAAGGTGTGACCATGGCATTTAAGGGAAGGTTGTAATATATATGCTTTTCACACTGCATTTCCTTAACCCCATTCTATCCAGGGAATGATTTTGCTTTACAAACTTGAATAGCATTTTTGGTCATAAGAGATAAGCTCTCGACTAAGTAATGTACAGTCCTATGTAAAAATATGCTATACTTTATACAAAAGACTACCATAGCAGTCTTTCAAAAATATTGAGCAAGATTGCGATGCGATACCTGGAAGATTATTCCCTGCTATCCTTAATCCCGGACTATCTTTAACCCCATTCTATTTTTTTTGGTTCCACACTGTCTTTCTTAAAATTAAACCCCATACTATTTGCTTAGCCAGGGTTAACGCCTTAACCCCGGACTATCGCACAGCTCATGAATATTGATGATTTTCCCACACAGAGTGTGATTAACGTGCAACTTTGACGTCTGAGATTGGCTATAAAATGCTTAGCCCCACTTTTCCTTAGCCCAGTTTTGTTTAACACCGCATCTCTTAGCACTGCAATAAGCTAGCTTTTTTTGCAGGGCCAGATAGTACCGTACTATTTACCATGCTTGCCCACTTTGCTATTAAAAACGAAGTGGGCTAAGCTTAACCAGGGACATTGGTGGGACTAAGACCCCCCCCTTAGCCCCACTAATTTCCAGGGGTTAAGGAAATTATGTGCAGTGTGAAAAGCACAATAGTGATGTACATGTACTGTACATGTATGAGGACACTAGGAGCGAGTCCATTCCACTCAATGGAGGATGTTAATGAAGCAATTCTTGGAAGGAGTACTGCAATCGAGTGGCGCATAGTTTCCCTGCAGGGTGTTCAGTTGATGATTAGATAGCTTTTGTACGTGAAGATTGATGCTCATTTTACACAACAGTAATACAATGTAGCTGGCCCAGTCGTACGAGGGAGGTACTTGTATACCTGGGCCCCGTCTTACAAAGAGTTACGATTGATCCAATCAATCGTAACTCTATGAAAATCCATCAGTGTCATAATTTTTTTTCTGCAGGAAATTTGCAAAATGTCAATTGTAAACAAAGGAGAACACCAAATTGTCAAGAAATCAATGAATTTATGGATATACATTCATATCGAGATTTTTTTAAAACAAACATGCATTTCATATGTTGACTTTGCTGGCTTTCCATTGTTGCGATTGATTGGATCAATCGCATCTGTTTGTAAGACGGGGCCCCAGGACATGTTAAGCCTACGGCATTCTCCATGCTCTGTAAAGATACATCATGTAGTTCTAACATTTGTATTAAAGTCCACCAGAAGTGTGCCTTGATACAAGTACTCACTTGATAGAAACATTCATTGAACGGCTTTATGAAATTTTTAAGACCAAAGTTTAAGAGAAGCTCCTGTCATGGGAGAGTTGAAAACAATAAGCCAGTTTGTAGTTCCTTTCTGCGCATGATCAGAGGAAGTTCATTGGTACTAAAATGACATGGTTGTTTAAAATTTAATGAGATAAGCACCAACTTTGATGTCTTGATTATTCATATATTCTTTTGAATTGTGTTTTTCATTTTCATCCACAAAAACAACAATGCGTCCACGAGCACTGGTATTTCACAGTTTGCCAAGTACATTGTGCAACATGCTATAATATGCATTCAAAGTAGAAATTTATGCAACAAATACCATCATAAAGTGTTCATTGAAATGCTATTCTAGTCACCTGGTCTATTCAATTTCTTCATCCTGCTATGTAAGGCATGCTTACGTAATACCTTGCCTTGAAATCTGCCTATCATAGTGAAAGAAGGTCATTTGACCAAAATTTCCATGAAGTTACTACGAACTGGTCTATTATTGTGATCTTTTTAACACATCCTTTTATGTAGGAATACATGTAGATGTAGACCACAAGTGGTATTCTGGAATACTGTCATAACTTATGTCATAATATTTATCATTTCTCTCCGAGATGTGACACCGCTGTGATTGTCACATATCAGTATTCTGAACATTGTCTTTTCCCTGTCATATCTCTCTATCAAGTTCCCGCCCATCTTTTTGGAGGCAAACAAATCAAAATCCCTCTTATAGGGACAGTGATTTTCCGTTTCAAAAAATTGCCTTTTCTGCTTCAGAAAATCTCAAATTCCGTTTCAGCATTTCAGAAAACGGAAATTCCGTTTCCCCATAGACTTTGTACACACGGAAAAGTGACAATTCCGTTTACACATTGAATAGCAAAATCATAACACGTACACTCACACTGGTCAAAATTTGTATCTGCTATTAAAGTACCAACAACACAATAGAATCCGTTCTAATCTGTTTCCCCATAGACTTTGTACACACGGAAAAGTGACAATTCCGTTTACACATTGAATAGCAAAATCATAACACGTACACTCACACTGGTCAAAATTTGTATCTGCTATTAAAGTACCAACAACACAATAGAATCCGTTCTAATCGGATCTATGCAGGTGCATAAAATATTTTTACAAACCCATTTAGCATGCATACATCCTCACCTTTCACATTATTAGCATTATTTCACGATGAAATGATATTTCATCGATAATTTGGTTTTTTTTTTGACATCGTTATCATCAGTTAACGGCTTTTGCCAATCCGCCATCTTGGATTTTAAGACCACGATATCGTGCTGTTACATCTTCAAACGTAGAGGGCAGCAACACACGACCGTGTAGTTGAACAATGTGTGCATGTGAAGCTCAACCCGGGTACGGGTGCGGGGTACAATCGAGTGTGATGAAGTCAAGTGCAGTCACGATGTGTGAATTGTCATGACAGTAGCGAAGTGAGATCGTGTTTTCTGGGGTTTTGTGGCCATTTAATATTCTTATTTTGTTGTGATTTCGGATTAATTTCTGTTGCTATTCTGTGTATTTTGAGGGAAAATACGTTTTCCGTGATTTTCCGTTTGAAATGCCACTTTCCGTTT
The DNA here is from genome assembly GCF_037042905.1 of Lytechinus pictus. Classification (NCBI taxonomy): domain Eukaryota; kingdom Metazoa; phylum Echinodermata; class Echinoidea; order Temnopleuroida; family Toxopneustidae; genus Lytechinus; species Lytechinus pictus. The sequence continues at coordinate 17,097,164 of NC_087257.1, forward strand.
CAAAAGGCCCTTTCCGTGAATTCCGTCCATTTTCCGCGATCGCGGAAAATCATTGTCCCTACTCTTAGTTCCCAGTGGGAGAACTTCTAGCCAATAGGAAGGCTGGGTGGCACGCGGGCGTATCCTTGATATACATGAAGTAGCTCGCATCGCGCAACTGCGCGTATATTGATGTGCTTTATAAAAAAAGGGACTGGGAGCTGTGAAGGAGATTGAGAAGAGATGAAAAAAAGGAAAACAGAAAAAAGCAGGAATTAATATGTACATGTAGGGCCTATTTATCTAAAATACAATTAAAAATAGTTTTGAAAATAGTCATGGATGATGAATGAAACTAATAGTAATACCACAATCTATTAATCTAAATGATATCATTGTATGCTTGATTTTTAGTCTGTAGGGTATCAGGATATTTGGTACTAAAAGATATGACAAAATTTAGGACTGCTATACCCAGTCATATATTTTGCTTGTACATGTATTTTGAGATTATGCTCATTTAAGAGCCGCGTATTTGTGGTGTGTGTTATTAATTAAGAGGAGAGATAAATTTATCACAATTTTTATGACAAAAGTTATGACATCCACCAGAATACAGATTCTGTCATATCTCTGAGAAAAGACAAGATATGGAGAAAATGGATGCATCGGTATGGGGAAAATACCGCCCCAGGGGTCCATTTCATAAAACTTGTTATTTACAATACAGTATATAACAGTTAAAAGCTACTGAAATCATTCAATCTGATTGGCTGATAGAACCTGTGCATTTGTAACAAGTCTTTATGAAACAGGGCCCAGGTTATTGTGTCATGTGAGATGGAAGTTGCAATCTTTAGTTTCCGCACCAATTTTTCAACCTGATTAAGATTATCTTATTAAAGTAAAAACACAAACTTGTGAGCATTTTTTGTTTTGCAAAATAAGGGTTTAAACTAATAGTTTGACTTGATACCAATATCTTAAGTGACCAAGTTGACTATCAAGCCCCTATCAGCTTCCGCTTTGTTTTTATTAAGATTCGGGTACTGTTTGATTGAACAAAATGGTACAAACATTGCAATGATTCATTTTGTACTATGCAAATACATGCCAGACATTTTTTTTTTCATGTACATGACTTTGTAATTTACATTGTCTGATGATATTGATAAATCTTTATTTGGATGCTGGAGTGTATGTGAGTCCAACTTTTTTTTGTGTGTATTTTAACGGTTTATATATTCAGTTCTTGATAACTCCTTCATGGCCCTTACATGTATTTTGAACTCTTGTTCAACTTTAAAACATTTTTAGTGTCTAGGAGCTATATTTTGTACGTAAAATGCCGTTCAAACGACCGTTAAAAAAGCATTTACATTTACCTATTTTGCCAACCAAAAAACAGTTTATCTGGGGCCTAGGTGCTGGGGGACCTTCCCCAAAAGTTGATGAAATTTTACATTTTACATATGTATATTCATGAAATGGCCATCTAGTTTCCATGTTTCCTTGAAATTGTTTTATTTGGAAACTTCTGAAAAAAAGAAGAATATTCACCTCTTTCTTGACTCTGAAAGATCGTTTTTAATTTTATGATGTTACACTCGGTTGTAGTCCCAGATGTAAATGTAGACTGTCATGGTGTTTACAGAGTCTAAAAAAAAAAAAAAATCAAAACTATCAAATGATCAACAATCGTTATCAGTTAATGTAATACAACAATGTGAAAGTCTGCATGTGGGACTACAATAATGATCGAGACTAACATCACAAAACAATCTTTCATAGTCAAGAAAGAGGTGAATATTCTTCATTTTCTTCATAGTTTCTAATAAAATCAAAACAATTTCAAGGAAATAGATGGCCTTTTCATGGATTTTAAAGATTCAAGACATTAAAGTTTAGCAAGTTGGTGAAGGTTCCTCCCCCAACGTTTAACTGTAAATGCCTGTTTATTAAGAGCGTTGAAAACGTTTTTCAAATAAACAAAATGACTCGGGCCTAGTAGAAATCAATTTCAGCTCTTAAAAATAGGCGGCTTTAGAAGTTGTCACTACTCGCATTGGGTAGCGCTGCACTTCTCATCGGGATCAATGTGAGTGTGGTCTCTTGTTATAATGAAAACATTGTAATTCAAAGGATAATAGTTTACCCTTAGCACGATCTAAGCTCCGCCCAATTATAAGCAGTGGTGATCGGTAACGTTATTCCGACACGCGTCCACGGCAGAATCTTGGTCGCAAGTGGTGATCGATCACCACCCACAACAAAGGAGCATTCTGATTTGTGTTCTATCACTGTACGGGATTGATAGCAGTATCCCCATTGGCAATTAACGTCCCAAGGAGAAGGGGACCGTGCTCTTTTAACTTCACTTTTTTAATGCTGACTTATAATGATTGTAGTATGAACTTTAAGTATACATGTAGTATACTTATATTCTTGTCCTTGTTAATGATATCAATATGAAAGCATTTTAAGGAAGTCCTTTCTACGTGGTACCCATTCACTACACCTGGGTAGATTGTGGCGTATGTAGTGTTATGCCAAATCGAAATTGGGGTAAATCTCTCACTGTCCTTGCAAAGTATAAAGCTATTCAAACCAATTAAAGAGTGACTCCGGGGACAGCAGGCCTACTATAGTGCAGCATCCAAAGTATCCAAAGTCTGATTTATTGATAAAAATATGTATTTTTAGGTGACTGATAGACTATGTAAACTAATACTGTAATGAACTACCCAAATGATGTTTGACTTCTAGCATTATGGACATACATACATGTACAGTCTATTGCAGGCTACCTGTAATGTGTGGACAAAAGTTACCTCTTCTTTTCTGGAGTCAGAGAAAACCAAAATATGTTTTACCAAGCTTTTTATTAATTATTATTTTTATTAATTATTATCGTGAATTAATAAATTGCTTGGGATTCGTTTGGATCAGTTTTTTTTATTAAGCTTGTTAGAATTGTCATCACATTAAGATGTAAATACAAAAGAGTGTACTATGGGCCAATATTGTTTCAGGCCCACCCACTGCACAGTTTGACCTGGAAATAAAGGTCAACTTGTGTCGCAATTAATGTGCAAGACAGAAGTAGAAATCATGATTTTGATCTCCTTTTTTGTTCAATTGATTTCTGACATGATTCTGGAGAAACTGATCCACCTTTCGAAACAACCCTTTTTAAAATTATTATCATTCAACCAGTTCATGCTTGAACATGCTTTAATATTTTCAACCAGTCCATGCTTACAACTGAAGAATGTAATTGTGTGTTGAACTGAATGTCTTTCAAAACAATGTTTGTTGGATAAAACAATGTTGATTGAAGTTATCCTGTCCTGTATGTATGTCTCATGCAAAATATTTAAACAAATTTAAAAGCCTCTCTTCAATCATCTTCTAATGACCTTGTAGCCTACCACATGGTCTGGGGTTTTAGCCCTACTGCAGCTCTCGTGCCCTTTGGGAAGGCGTTTATCAACATTTGCCACTCTCTACCCAGGTTTACATGTAGTTAATAGGTACCCGGTAAGAAGAAATTCCTTGAATGCTCAAGCGTGCGATGGGTAGCAGTGCTAAAGCCAGGGTAATAGTACATGTATGCAGCGCTTACAAACATTTTATTCAGCGCCACATAAATGTTGCATATTGTCATTATGAGGTTTAATTTTTTAAATTCCAGATTTGGATAGAGAAAGCATCAGAGGCATATGAGACTGACAATGTACTCCATGTAAGATTCTTCTCAACGTGTACAAACCCTCATGCAAGATGTCCTCTTCACATCCAAGAGGTAAGTTGAAGAAGCTTCCAGTTCAGTTGAGTTTGCTATATTGATTTGTACAATAAAATTTATGTGTAGAGCTCTTTGACTATAAACTCTAACACTTTACTAATTGACGTGAAAAAAAGTCACTACAATTCAAATTCTGGTAAATAATCTCTCAAAACATGACATTTTGGCTCTGCAACCAAATTAGAACTAAAATTTAATTTCTACTGGAAAAAAATTCGAATTCTTCTGGAAAAAAAAATCACTCAAGTCACAAATCAATTTTGTTTCTGTAAGGCTTGACCTCCAAAAAATGATATGGGAGGCAGAGCTTATTGGCACCTTGCAACCCCTGCCCCAACCATGTGCCTTTAAAGGTCAAGTCCACCCCAGAAAAATGTTGATTTGAATAAATAGAGAAAAATCAAACAAGCATTATGCTGAAAATTTCATCAAAATCGGATGTAAAATAAGAGAGTTATGACATTTTGAAGTTTCTCTTATTTTTCACAAAACAGTGATATGCACAACTCGGTGACATGCAAATGAGACAGTCGATGATGTCCCTCACTCACTATTTCTTTTGTTTTTTATTGGTTTAATTAATTATACACTATTTCATTTTTTACAGATTTGACAATAAGGACCAGCTTGATTGAAACATATAGTATATAATATACATATAAACAATGCTAATTGCAAATGTTCAGGGAAGAATTAATCGTCGTTTCACAGGACAACAGGGAGAAAATTGTAATATTTCATATTTTATATAATAAAATACAAAAGAAATAGTGAGTGAGTGATGTCATCAGTCTCCTCATTTGCATACCGACAAGGATGTGAATATAACTGTTTTGTGAAATTAAGCAAAACTTTAAAATGTCATAACTTTCTTATTTTACATCCGATTTTGATGAAATTTTCAGTGTTATGCTTGTTGGATTTTTCTCTTTTTATTCAAATCAACTTTTTGTTGGGGTGGACTTGTCCTTTAATAATTGACAGTTCCTGAAGATATAGGCTATGCATGCCTCTTTTCCAGAATTCACTTTAAAAAAACCTGATTCCAAGGTGTTTCTGTCACGTCTGATCGGAAAAGAGTTTGAAACTTATTAAAATAATTTTTTTTAATTCTACATAGTATTAATTGCCCTAAAATACTGAGAACATTAATAGGTTCCTTGAAACAAATCTATCTGGGGTTTCTGGAGTACAAGAGCAAGTAAAAGAATGCCAGCTGGTGCCACACATTAGTTTCTGTTTTTTTTAAGAAAAATATTTTTACAGATATTTTGTTGTATTTGTGATGCTTTTGTTACTATTTGTGTCATAATGTTATTCCGGCTTTGAAAATCTTGAGTAAAGTTCATCTTGTGTTTATATTATTCCTGTTTCTTTATTGTTTGTTTTGTCTTTATGTTGACTTGTTGATGGTGAAATACTATTTTAAAGAATTATTTTCTGCTGGATGAGAAACATGAGAAACCATATTTGACAACAGTGGTTGCATACATGTAGAACACAGATGTCACTCATTTATTTATCAATATTAAAAAGTCTAACTTCACACTTTCAACAAATAATGAAATATAATACTTTTTTAAAAATCTATCTATACATTTTTGTAGCAATTTACAAGATTGCAGGTGAGATCTGTACACTGGTATGTGAAAAAAATAAAGCAAATGCAAACACGAACAATCAGAGCTATAGAAAATATGCATTGTCAGGTTGACATTTAATATAAACAGATGATGAAACCTACATGCAGAAAACATGGTATTCAGCGACTTGATCACGGTTGCGTTTAATTTTTAGTCAGTTTTGAAAATAAACATCTGTCAAAATGCAAACTTGAATTTAAAAAAGGAGATGCATTTTGAAAGGCGGTTCAGCAGAACAATGGAGATTTAAATATGATGGAACTCAATGGGGATATCAATTTTTGATTTTACTATAGACCTTCTGCAATTTCAGATATTGGGACAATCTGAGATGACGGTCATATGGTTCATTGGGTTAAAAGATGCAGTGGATGGGCTTTGAATTGAAGGAAAATCAACTTTGCTTGAACGCTAGCCTGCATTGACTGTCTTAACTTGCATTCTGACCATAGCCCTTTTCATACGTGAATCTTGAATCATTGATGATTGCTATTGTAATCGTGACTGTGATTAGTGTCCGTGATTCTAATCATGTTCTTGTTTGGTTTCACACGTGCTAAATATTTGTCATTAATAGCCTTGTTTTTCACTGGAATCATCATTCAAATTAGGATTTTTTTCGTGTGAAAGGGCGGATTGTGATCGGAGCATAAGAAAATCAATTAAACGGCTGAACGTACCCTGTAACGTATTTTCATTGCTCTGCATGCCATATGGCTAGAATATTTTCATCTCCTTGCCAATAGTCCTACAAATAGATGGATTGATCATTTGAAGTGGTTCTGGACTACTTTGGTTGCATCTAAAATTACATCATCGACATGCCATCACTGTACTTTATAACGATATGATAGCAAATTAGCAATCATTGCATTATTAGGTTGTATTGTAGCCTGTGGCATACTCTTCATGTGGTCTACCACGCACCACCGTAGGCCTTCATGTACAGTGTTTATTTATTCAATGTACATTACACGTACATGTAACTTGATTGGCGATCCCGTCATTCCATAGCTATTACCAGTCTCATACCTTTCTCTTAGGGCGTCTATAGCCTGAGTAATTCATGAAATGGTCATACAAGTATGTAAATAACATGAATACAGAACAACATCTCTTCTCCTGCAGTCTGCGCTCCTAGTCCCGCGTGTCAGATCGTCTCAGTCATACCTGATGAGAAATAACATCTCATACCCGAGCAATAAAGTCCATTGGGATGGAATGTAAACAGACCATGGTGTGCTATCACAAGACTCAAAACACAGCTGGGTGTTTGAGACAGACTTCCATTGATGGCGTGGTGTAGCGTGGCTGTAGGTAGCACCCTGGAAAAGCCATTCAATGTGGCTGGAGATCTGGACATCGCATCTATGATTGAGACAGAATCATTGAAGACTTCATAACAATCAGATGCGTTCATAGACCCTGTTCACATGAGAAAAATATTGCGTGGCCTGCTCCAATGATAATAATAATAGCCATTTTTTATACGCTTTTCCCAGAATGGCTCAAAGTGCTTTACAGCATATTATTATCCCGGTCATTGGATTAATTTCAATCCCGCACGAAAAGTGCACAATTTCCACTCCCTACGGGAACATTCCTTGCATTCATCGCAGCCTCATTATGGCGCTGGCAAATTCAAACATACAATATCTTTCGCATCCTACTGGGTACCCATTTAGCACCTGGGTCGAGAGTGGCAAAGTGTGGATTAACGCCTTGCCAAAGGACGCTAGACCGCGGTGGGATTCGAACACACGACTCTCTGTTTACAAGGCGAGAGTCAGAACCACTACACCACGGCTCTTCCTCTGATACGGTTGTGGATTTAAATTCTAGCTGTGGTTCAATTTCCTATTTGTCTATGTTGTGCTGCACTCAAACCAGGAGAAGTTAATGGGTATCTAACCTGGTAGGAGCATGCACTGAGCACTGCTGATACAAAGTGGTACAGTTTGATATATCTCATGGTAAAGCCAGGTAATAATTATCATAATACATGTAGTTGCGCTTTGTATCCTCTGGAAGGAAGCACCATATAAATCCAGCTATCATTATTAAAGGACAAGTCTACCCCAACAAAAAGTTTATCTAAATAAAAAGAGAAAAATATAACAAGCATAACACTGAAAATTTCAAATATGATGTAAAATAGGAAAGTTATGACATTTTAAGGTTTCGCTAATTTCACAAAACAGTAATATACATTATGCACATCCTGGTGGGTATGCTAATAAGGAGACTGGTGACGTCATTCACTCACTATTTCTTTTGTATTTTATTATACGAGATATGAAATCTTCTCATTTTCTCCTCATTGTCAAGTGAAACAACGATTGATTCCTCCCTGAACATGTGGAATTAGCATTGTTTGATACAATATGCTTAAGTCAAATTGGTCCTTATTGTCAAATCTGTAAAAAATGAAATATTGTATAATTCAAACAATAAAAAACAAAAGAAATAGTGAGTGAAGGACATCGTCTGCCTCATTTGCATGTCACTGAGTTGTGCATATCACTGTTTTATGAAAAATAAGTGAAACTTTAATATGTCATAACTTTCTTATTTTACATCCGAATGTGATGAAAGTTTCAGCATTATGCTAGTTTGATAGTCTAATATTCAAATCAATATTTTTCTGGGGTGGATTTGACCTTTAAAGGAGCTTCATTCTGGCTGATGGTTGCCATTGGATTTTACAGAATTTTCATCATTGTATCAATTTTTAGGACCGATCTCTCATCGATGTATTGGAAATGTATCATGTGACCAAAAATCTAAATTGTTATAATTTATCATGTTTTCAGCACAAATCTGTTTTTCACTTTGAAAAACAGTAGTGGTGGCTACTGGAAGTTCTTATATTTTTTTTACATCTAGGCCTACTCTTGGAATACTACATGTGACAAACAAGCACACGGTATAATCACTTGATGTTTCTTTTTACCTGTTCACAGATCCGCACTACAAATACACTGTCATGTATGCATTATATGCAATACATTATACAGTAGACTTGAAAAATAATTTCTAATGAGCACTTGAATATCAGATAGATGTTATCCTATAAAGGGTAAATTGCCAATTCGTCTATAATAATTGCCAACTTGTCCGATCATCACATGGTCTATCTTTAATAGTCTAATGCCATTCCGTCCATCAACATTTCGTCTATCAACCATTTAGTCCAATAACTGTTTGGTCCAATCTTCACTTTGTCTAATCACCAGTTGGTCTATGACCATTTTGTCTAGATAAAACCAGTTGGTCTATTAATATCCATTTTATTTTCATTCATTTTAACTAATTAACACTTAGTCCAATTAGACCAAATGGGCTATTGGACCGACTTGTTATTAGACGAAATGATGAATAGACGAAATGGCATTTAGACCATACATGTGGAGAGTAGACGGACTGATGGTAGACCAAATGATAGTAGAACAAATGATAGTAGACAAGTTGGTAATTGGACGAATAGGCATTAGACCAAATGAACATAAACCATCCCTAGTTATACACTGGTCACATTTGTTCTACGGCGGCCGTACGGCGAGTCGAAAACAGCCGTTTTAACATTTTTGTACCAGCTAAATATAGGTGGTTTGAATAAAAATGAATAAAATGGCTGTTTTTGACTCGCCGTACGGCCGCCGTAGAGCAAATGTGACCAAGGTATTACACATGTATGGCATGGCTAAGATATGATACCCAAATTGATCTCTCTGTCATCGGAGTACCTAAATGTAAAGTATGAATGATTCCATTCATGTAGCCGTTATAAATAACACATGTACTACTTATAAGTGCCACCCTGGGAATCTCTATAATTAAATCAGAATATGAGTTGCTTATTTGTAATGGCAGACTCAAGCGGTCGCATTGAATACTAATTTTGATAGACAGTCGATATCAGAAATAAAATCAAAGTGAAATTAATAATCAGTACACATGTATTGGTACACTGTAATAATGTTTCTAACATGATTTCGATATTAGGGTGTGTTCAATGTCGGTTTCCAGATTTAAACAGCAACATGGATCATGATTGAAATTGTGACTACAAAATGCGATATTCCCGGTCTTAAAAATCATGATTCGAAGGAAAATTTAAATATAGAAAAAGATGCGTTTTTAAATGCGATCAGCTCAAATTTTACGACCTTGAGCATCGCGAAAGCGACATTGAACACAATTGAGTTTTGAAACGTCTTAAAAGTTGCCCTCACAGAGGAAGCCTACACATGCAGGTGCCAGAACTGACCTTTCTTGTGATGGGTCAAACTGCGCACTAAAGCTGCGCTAATGACAGCAGGAAATGTAAAGACGATCAACATATAAACGGCTTTATATTTTTTACACTAAACAGTGCACCGCTGATCATGTTTTTGTTTGGAGCTCTGTAATTGAGTTTTCAATCATGATTCATGTTGCTGTTTAAGTTTGAAAATCGACATTGAACACACACTGATACCCTTTTTACACACGCTAAAATTTCCTTAACCCCGTACTATAGGTGGGGCTAAATTGCCATTTAGCCCCACCTATAGTACGGGGTTAAGCTTAGCCCACTTTCTTTTTACACAGCATTTTTGCAAAGTGGGCTAACCCCACCTTTAGTACGGGATTATTTGGCCCTGCAAAAAAGCAGGGTTATCCCAGCAATTGCGGTGCTAAGAGCGATAGTACGGGGTTAAGATCGCTAGTGTAAAACGAAAGTGGGCTAAGCTTAACCCCGTACTATAGGTGGGGCTAAATGGCAATTTAGCCCCACCTATAGTACGGGGTTAAGGAAATTTTAGCGTGTGTAAAAAGGTACGAGTGAAGTACTTGTACTACGAATGATCGACAAAAACCACTAGTCCGGGGTTAGCGAGTTTCGTGTGTGAAAAGCAAGCATTCCTTATCCGGGGTTAGCGATAACAATTTGGCATGTGTGAAAAGGAAAAAAAATAGTACGGGGTTAAGGATAGTACGGGGTTAGCGATAGTCCGGGGTTAAGAAAATCCTGTGTAAAAAGGGTATAATATGCTTTTCACACTGCACTTATTTACTTAACACCGGGAAATAGGTGGGGCTAGGGGGGGGGTCATAGCCCCACCAATTTCCTGGGGTTAAGCTTAGCCCACTTTGTTTTCACACAACGTTTTAGCAAAGTGGGCTAGCACGGTAAATAGTACGGTACTATTTGGCCCTACAAAAAAGCAGGGTAAGCCGGCTTATTGGGGTGCTAGCACCTCAATTGCGGTGCTAAGAGATGCAGTGTGAAATGAAACCGAGCTAAGGAAAAGTCGGGCTAAGGAAAAGTGGGGCTAAGGAAAAGTGGGGTTAAGCATTTTATAGCCAATCACAGAAGTTGAAATTACATGATAATCATGCTCTGCGATAGTCCAGGGTTAAGGCATTGACCCCGACTATTTATAGTATGGGGTTAAGAAAGACAGTGTAGGCGGTGCTGCACCATCCCGAGTTTGCTCAATCTCGAGATTTTAGCCCGATCGGCCCACTTCGCGATTAATCTCGAGATTCAAGAAACCCCGTCTGCACCATCGCAAGACAGCGATTCCTGCTCGAGCGAGGCAACAAACCCGATATTCAGAGCATGCGCACTTTCGGATCTTGGAGTTTCAACGGCCCGCGCTTTTGAATAACTTCCCGCGATATGCAAGCAATGTACTCCTTTCACTTGCACTTTCGCCGAATTCGACCGGTGTTATGCAACAATCCTCTCAGCTCAGCGAGTGAAGAAGTGATGTATTCTTCGTTAAATATGATGGCGGAGTAGGAGGCAACGACAGAGAGAGAGAGAGAGGGAGAGAAGGAGGAAAGAAATGCTATTTGCTTACATTTTGCGAAGGAATAAGACAACACTGCTGTCAGTGTTGTTATTGAATATGACCATCGTCGATGAGCGCCTCCCCCTTCGGTCTGGTCTCTCCCAAAATCCATTCACTGGTGGGACACCATCGTTGCTTATTAGGCAATTGATGAACGCTATTCGCATGTATAAAGTTGACTTTCGCACGTGTTTATGTTTTGACCAAGGCGGAAGTGGAACGCGAATTGCATTATGGACTGACGTCATGAATAAATTACCCCGAGTCCAATCTCGAGTGCGTCTGCACCGACGAATTAGCGGGATAATTCGTAAAATAGCGCGCTATTTTGCAAATAAACCCGAGTTGACTTGGGATTGCAATCTCGAGATTAATCCTACGAACTCGCGCAATAATTGCATCTCCACCGCCAACTATCTCGAGATTTTTCAGATCGGGATAATTTGCCGGATCAGAAATAGCGCGCTAATTTGAAAACTCGGGATGGTGCAGACGGCCCTTAAGAAACCAAAAAAAGATAGTATGGGGTTAAGGATAATCCGGCGTTGAGGATAAGTATGGGGTTTAATAAGCAAATACAGTGTGAAAAGCATATTAGACTGCATAAATCTTTGGTATGAACAGTTCATTTGAAAATTTAACAATCATTTTCACTTTTACTGTTTTATTGATTTATCCAAGGTGAATTTTGTTATTAATGATTCAAAGCATCCTGGCTCAGTAATATTACCAGTGTAAAACTTGCCTGACTGATGTTTTATAATACATATGTCTATAAAAAAAAGGCAGGTACATGCATTGTATCATGTACTGTATATCATGTAATTTCTGTCCAATTCCATACATGTATGAGAAGCATTTTTGTCTCACCTGCATAGAGGCCATAAGGTTAATCAAGTATTACTAAACATCCTGTCTGAGTTTCAGGTCACATGACCAAGGTCAAAGGTCATTTAGGGTCAATGAACTTTGGCCAAGTTGGGGGAATTTGTTGAATTACCATCATAACTTTGAAAGTTTTACGGATCTGATTCATGAAACTTGGAAAAAAGAGGAATCAAGTATCACTGAACTTCCTGTGCGAGTTTTAAGGTCACATGACCAAGGTCAAAGGTCATTTAAGGTCAATGAACTTTGGCCAAGTTGGGGGTATTTGTTGAATTACCATCATAACTTTGAAAGTTTATGGATCTGATTCATGACACTTGGACATAAGAGGAAACAAGTATCACTAAACTTCCTGTGCGAGTTTTAGGTCACATGACCAAGGTCAAAGTTCATTTAAGGTCAAATGAACTTAAGCCAAGTTAGGGGTATATGTTGAATTACCATCATAACTCTGTAAGTGTACCATCTAGTTCATAAAACTTGGACATAAGAGTAATCAAGTATCACTGAACATCTCATGCGAGTTTGCCTTTGGTCACATGACCAAAGGCAAAGGTCATTTAAGGTCATTGAACTTTGGCCATTTGGACGTAATTATTAGATTGCTGTCATAACTTCAAAGTTTATAGAACTTTTATAAAACGTGGATATATGGTAAACAAGTATCACTGACAAGTCTTAGGTGGCATGTTCATGGCCAAATGTCATTTATTGACAATCAACGTAGTATTGTATCATATGAATGGTGTTTTTAGTGAATAATTATTTTATAGTAATTTTCAAAGTCAGCACAGCTGCTGTATTGAATCGCGTGATGCAGGTGAGACTGCCAGAGGCGCCTCATTTGTTTCTTTTAAATACCCCCTAAAAAAATAAATCGTGCTTGAAAACATTTGGTACTACATGCACTTCTTTTGATATTTTGGTTGAAAAATTCTTAGGAATTTTTCATATTGTATCTTTTATACAAAATGTATACTAATACATTATACAGTACATTATGGTGCACTTCTTCATTTTAGCAATGTTGACCAATCATAGTTTCCAGAGTTTTATTCCAAACTTATTCATTTAATATCATTTCTGTAGATTGTTAACAAAAAAAAAAGAAAATACAAAAACCTCTGCAATTATACAGAATTTAGGCTTTAGTGTAGGCCTACATGTACATGTATACTGTAATACATGACAATATATCCTTGTTGATTTTATACATACTGTTTATGGCTACACAACATCCATGGATATAGGCCTGCAAATACACCTACATGTACATGTACGTAAGGGGTAGAGTCAACATTACTATGGTTAGGGTTGCATTCATCAGCTTTTACATGTATTTGATTAGATTATTTATAAGCTGATTATTATTGGCTACTAAATATTGCATCTGGTTTGGATAAAGGAGAGAAGAACAATGTTATATCTGTCGATTTACACTTTTATATATTGCCTTTCGTTTGATGCCTGTGTCTATAAATGGAGAAACATTATAGCTATGTGACGTCACTGTGCATCTATTTTTGACTCGTATTGGTTTGTCTGAAGAATATTCCGGTGGTTTGGAGCAAATTGTTGTTTTTGTAGGTGAGGTTTAAGTACCTGGAGGCTGCATTACCAGGTAGAGTGGCTATTTTTGTCTGCGCCTTCTCGTATTAATCCCGGCTCTTCTCATGTCTCTAAAGGTCAGAGCAGACCCCGTAACCGAGTAGTCTCTTGCCTCACACACCTTTCCATTTGGATACATGTGCCCGTGCAGCCGAAATTGTATATCCAGGGTCCCATCCAAGGGTGGAGGCAGGGGTGTGCACTGGGGGCACATGCACCCTCCCGCTGAGGCAGAGGAGTTCCGACACTGGCAAGCAAAACGTAATTTGTACCCCTTCCACTTTCAACAGCTGATTTTTCGGATTTTTCAAAGTTTATTTCTACCTCCCCAAGATGTGCACCCCCATATACCACTTTAGTTCCACCTCCCCAGAATGTGCACCTCCCCATGCTCAAACCAGCCTCTGCCGTTGCCGTCTTTAAACAAAGAGTTGTGGTTGATCCAATCAACCTCAAGCATATCCATTGTCATAATTTTTCTTACAAATATTTTGACCAAACATGCATTTCAGAAGTAGGCATTGCTGACTTTTCATACATTATGGTTTGTTGATTGGAGCAATTGCAGCTCTTTTATTAAAAGATGGGGGCCTGAATACCACTGTCCTCTCAGTCTCTATAAAAGGTACTATTACTTATTAGGCAACTTTCGATAGCAAAACTAATCCTTTGGATGCAGAATTTACCTACAAGGGTTCTTTTGCCATGATGCACAGTGGCTGTAGATTTGATTGCACGCTGCGTCATCTTGTTCTTTTATACAACGTTACACAATGATCCAGGTGAATTTGAGTGACACTGACAGCATATTATTCCCAGTACCATTGTGAGAAATGTTGGGGTACAACTGCGAGTAGGATTCAAAGCAGTTTTTAATTACGTAGAATGAGCATGTAATGTATTGTAATTGCAATTGTTTGGAAACCAATTTTACGCTCACAATAAACTAGTATGCAAACATTTTCTTCTATTTGATGAAATGGGTGGACTTGGCCTTTAATGTACATTACAATGAAATAACAGCTCATAATTTTTTTTAATCGATGGAACACATTCCAAAGTTACATGTACATGTATGTACTTCATGAAGGAAAAAAGTATTCAAATTGTTGAGCCACAGTGCACACAGTTTAATACACATACATCTGACATTTTTTGTCAGGGATCCATCAGAGTCTTCTTGCCGAGTAAAAGTGTCTGTATTCATAGACTATCATGTCAGGCCCTTGCGTCTTTATTTCAGTCTCTCTTTCGATGCCTCACTCGCTCTCTGTAGTTATCTGCTCCTGAGCTTTAGCTGCCGTGCACGGCGATGCCCTGGATGGCTCGGCGGCATCCCCGGCACTCGGCGATCGGTTGCTGCTTCGAGGAGCGCCTGCGATATAATTAGTAGCTAAAAATAGTACCCAGTTTATTAAAGCTCATAACTGAGACGCGGACGTACAGGAATAGTAACACTGGCAAGATTACCCAGGGGCTGCTTGCATTAATATTCTTCCAAGTCTCGCTTGCACCGTTGTACATGTGTCGGGTTAAATTCACACTGTTATTAGAAAGTCACTTCCATGCATTGAACCAAGCAGCCATGAAGTGAAACAAGAAAATTGTGTGAATAATATTTTCAGTTGGCATTTCGACAATATACCGTGTTTGCCATGTTATGTATTATATTTTCATGTAATGTTAGACTTAATGGAAGATAATTGAGAATGCTTGTATATCTACAATGGATAATGCATTTGGGTTCTTTTTACCTTGATTTCCAAAATAGTTTGTGCATCTATTGTTTTTTCTTTTAATTTAATTTTGGATAGGTGTATATCATTCAAAACTTGCATTCATATGTATAGGTATTTGCCTCTGTCACAACAGTAATGACTTGGTCCTTTGTCAACCGTTCCAGTACTTTCCACAAAACTGATGTAATGAAAATCATTTTAGAATTTTCCTCCTTTTCAACAACTTGGAAAGAAAAAAAATTCAATCAAATCTTTAACAATATTTAATAATATGACAGTTCCCTGGAATGATCCGTGTGGTATATATGTTTGGGAATTACAACCTGGAGAACTTTGTTAAAAAGATTAACCCAACAAGTTGATTGGAATAATGTAATTAGAGAAACATCAAACAAACAATTCAAAAGTACACAGAGAATTTCATAAAAATAGAATATAAAATAAAGAGTTTATAACATGTAATAAAGTATTGTTTCATTTTGCAAAACAGTTGTACATTTATGTATAGCTGAGGTGATATGCAATTAAAAAACATTGAAAGTTGAAACACTTTTTCTTTCGTATTTCATAATACATGTACTTGTATGTGGGTGTAAACTGTAAAGTATATCGCTGTTTTGTGAAACTAAATAAACCGTTAATTATTCTTATTTTGACAAAACATTCAATGTTTTTATGCTCATGTGATTTTTCTATATTTATGCTCATTGACTTGTTGTTGGATATACCTAGTCTTTTTTCATTTGCAACAATAGGACTGAATCTTGATATTCTCTGTTTTAATATTAAATTCCGCTTTTGCCGATACCTTCAAATGACCGGATGGTGCCTCGCTGTTGGAGCAAATAATTCATGAGGTGTGACTTCCCCCCAAAATGCAAAAAAAAAGAGTTAAAAGAACATATAAATTGCTTGTTGGTCTTAAAACATGTTTTTCTTTAATAAAAAACGTAGCAACTCCCAAGTCCCATAGAGATACCGACTATGTTCCTCCTGTCTACATACGTGTAATTCAAACCTTGTTGGGATTTCGTGTGCTTTTTTACATACATGTACAACATGTATGTTGGGTCTCGGGCTCTCAGCACTCCATAATATACTGTATGTCAGAATGTTCAATAAAGTTATATCGCTGCTACAACTGTATGGTAGAGGTAGATTGTACATTCCTGTGTTTCTTTGCCTGTTGCAGAAAGACTTGCTATCAAAGAAAACTAAAAAAAATCATACGCAACTTGATTGTTAACCAATCGAAAGCGAGCATTCAGGACTTGGGCTCGATACTGTGACTAGTGTTTTAACGCAGCTCTTTCTGCAACGGGTAAATCATATTAATGGAAACTCTGCACAGTTGTCCAGTAAACACAATATGTTAATACCAAATTATCTCACATGGATATACCAAATTAACTCACATGATATTCCAAAGGTACATGTACATGTAATTATACATGTATCTCGCTTCCTGCCTTCTCCATGTACATTAAACCGTACACCATGTATTTCAAAGGTAAATTGTAAATTTTCATTCATTACTTTACATGTACACATGACATCTGATCCAAATTCATACTTATTAGTGCTTGAGTACATTCATGTACACTCAAATGTTTTAAATTTTTACAAAAATTGAATGTTGCGTCTGGATATAAATCCATGTGGTGACTTTGAAATTTGGTCTTTTAAAAAGGTATGGACTTTGAAATAAACAAACAAATGAATACACTCGATACAAATGAAAATATTGAAGTACAGTGTAGACAAATTATAGAACTACCCTCATGTACACATACATGTAGGGCCTACATGTATATAGGGTTCTTTCACTTTTTTTGAATCAAATCTTGAAATCGCAATGTCCCTGCTCTGTTTTTTAGTAGTTTTGTTGCTTTAATATGTATTGTAACCTCCCTTTTTAATGACTTACTGCAAAATGTGTATTTCTTTACCCTTTTTGACAGCTTTGCTCTTAATACTGTACTATACCACAGGTTAATGTTAATATTTATTCCAATGAACAAAAGTTATTGTATAATTTGTTCGTTTGTGTCCTTGTTACTCTGTTCAAATGCTTTATTTGATGGGTCTATTTATAACGTTTGTATGGGGCTCTTTTGGTTTAATGATTTAGATCAGAAACTATTTATATCTTGCCCACAAACTCGGCTTTTGTCAGCGAGTCAGTCAGCTGATTCATTTGCTTTAATAGCTCAAGGGAATTAGATCTAAAAATACCCGCTGAACGAGAGGAGTAAAGCTCCTTGTTCCTGCGCAGCGCTGCTCTGGCTGATCGTATCAAGGTAATGGCCGGCCATGTTCTTGTCTCTTTAAAAAGCAGAGGACATCCTTTTCCTCCTAGGTTTTATTTTTAGCCAAGGACCTCCTGCACCCTTGTTTGACTTGGTGAAGCATGTTCCTTGTCTGATGCTGTTCACTTCTCTGTTGCCCTCTCTGTGTAGTGGGTGATGCTCTTGAGAGAGAGAGAGAGGCTGGTACTTGCACCTCGGAATTAAAACCTCTGCCATCATTGATCAAAGACTCCCTGGAGGATTCTCCTGCGGCCAGGCATTGCTTCATGTTTGGTCACTTTTCTAAAGAGGATTTCTCATTAATTCATCAAGGATTGTAAATTTTGAATCTCCTGAGTAAGGCTGTGACGTTTCAGGATTGTAAGCCATTTTTAAACTACTTCTACACCTTTTAATAGGTTGAGAGCTTGGTTTTTGGATACATTTATCAAGTCCATGTTTCACACTCTGACTTAAGAGAAATTCAAAGAAACTCAAAGAAGTCTATTTCCAGAGGGAGGAATTGAATTTAATTGAAGAACAAGATTTTCTCTCTGAAAGTCACATTGACAGGGTAAGTTCCATGTTAATTTTACTGTGCATATATTTTGATAAAAGATTTAAATGCAACTCAAATGATACTTCAATAAAAACATTAGATTTCTCCATTCCCTTAAATGTAATTTCTGTATTTGCTTGAGAAATTACAAGCATTCTGCCTTGAATGAAGGAAAAGCACTTCATTGTAGTTCATTTCATAAACATACAGTTTGAGCTGTGCAGAGCAATTCAGTTTTTAGAGAAGGAAATGAGCACTGTTTATTGCATAATATAGGTAATTGTTTTAATATTTTCCAGTTTGTTAATGTGTTTTCAGTACATATTATCTGTATTTTTTTTTGCCAAAAAAATAACAGGTGGTTTATAATGTTGCGATGATAATCTAACTTTTTGCAAAGTCCTTTTATGATGATAAAGATAAAATGACTATCAATTCCATAGAAACAATCCACAAGAGAATATGAAAAAAAAGGGTTAGATACGGGACAAGATATACCAAACAGCTTCCCCCAGGACAGTTTAAGTCCAGTTCTCATTTTGATAGGAACTGAAACAAATAACTGTTAAAAGAGTTTTATGTTTTTAATCTAGAAAGCATGGCGCTGATGTAAAAGTAAATGTAATATGCTGTGAATATGCTTCTGTAAATAGAAATGAAAGTCAAAATAGGTTTTTTATATATATTTGTCCCCTTTTGGCCCAAAATTGAATTTTGGATGGGAATTTTCTTGGCTCTAATACTTCCAAGTATTAAAAACCACTGGGAGTTCCTTTTACATGACTTATGTGGAAAAAAACAAACAAAACGGAACTGCCCTGTCTGGCTTTTGCAAGTATACATGTACATTTGGGCTGAAAGTGACAGTTACGGTTTTGCTCATGTTAGAAAATCTATGAAATTCACCAGAAATCGTGAGAATGTGGACAGTTAGAGGATATTTTCCTAAGTTTTAGATGAGAATTATTTTACTACCAAAACCAGGCATGAGCTTTAAATGCTTGTTTTATAGAGGCCTTGTTGAAACAGGAAATCAAAACTTTGATATACCTCAAAATAGATTGTAAGGGTACTTGATCTGAAGGACTTCTCGATGTCTATTTTTTCCAATATAATTGTCAAATAGATTTTCAGATGTGTAAGCCTATATATAGTCGGCAAGTACAATGTATGTCGTTTTTTTAGTATGAATGTGCCAAAACTCATTCAAAGTTGGGGCAGTTGACTAGAAAAACAAGTTTTTGGTGCCAATTTTAGAGAAGCAATTGTTAACCCCATGACATTTAACTTCCCTATGAACAAGAAAGAAAAAAGATAGATAAACAAAGAAAAGAAAAAAAAGAGAGTTGTGTCTCGACTGTACATACTGTGCATGTAGGCTATATTGTTGATTGGTTCCCAATTTATTCTTTTATAATGCTTTTATTCCGTTTTGGGAAAAGAAACAAAGTGATACATTGAAGTTTCAGTGAAATTCCCAAAACACATCTATTGTATGTTATCTTTATATATTCATGTACATTCAATATTTTCTTTCTCTATTAATGATAAACAAAAAAATATCAAATAACTGACCTTCATTTTGCTTGTGATATAGATCTGCATCTTTTCCATCTACTCTTCATTATGTAATGTTTCCATATTTCATATTGAATAAAACCTCAAAATCAAAAAAAATATTTATATAGAAACCACACTTTTCTATTTATGCCCTAGTTATTGTTGTTTCTGTCATTCAGTTTATTCTGCCTTGACCTATAAGCACAGCAAAGCAAGCCGAGTTATTAATGGATCGTTATCTTTCCTTATCTGATATAGTTCTACTCTAATGGATGTGTTAAAGTGAGAACTGTTTTGCCGATATTTAATGATGAACTGTATTTTTAATCTGGAAGGTATTTTATGAAGCTGTTTACACTCTCTAAATGCAAACGAGTGAATCTGGTCCCCGATCACACATCTTTCGGAGTGAGACAATCTCACTCCTTTAGGAGTGGGGTTTTCATTTTTTGAGAGTGGACTTAAAGTGATTGGTTAACATTGTTTTGACTTTTAAAAAATCTGAGCTAGAAGGTCACACTTGTCACCTGTGTCTGTGATATGTTACAAAAATGAAGCCCAGAAAAAATTGCGTTCGAAAATAATTATTTAGTGCTTCAAAAATTGAAATATAAAGTGACCGAAAACACCATCTTAATTTCATCCCATATACTTATGTGTACTATTTAGGCGTCTATTAGACACCCATTTACAAAATCGGGGTTTGCCTTGTAGTTTTAGCTTTTCATTCTCAATAATGGTTGTTTTCAGGGTTTATTAGTTCTAATACATGCACTTGTACACATGTTTCATCTTGGTTTTTTTTAATTGGCTGCTCACAAAGTTAAACAATACATTTAACCTCTTTGGAGTGAAAATGGCTAAAAAGATGCATAGTTTACTCTAGGATGAGCAGTAATCAGATGCACAGTTCATGTGCTATAATATACTTCACTCCAAAGGAATTTGTCCCTAACATCACTCTGAGAGGAGTGCACATACGGTCTATAGGTTACATCATTTGCATTTATAGAGAGTAGGGCTATGCTTGATATTATTATGAGAATACCTGGCTATGGAGAGCCAATGGTTACTCAATCATAAATGATTATTGTTATAAATCCATTTTTGTACAGAATTAATCCATTTATGCGTCCCCAGCACTTCATGATTGTAATAAAATCTTGAGCTAGTAAAACAAATGAAGGGGAATAAATAACAATTGAATTTACAATTAATTTAAGATAATTATGAAATAATGTACAATATATTGCTAGGAAGTTATTGTATAACATTTGGCTTGAACAACATCATTGTATGGAGGCTAGAGGCAGATGTAGGTGCCAAATAAATGGAGGAAAAATGAAATTTTTGCCAAGAAAGTAAAACAAGCTATTTCTCAACAGTTTGACTCTAGTTATTGTAGTTGGTCATATCAAAGTTCTTATCCACTAAAAACCTTTTTTTGAAGATGAAAATAATGCAATTGAATTTTGAAGGAAAATATTAATTATACATGTACATGTGTAATTGTGAGACTTTAAATTCATGCGAAACTTAGAATACCGATTTGGTCAATGGATTTTTTATTTTTTAAAAGTAAATATGGAACAACCTTTCACGTTCTTGTGTCAAGGTGCATAAGCCTATATACTCATTGTTTTATGACTTTGGGTGATGCTAAAAATTTATTTTGGATAAACTTTTTGTTTTGAGAAAAACTCATCTAAATTACCGCCAATGTATCAGTGGCGCTTTGATAGTGAAGTACGCAGATTGAGTTTAAGAACCAGCGAATAGATTTTTGACGTTCCCCAGTTGGAAAAATTCATCCTGTGAAAAATAACAGCATTTTGAATGGACTGGAGTCTAGCACTTTTCTGTAGAGTATAGTATGTTATGCAGTGATACATGTACATAATAATGATTTTGCTCTAAATTAATAAATTCAAACAATGCCATCTATATTTGTCTGTTATAATAAACAGTAGTTGACTGGTTGGTTCCCCTACACTGTACATGACTTGTATCTGTACAGAAGCATATAGAATGAATAACTTGTGGTGCATGTACATTGTACACCTATCCATTTTCCATAAACTACATGTAAGCATGTAATTTGGGCTGTGACCAAAAATAAGTCCAAAGCCAGGAAGATTAGCACAGGAAGATAGAGGAACGTCACAGAATATTTCTGTCAAACTGCAAAGTTGGCAAGTCAAAGCTATTTTTGTGCCATGTGAATTCAGTTTCATCTTCTTGGCTCTACATGCTTTAAACATATCAAACAAAATTGACGAGTACGCCCAAGATACATATTTTGATCTGATTAATTTTTTAGTTTAAGTGTTCTGTATTATAAAAAGATACAATAATAATTGTTCAATTAAGCAAGTCAATTGAAAACTGTGTACCTTATGTTACCATCAGTTGTAATTTACTTGTACATACAAACACTCCCTGATATAAATCAAATACAATAAAATTATTCTCCCAGAAACAGAGATGCAATTATACATGTAAAATTAATACTGTTGTTGCTACCATACATACATGTACATGCACATTGAGCGACTGATTAAATAAACCATTTTATAGTGTTGCAATGTTGCAATTTTCCTAATGTTGGAAGGTTTAATTTGATTTAATTTAATTTTATTATTATTTTTTTGAGATACAAAGAATCAGGGATGAGAGGAGAAGCCAAGTTTTACATCCTGTAGAGCAGTTCGCTTGCCAAGGATGACGTAGGTAAAACCTGCTCTCAATAAAGGGGGAAGAAATTGAAGGCTTCCTGTTTTTGGCGCAATGACTGTATTTCATGGTGGTTGCGTTGTTTCTAAATAAAGAGCACAACTCGAGCAATGCGGTTATTTTGGTAGCTAACAGCTTGTGCTGATCAGGGCCTGCCTGGCCTGTGCTCCAGCAGTAGAAATTCTCATGTCATAAGATGACTTCTTCAGAGGACGTTCAGGACGTTGATACTCATGGGTGCTAATTTTGTGGATCATTTTAGGGGATCCCATCAAAAGAAATTACTTTTAATTAGGCACAGGTGTTTAAATAGAATACATTCTTTTGTTTGATTTTTATCATTTTGAAGCCCTTGTTTGCATAGTTTGGATAGTTACAAGAATTTTTACAAGGGTAATTTAATTCCATAGTGAATGAAAACAATTAAGATTTCAGGAAAAAGCTGTGTGGGTAATGCAATAACAAGAAGACCTGATAACCCCTAGGCCCGTATTCTGAACTCGGGTTTAAATTAAACCCTGGTTTAAAGTTGTAGTTAACTATAGAGAGCCAATTGGTGCACAAATCTTCATAATTACATGTTCATTTTATGAACTCTTACGACGCTCAAATAATTTATAACTGTCTCAGAAATGATAACTGAAATATTTTCTTCCTTATGAAAGCAAAGGGAAACAAAATAATAAATAAAAGAAATTTAAAACATAAGGAGAGTTTTTGAGCTTTTGGCTCCCCATGAATTTAGCACAGAGTTAGACCATGGTCTAAGTGAAACCTGACTTCAGAATACGTGCCCTAGTCATCAGACAAGTCTGATATGAGGTGTTAATCAGAAACCTAGAAACCTTGCGACTTTAATATTAAAAAGAGACGAATTGCTCAAACCTGGATGAACCTGTCATTCGTTGAGCCTTACGATTCCTACGAACCTGATAGATATTTTGCTCATGATATCTATAGATGGGCGGGGTTGTAATGTTGCAAGGCAGAAAGATGGGAAGAGGAGAATTAAAATACCTGGCCTTAGTCCAAGATGGGCACTACTCAAAAGTGCAGTTTTGTTGATGCTCTAGTCTACACACACACTGTAGCAGTCTAATATATTTTGATAAAGAAGCTACATTCGTCCATCAGGCCGTCAGTCCCCAATAGCCCCATCGTATGAAATACATGTATACTATCATGGTAACTTTGCCATCCGTTGAGAACTTCTATTAAATCGTTGGTTTTGATTGGCTGTTGAAAACTATTACCATGGTAGTACTATCGTAACTAACCAAGATCCTAGTTCCTTCAAGCACATTTTAGTCATGTGACAAGGTCTCGTCAATAGACCAGTTCGTAGTTACTTCATGGACAATTTTGGTCAAATGACCTTTCATTTCTTTCACAGTTATAGGCAGATTTCAAAGCGAGATATTATGAAAGCATGCCTTACATAGCAGAATGAAGATATTGAATAGATCAGGTGACCAGAATAGCACACCAATGAACACTCTATGAAGGTATTTGTTGCATTTCTGCTTTGAATGCATATTAGAGCATGTTGTACAATGTACTTGGCATACTGTGAAATACAAGTCATTCGTGGACGTATTGTTGTATTTTGTGGATGTGAATGAAAAACACAATACAAAAGAATATATGAATAATCAAGACATCAAAGTTGGTGCTTATCTCATGAAACTTTAAACCACCATGTCACTTTAGATACTTCCTCTGATCATGCGCAGAGTGGAACTACGAACTGGCTTATTGGAGGGTTGTGTTCTAGGGTATCGAAGACTGTTGGTGAATGACTTGATTTCGCCTGGGTTTTGTGATTACTTTCAATTAAAGTCGCTCAATTTTTATTACATCAGACACGGGAGTGACAGGACCTTGCCTGAGGCGCCTCACCCAATGTCAGAGTCGTGTCTTTCTTACTCTAGAATCCCACAAGTGTCTTCTCATTGCTATTCTTCACATTCATCCTCGTCAAAAAATGTTAATATATGGAAAAGCTACTGCAAAAAGAAGCAGGGAAGACAATTTACATGGCGGCTCGCAGGATGGGTTTGCCCCCTGAATGCTCAAAAGATCCCTGAAAATGAAAGAAAAAAGGAGCTCCAGAAAATTCCAATTAACTGCAGTGTTATAGCTAATCTAATGATTCAGATTTAGGCAGGACGTTGTGAAAAGTAGCTCCCCCCCCAAAAAAATTGCCTGTAGTCTAAATGTTAATATGGGAAAGCTACTGTAAGAAGACGTAGGGGTAAAAAATACATAGGGGCTCGCGGGGCGGCCTCGCTCTCAGATTGCTCAAAAGGGCCCTGAAAAATACAAAGAAGCCCCTGAAAATCTCTAGAAAAGGCCCCCCCCAAATAATAATGATAATAAAAATTTGCCTGAAAAGATGCATAGCATTAGCACCTTTTTACTTATGGGATCTAATAAGGTGCTATGTTTCTTTCACCTTGGCTTTTCAGAAACTGATATTTCTTTATTGAGGATTTAAAATGAAACAAAAAAAGAAAAGAAAATGGAATACCATGAAGAACTTGAAAAAGTGTGAAGCAGAATCTTGAAGCATATTAGAAAATTGGTACCTGCCATGCCATGGATTTAGGCAGTCTAAGGGTGCGTTTATCCGCCACTTTTTTACCCTATAATCATGATTCGAATCATGATTCAAATCATGATTCTGCAGAATCACGATTGCGTTTAGTCGAAATTGAATATAATCATGATTAGAATCACAAACATGAAACACGAAAAAAGGGGCGTTTGGAAAGACGTTTCTGCAGAATCACGTACGAAAATGTTCGAATAAACGATATCGTGATTTGAATCATGATTATATGACATCACTGTGTCGGGCTACGGCTTTCGGTTTGACTCTTGCCAAGCTCAAGGCTCTCTATGTGCTCATTGTATGTACATGATTACTCTGCATGCATTTCTTGTCATGTTCAAATTCTGTGTTGGTCTTCGCATCGTCCACTACTTTTCATTTTTTGGTCATGTCTTCAACTTCAAGTTCTAGTAAATGAATTAACTGGACAGACAATGATCTCAGTTGTTGTTGAGTATAGAGTGTCAATATTAAATTGGATCTACGCTGAAATTCACTTCCGAACACCATTTTGGATTGACTAACAAGATGAATAGAAGCATATGGACCCTATATGACAGAAGTAAACTTAGGTTGAATTCTGGAAGCAAAATATTTTTCGAGAGCCGAAACACGTGCGAAAAACTTCCTCTGTCAAA
This sequence comes from Lytechinus pictus, assembly GCF_037042905.1. Lineage (NCBI taxonomy): Eukaryota > Metazoa > Echinodermata > Echinoidea > Temnopleuroida > Toxopneustidae > Lytechinus > Lytechinus pictus. The sequence continues at coordinate 17,123,064 of NC_087257.1, forward strand.
CTGCGCACTAGTGATGCGCACTGGATTGGCCCGAATCTGAGGAGAAACAGCTTTGGAATGAAGGTCGTCTAAACGCTGATTCTGTGATATCGTGATTCATGTTTGTGTTTTGAATCATGATTCAAATCATGATTCAAATCATGATTCTGGCTTGAGGTCGCATAAACGCAGCCTAAACCAGCTGACCAATAGGCGGTGCTGCACCAGCCCGAGTTTGCTCAATCTCAAGAATTTAGCCCAACCAGCCCTCTTCACGATTAATCTTGAGATTTAGGAAACCCCATCTCCACCAGTGCAAGAAGAGCGATTCTTGCTCGAGCGAGGCATCGATGCATTATGGTCTGACGCCGAGAATAAACAATCCTGAGTCGAATCTTGAGTGCGTCTCCACCTGCGAATTATCAGGATAATTCATAATTCATATTTTGCAAATAATCCTAAGTTGACTTGGGATTGCAAGCTAGAGATTAATCCAGCAAACTATCACGATGATTGTGTCTCCATTACAATTAATGTTGTGATTGTTCAGATCAGGATAATCTGCCGGATCAGAAATAGTGTGATTATATGAAAACTCGGGCTGGTGCAGACTGCCCTAATGTAACCAGGTGAACCTGCTCACCAAAGGAAGTCCCTGTAGCCTGATATGCCTGTCTCCTTTTGTTGTGCCTGATGAGATTAACTCAGTATAATAGTTGGCTCACTCTATAGGAAGGTGATAGTGATCTTTGGGGGTTTTCATGCTTTTCTTGGTTTCACAATTTAAAATCAATAACTAATTATTGGCTGCCCTGGCTGTACAAGCCCAAAGTTATTGTACAGGGGGAAGTAATGTATGTTGACTCGATGGTATATAAGACTTCATTCTATAATCAGTAACTGATGTGCGTATTATTGATTCAAAATTCAGTTTATGTATAGTCATGTCGGTCAGCCAATAACATGCCATTACACTTTCAGAATGGCATTAACCAATGCATGATTGATTTTTATATATTCATTGAAACGCTTAATGTAAACCTGCAAGAAGTGCGTTTATCATCAGCATTCCTCCTGAAATATGGTTTCTGGTGAAAGCAGAAATGCATTATTTTACACAATTTGATAACACTCTAAATGTCAAGGCTTTAAAATCAAGATCGGCGGTGAATAGTGACCTGCTGAATATCAGATTTATTTTTGATCTTAAGGATTAATATATTGAAATCCTAATCTGTTATCTTTACATTTGAAAATAAATCTAGATTGGCTGTAAATAGTGACCAGCTGAATATTGTATTTATTAATCTCAAGGATTAACTTCACAGCTGAATATTGTATTAATTTTTGTCTCACCTGCATAGCAGAGTGAGACTATAGGCGCCGCTTTTCCGACGGCGGCGGCGACGGCGACGGCGGCGGCGGCGTCAACACCAAATCTTAACCTGAGGTTAAGTTTTTGAAATGACAGCATAACTTAGAAAGTATATGGACCTAGTTCATGAAACTTGGCCATAAGGTTAATCAAGTATTACTGAACATCCTGCCTGAGTTTCATGTCACATGACCAAGGTCAAAGGTCATTTAGGGTCAATGAACTTAGACCATGTTGGGGGAATCAACATCAAAATCTTAACCTAAGGTTAAGTTTTTGAAATGTCATCATAACTTAGAAAATATATGGACCTAGTTCATGAAACTTATACATAAGGGGCCCGTTGCATAAAACTTTTTACCTGAGAAAACTCAGGTTGTTTTTACCAGAGTTTTTGCCCTGTGTTAAAGTCAATGGCAGAAATCAGACTAACCTTAGTTTTCAGTTTTTACCAGAGTTTTCTCAGGTAAATAGTTTTATGCAACAGGCCCAAGGTTAATCAAGTATCACTGAACATCCTGCATGAGTTTCACGTCACATGACCAAGGTCAAAGGTCATTTAGGGTCAATGAACTTTGGCCGAATTGGGGGTATCTGTTGAATTACCATCATAACTTTGAAAGTTTATGGATCTGATTCATGAAACTTGGACATAATAGTAATCAAGTATTACTGAACATCCTGTGCAAGTTTCAGGTCACATGATCAAGGTCAAAGGTCATTAAGGGTCAATGAACTTTGGCCAAATTGGGGTATTTGTTGAATTACAGCCATAAATTTGAAAGTGTGTTGGTCTAGTTCATAAAACTTGGACATAATAGTAATCAAGTATCACTGAACATCCTGTGCGAGTTTCAGGTCACATGATCAAGGTCAAAGGTCATGTAAGGTCAAAGAACTTTGGCCACGTTGGGGGTATTTGTTGAATTGCCATCATATCTCTATAAGTGTATTGGTCTAGTTCATAAAACGTGGAAATAAGAGTAACCAAGTATCACTGAACATCTTGTGCGAGTTATAGTAGTTTTCAAAATCAGCACTGCTGCTATATTGAATCGCGTGATGCAGGTGAGACGGCCAGAGGCATTCCACTTGTTAGTCTGAAGAATTAACTTTAAATCTGGAAATATTTCAATCCATATCTGTTATCTTTATATTTAAAAAGAATAAATCCAGAAACAGGTTTTTCTAATTTGATCAAGATCGTAACATAACTAATATTCTTTTTGAAAAAAAACATGCAGCTCAACTTTAGCTCCTCCCAGGCCAAGTCAATGCAATATAAATTGTCTAAAAAAAGAAACAAACAGAATCACATAAGCACTCATAGAATGAAAATCTATCCATCCATCATAAAAGCATCTTTAATTGTCCATACCCTGAGAGGTCCTCTTCATCTGTAATGCCTTTCCAAGTCCTTCAGTGTGGGAAATTCCCTTATTATCATGAATATGATTAACCATACCAGTGTACACAGATTGACTGTGTGCAGTACACTTAAAACCGCTTTCAAACTGGCCTCTTTATTTTTCGAACTTCTCTGGCATGCATTCCTTACTTCCCCGGTGAAGAAAAAAATTTACCCTTTCGCATTGACATCTCTTCCCCGGCAAAAGTCGACGGGCGATTTCCTGGGGCAGAAGTAAGTGTAGACCCGGTGTCAATGAAGGTGCACGCTTTTTTATATGAATTTTAATTGTACTCTTTCCTTTATCAGTAATTGCAGATACCTAATTAATTTTATCAGTGAAGTTTAGGAGATGACGGCTGGTAAACACTTCTCAGCTCGGTGCGTGCATGCAGAACGAACTAAAAGAAAATTGTTAACGTTGCTTTTTACTCATTACAAAAAGGTGTCAAAAAATCTAAACTACAATATATTTGAGAAATATAAGCAAAACAAAAAAAGAATGGAAGTATTTTTATATTTGTCGTGCATTATCAGCATGTAAAATAACTCTGTTATAATAAACATCGTTAGTAAAAAAAAATTGTATGTTCGAGGGCATTAAGTTCTATGAATTGATCGTTCATATAGCTTGGCCCTCCCCATTTCTCCACGGAAATAACAGCTAGCTATAGCACACGGAATTTCAGTTTACAGGGGATTTCGGGAGAAGTTCTCTGGTGAGCTTTCATACTGGCCATTTCACCTGCAAACTTCGCCGGGGAAGTTCTCCTGTGTACCTTTCATACTGGACACTTTCCCATTCGCTGGCGAACTTTGCCGGGGAAACGCGCAGTATGAAAGGGGTATTAGAAATAGAAATACATGTACATGTAGGTGTTAAGTAGAAACATCCCCTCTTTTCTTGGAGTGATAGAACTCTTATTTAGAGTATTTTTTTACTGTTCAGTATATTTTTTTGTATTGTAATGATTATTTTGATTACGGTTTTTGGAGCACTAATAGTATCATCAGCAGTAACATTGCCAACTTTTCATTTTCCTGTTCCTGTTCCAAATTATCTTGTTGGAGCTTTATCACCTTTATTTGGATGTGGATCTACTGTCAATGAAATATCAAGCTGGTGTAAGCATAATTTTAACATACTATAGAAAGTTTTTTTTTCTTGAAAGAAGGTAATAGCTCATTGGGATGTGGTTTGCTCCAAAAAAAAAAGAAAAAAAAAATAGGAAGCAATTTCAATCAACTTAACTCACTTCCTTGATTCCAGAAATATCAGAAGATTTCAACATCTCTTTGAGGTAATGAACTTTTCGGAAAATAATTTTTCAGGAAGAATTTTTCAGAACCTTTCAGCTCTGATAATCGTTTCGAGTGAGGACATGGCACACATGCATTTTCTTGAAATTATGTCATTGTTTTAACTTTGGAAGCTTTCATACCCACTCGATCAAAGAAAATACCTGATTTTTTTTCTCATTACACTGTAAGACTTCTACTCGAACAGAAAATACCTGAAATTTAGTAGGTCACTACTTTTCAAAGCTACTAGAACTTTTACAGGAATTTCTTTCAAGGTTGCAGCGATTTTTGTAGTCATAAAGAACATTACATGTAGATTCGAGGCAAGAAAAATGTTTTTGTTTTCAAGTGCAAGAGTCTTACTGTTGGCTCATAACTTCGGGAATTTAATCTGGTTCAAGTGTTTGTGAATACACACAAAATTGTATCAAGTATTGTGAGACCTGAATAAACTCTCATATTTAACAGGTATTCTTGTGATGGAGGGGGTATGAAAGCACAATATGTCAACGTTCAAATTTATTTAAAGTCCCCTATACAGTCTGCAACTATTACAGAAGAGGAAGCTCTGATAACACAATGGATTGTATCCTCCTTGATCACTAGCTGTCATTGGATGTATTTTTAGCGCTATTGTATTAGCATTGATTGTTATCTCCCATTGAACAGGGACTTAATATAAAAAGCAGAAGGGTAACTCCAAATTCATTATGTACATGTAGGAAAATGATGGTTGTTCAATGGTTATCTTTGTTTCGATGAATCATTTTCAAGTACATGTATCGTGCTATTTCACCAGGGGAGTCTGTCCTCTACCTCATTGTGTGAAAATCTAGTGACTAGTCTGTAGGCACAGACCCTGACTAAATCTTTGATCACCGGGAGGGTTTTGAGACAAGGCAAGAATGAATTTTTATGAATAGTATTCATCATAGTATAATAGAAGCGGGCTTTGAGACAAGACTAGCACAACTTCATGTGAATTAGTATTATTCATTATACTAATTACTAATATGTATAGCCTGTATAGTGTGTGGCAAAATAGAATGACTGGTTGCCAAACAAAGAAAGAAATGAAGAAGGAGAAGGAGGAGGAGAAGAAGAAGAAGATGAAGGAGAAGGAGAAGGAGGGGGGGGGGGGGAAGAGGAGGAGAAGGAGACAAAGGAGAAGTAAAAAAAAAATGCTTATAATGGAAAGAGCAAAATACACAGATGATAGAACTAAATATGAGGAACCAGTTTCATTATTTACATGTTGCATCACTTTTTGTTCAATTCAATGACAAACTCACTTTCAACCAATCAACGGGTACTATTCAGGTAGCTTTATGAAAGAGCTTATTCATGTGAAGTGGATATATATATATATATATATATATATATATATATATACATACATATATATATATTCAAGTAGGGGACCTGGGCCAGAACATTGACGTCATCAAATGCATACATGTACATGTGCTGGAGACACTTCCAGCTTATATTTCAACAGAATAACATGTCCATACAGCGTGAAGGATTACTGGAAGTACCACTTTGTTTTCTATTGTTTTGCAGTGAATAGCATGAGAGGGTTCCATTCACAGCGTATCCTTTCATTGGGGAGGGGGTCTGTGAAGCTCCACACAGAGGGGTCTTCCTTGAAACCCTTTCAGCAAGTCTAATCACTTGACTGGTAAAGATAATTAATCAATAGTGTTTTTTGTAGCAGAGGGTGGTCATTGCTCTACTTTTGCGATACCATTCACCAAAATTAACATGGAGAAATAGGGTGTGAAGGTCTAAATGAGGTTCTGGGGCCCATTTCACAAAGAGTTACAACCGTTGTAAGTAACTTTGCCATTATCTTAATGGCAACTACCATGGTAAACTTGACTGTGATTGGCTGCCGAGCCCTGTTGCCAAGGTAGTTGCCATCATGGCAAAGTTACAACAGTTGTAACTATTTAAGAAATGGTGCCCCCGATCAGTGTCCTCATGATGGCTTTAAATAACCAAGAGATGTACCATATGGAGGCTTAGATTTTGTAGGTCTTTTAATCATAATGTATGTCCATACAGCTGGAAGGTTTAAAAAGTTTTGAAAGTGATAAACCCACATACAAGTATATCTGTTGGATTGGATGTCTCGGAAGACTACAGTTATGTTGCAGAAAGATAGCAATGTGCTATTTCGGATGTACAGTGGATTTTAAGCGGTTATTAGTTCTCCAGGTTCATACAGTTGCGGCAAACAACCATTTTATGACAAAGTCTTTATCAAAATCAAGGTTGTTTTTGCCACTGTTCCATTTTATTCCTTGATTTTCAGTACATTGCCATGAACTTAACTATGAAAAAAAAACATAAAAATGATCATGCAAGATTATCATCACAGATAAAGCACATGTGGGACTATGTGTTATTTTTTGTTTGGATAAAGACCCATCTCCCTGGCTAAAATGGCATGCTTTGTTTTGCTCATTTCTCCGCACTTTAACATTTTCTACCAGAATTATTGGATGCATATTTTTATTCATACAGTACATTAACACATAATTTCTGATCTTGAGTAAATAAAAAAGATGACCATAAATACATTTAAAAAATGATAGTGATACATGTAATATCACCAATGCTGATAATATTAACTGGCCTTGAGGGGAACATCAAATATGTTGCCTGCAACATAATCATATTGGCCCGAGTCTTTAGACAAGGGCAATATGGTTCTTTTAAAGGTAATATATTTGATGTTTTGTGAAAGACGAGCCAGTCAATATCTTGATTATTACAGTACCTACAGTACAGCTGTGTTATGTCAATTTAAGCTATTATTTGGAACAATTTATATGCCTGTTTGCTTGTAAAATCACTACTTCTGATGTCAGGTTATTCACAAACTTGGCGAAGTATTCCTTGCTAAGCAATAGTGACGTAAATTGTTACCATGCAGTCGCGCATCATGCATGGCGCGCACATACAGTTAACGTGTAAAAAGCTTGCGCTTGAGTTTGATCAGCCGGGAATGCGTATGCACGGGCCGCACATTATCTACAATGCGTTGGTTCCAACCAGATTTCGCAAATATTGAAATTAACAATCAAAATCGGCTCCTACTGCGCAAGCGCACAAGCAAAAATATGGCCAACGTTGCCCTGTGCTTTTGTACAGTATTCCTTTCGGCAAAGCCTGGGGCAACAGGGCAAGTGTTTACCCCGTTGGTCTCAGATTGAAAGTAGCGAGTGAAATATGACATTTATCTATCTGCTAAAATGCCTTATATACATGTAGGTTATAATTACATGTAAATATAATCTTCTGAGTTCATGTAATCTTGCATACAAGAGGTTGTGGCTACTTGTATCTGTCAATGTCATGGACTTTAACCTAATCCTTTCTTTGCCAATCACCTCATGATGAATAATTATCTAAATTTCTGGGAAAAAGGAAACCTGTCAGATTTTTCTCCCTTTTTATTATTGCATTGCATGTGAGACGAATATGAACTCTGTAATTGTTTGGCAACCTGCCAGTTCTCGTGCACATAGATGTGTGAGATGGCATAGAAGCACAACGGGAAGTTTCGAGATTGTTGTGTTTTGGTGTTTTGTGCTTTAATAATACATATGTAGCAAGGCCTTTTCAGATGGAATATTTGTATTGTGATGTCATAATAAACATAGTAGTTTTAATGCCACTGGCCTACTTTCTTGAACTTGATATATGCATTTTACAACACTACTACCCTTTTTACACACGCTAAAATTTCCTTAACCCCGTACTATAGGTGGGGCTAAATTGCCATTTAGCCCCACCTATAGTACGGGGTTAAGCTTAGCCCACTTTCTTTTTACACATCATTTTTGCAAAGTGGGCTAACCCCACCTTTAGTACGGGATTATTTGGCCCTGCAAAAAAGCAGGGTTATCCCAGCAATTGCGGTGCTAAGAGCGATAGTACGGGGTTAAGATCGCTAGTGTAAAACGAAAGTGGGCTAAGCTTAACCCCGTACTATAGGTGGGGCTAAATGGCAATTTGGCCCCACCTATAGTACGGGGTTAAGGAAATTGTAGCGTGTGTAAAATGGTACGAGTGAAGTACTTGTACTACGAATGATCGACAAAAACCACTAGTCCGGGGTTAGCGAGTTTCGTGTGTGAAAAGCAAGCATTCCTTATCCGGGGTTAGCAATAACAATTTGGCATGTGTAAAAAGGAAAAAAAATAGTACGGGGTTAAGGATAGTACGGGGTTAGCGATAGTCCGGGGTTAAGAAAATCCTGTGTAAAAAGGGTATCTATGTACTAGTCAGGTGATGTTCATTTTTTCTAGATTTAGTGTTTGTGGTTGTTGGTTAAAGGGTTGGTCCAGGGCTCCAGGCTGGAAATATTTATATCTCAATAAATAGAGTAAAATTCACAGGGCAAAATGCTGCAAATTTGATCAAAATCGGATAACAAATAACAAAGTTATTGCATTTTAAAGATGTGCATTATTCCGGTGAAACAGTTCTAGGCATGTCTTTATGAATATTAATAGGTGGGCTGATGATGTCATATCCCCACTTGTTCTTTTGTATTTTATTATATGAAGTTAGGTTTATTCAAATTTTTTCTACCAAGAACTAAAACAATTGGATTGACAACTGATTAAGTGCATTAGTTATTCATTGCCGCAACTTATTTCATCATAATGGAGACACATTTACGTATGTATGAAAAAATGAAACACTTATGATTTTATATAAGAAAACAGAACGAGGGGATGTGACATCATCAACCCACCTAATGAATATTCATACGATATGCATATAACTGTTTTCACAAAATATTGATAAACTTTGAAATTCAATAACCTCGTTATTTGTTATCCGATTTGGATGAAATTTTCAGCATTATGCTCTGTAAATTTTACTCTATTTATTTAGATATAAATATTTTCAGCCTGGACCATCCCTTTAAATTCAACTTCCTATGCAAGAAAAGGAGCCATCACAGCTTTGTATGGTGCATTTTGATTCCGGTAGAGCCTGTTTCACAAAATTAAAGTTAAATTTAAGTGAGATTTTAAAGTCATGCATAATGCTGCAGTCACATTTTCCCTACGGCGGCCGTACTTCGAGTTGAAAACAGTTGTTTTATTCATTTTTATTCAAACCACCTATATATAGCTGGTAAAAAAATCTTAAAACGTCTGTTTTCAATTTGCGTTGGGGGAAATGTGACTGCGCCATAACTGCCAAAATGCTGTAGAATTTAAAATACGATATCGTCGACTTGATGGATATGAAGTAGTGTGCATCATATTGTGTGTAATTGAACCAAAATGGTGATGTGCTGCCAAAGTTTTGTGCAACTTGTATAGCATTTCCATTGCAAGTTTAACTTTGAGTCATTTCACAAATATTTGTGAAAGACCCCCGGTTTCTGCTGGATACGATTTTGATTCAGTGAATTGTGAAATTTATGAAATACAGTTCCAGGGCATAGATACAGATGGCAGGGCAGAAATGTATTGAGGGAGGGGGGGGGGGGGGGGGGGGGGGCTAAACTTGAGTAAATGTACACAGACATAATAAAGTAATGAGTTTGAGGGGAGAAGGTACATGTAGTATACAATATTTTTTTGGGTGGGGATCATATTAAGAGAATATGAAGTTTTCTTCTGAAATTTGTTTTCCCCTGAAAATACTAATAATGATAATAATACATAGGATTTATATAGCGTCTTTTCCATTTTGATTAAATGCTCAAGGCGCTTTAGGAGAGAGAAACATAAAAGTAAAGAGAACTAGGAGAAGTATCCAGATTGTTTTGATGACTACTGAACCCATTTTCTTCTAATGAGAGTGCATTATTGGTCAACTTGGTTCATACTTATAAATAGAAATGATGACTAAAGACAAAACATACCAAATCCTCTGGGATCTGCATTGGAGGGAATCTGCTTGGCACAGACCAGCCATGACTGAAAGAAGTCATAGTACATTGTACACCGGGATTCGTAAGAAAAGTATATTCCATCATTTCCTGTAGCGTGTTCATTCTAGATTGATCTTGAACACAATTTACGAGAATAATGAGGTATTGCAATTCTCATATTTTAATTAAGAAATGTTTAGTTGACTTGTTCCCGATTGTAAGCTCTTTCATGATGCCTGAAGCAGTTGTTTTGTTATGATTGTACTTTGGAGTGCTTTTTTTTTCCTCGAGTGATGTCAAGCCCCATGACGTCAGTGTACAAGTTTTGTATGTCATCCCTCTGTGTGTGTGTGCCTTGATAGGTCATGCATGCTGGCATGCAAGTGTGTGTACACAGTCTTCAGTGCGTGCTGGTCACCGAGCGAGCCGAACTATAAGGCTGATCACAGTGACAGCACCTAACTCATTTAGTCGCGATCTGCTTGTGGAGAGGAGGTGCTAGGCTTCCTGTGCGGCACTTCGTGTTGATATGTATGTTGTATAGGCTGTGCTACATTCCCATGGATCAACAGGGTCATGCATAATTCATGTGTTTAGTATACAATCTCTTCATGGGACCTGACAGACATGCATGATAGTGCTCTCTCTAGCTGTGTTGTGATTTGACTCCAGGGATGGAAACCTGGATGCAACTGCAAGTCTCTTTCACTTGAAGTTGCGATCTTCACTCATACAGGTGATGCGATAGCGGTGATCTTTTCATGTTTCAAAGCAAAGTGATGGACTGTCATGTTTACTTTGTGTCTTTATTACTGCCTCGTCTAATGTGTCGATCAGCTTTTCTCAGTGATGACCTGGTAAACAGTAAACACAGACCCAGCCTTCATTGAGCTCCAGAAGTTGTAGGTTTTTGGTGGAGCCATACTAAACTTGTGCACATGCAGTCTTAAAGTGTACACTTGAAACTGATAAGACTTTTGCACAACTGCCCTTTAGCTGGTAGGTGGTCGGAACTGAGCGTCAACATCTTGTGGATATTTTATGAATCAGAATCGGAATACAGGAATGCCCACAGACACCGAGTTGAACCCAACACCATCGTCCTCACTAACATCAGGAATGACTGCAGCAAAGACTGCTCTTCACTACTCGTCCCCAAAGTTTAGGGGTGCTGCATGGGGCCCAGGCATGCCAGGTAAAGCTCTCACAAGTACTATATAAATTTACCAATCACTTGCATAACTTTTAGGTAAATAATCTCCCTTTGTAGGTCTTAAAGGACAAGTCCACCCCAACAAAAAGTTGATTTGAATAAAAAGTGAAAAATCCAACAAACATAACACTGAAAATTTCATCAAAATCAGATGTAGAATAAGAAAGTTATGACATTTTAAAGTTTTGCGTAATTTCACAAAACAGTTATATGCACATCCTGTTGGGCATGCAAATGAGGAGACTGATGACGTCATCCACTCACTATTTCTTTTGTATTTTATTATATGAAATAGGGAATATCCTATTTTTCTCCTCCTTGTCAAGTGAAACAACAATTAATTCCTCCCTGAACATGTGGAATGGGCATTGTTTAAGACTATATGATTCAGTCAAGTTGGTCCTTATTGTCAAATCTATAAAAAATGAAATATCGTATAATAAACAATAAGAAACAAAAGAAATAGTGAGTGAGGGACATCATAGACTGTCTCATTTGAGTTGTGCATATAATATCACTGTTTTGTGAAAAATAAGCAAAATTTTAAATGTCATAACTTTCTTATCTTACATCCGATTTTGTTGAAATTTTCAGCATTTTGCTAGTTTGATTTTTGTCTATTTATTCAAATCAACATTTTGTGGGGTGGACTTGACCTTTAAATATTGATATCTTTAATGCAAGATCACTTTTCGAAGGCTCATTTAGATCTAAATGCAAAGGAGTTAATCTGTTCCCTTATCATACTCCTCTCAGAGTGTGATGAGGGGGACCATTCCTGATGGAATGAGATTTCAATCTTTCAGGAGTCAGTTTTTACCTTTTTCGTAGTGAAAGTGTAAAAAAAAAAAAAAAAATGCACATTTCACTCCAAAAAAGGTAAAAATTCAGTCTTGAAAGATTGAAATCTCATTCCATCAGGACTGGTCCCTTACATCACTCTGAAAGGAGTGTGATTAAAGACTACATTAGCTCCTTTGCACCGCAAAGAGAAAAATGAAAATGGGTGGAAGGGACACTGAGGGGAATCATTATAAAGCCTTGCAAGGTCATGGCATTGGATGGAGGTGGATTAATTTAAGTTAAGCCCTTTTTGGGGTTCAACTTCAGTATCAGGCTTATGTGGATCTACCACCCATGTGTCTAATGTCACAGTCACTGTGTAATTTCATATAAAAACAAATCATCAAGTTCCAATTGTATCCAGTTAAGAATCATGGCCCAAGTTTATTTTGTGGCATGTCTTTGAGAAAAATCAGACAAAAGCATTTAGTGTATAGTGAAGGCATAATACCTGAAAACAAGATGGTTTATCTACTCAGTCTACTCTTACATGTACAGTACATGTACGTATGTCCAATTCTTTGATCATCCAACATGAACAACAATATGCCCAACCTCCACCCCTTCAAAAATTGTAGAACGACTGCAACCCAAACGCTGCCAAATTTGAAAAAAAAACATCTTCATTTTTTACAGGTCTTATTTAATGAGTACATATGTGTCTTATGTCTTTTTTTTTGGAGCTATTATACCAGCCAGATATTGGGGCCGATCATCTGTAGTATAAAATGATACACTTATGGCAATTACACACGTAGACTGCTTTCATTTACCCTTCAAAAGTGTGATTACAAAGCTGTGAAGTATTTTGTTCGGCAAGGTAGAGTAATGAAAATGTCCTTGCCCTTCATGTACATGCAAATCGGTGGAAAGAGAGGAGAGAGAGAGAGACAGACAGACGGACAGAAAGACAGGGCGAGTGAGATTGAGAGATCAGATGTCGAGAGATAGAAAGGGAAGGCTAGTTAAAATTAATTGCGTGGTGATTAATTGGATATTTTTCTTTTTACTCGTGAGATGGTACCATGTTAAAAGTGACTTTAAGAACGACTGGTGATCCTTTCTTGTGTTCAATGATACACACCAGATTTTCATTCATGCTGATTTTAATAGTTGCTATGAAAGGATCACCAGTCGTTCGTACAGTCGTTTGTCCGTTACAAACAGCTTTATGAAAAGCCCACCTGAAGATGGTTTCTGTATGTAACTATGTATTGATACTCCACATGTGGCAAACAGCTACATGTAGGCTAAAGTACCTCTAAATTGTTTTGCTTTGTTCTAAAGTTACCTTAAGTTGTGTTGTGAGAAAGAAAAAAATCATACACACATTCATTTTTGTTTTGAGGTATTCTCATATCTGGAGTTTGGCTGTATAAAAGTGAAATATTCTGGGATAGAATAACAATGGATAGAATTTCCCTTCAATCAAGATAAAATATGACTGATGAAAAAACATGAGACAATTGAAGAGAAAGATCTGGTTAATATCTTTGACGAAGCCACAAAGGTGAAGTTCACGTATGTGAGTTCAATTGCCATCGCATGATTGTAAGCCATTAGCAACCGGGCCAGTCTAGTATACCGTCAACCCACTTTCTTTCACTGCTGGTGTCTGGGGGTATTTAGTTCCTTGACTTGGTCCTCTTCCAAACTCTTCCAGTTTGACGTCACGGTGCGGAGAATGACTTACGAGGGCCAGCGTGTTTTCTGTCACCCTCTCTGGATTGGCTGACCTTGTGAACCTGTGTTGTGTTGTGCTACACCAAATGTTTTCTCTTCATGAGCCTCACACACACTTTATGCACTTGAACTACGGCTCTTTAGTCTTAAAGGACTTCAGGGGCCCTGTCTTACAAAGAGTTGCGATTGATCCAATCAATTGTAACTATGGAAAGCCAGCAAAGTCAACATATGAAACGCATGATTGTTCAAAAAACATTCTAGATATAATTGTATATCCATAAATTAATCAATCTCTTGACAACTTGGTGTGTTCTCCTTTGTTTACAAAGGACATTTTGCAAATTTCCTGTAGAAAAAATTATGACACTGATGGATTACCATAGAGTTATGATTGATTGGATCAATCGTAATTCTTTGTAAGACGGGGCCCCGGACCCTTTTTATCATAAATAGTTGCGATTGATTTTGATAACTTTCCCATTATTGCTAACATGTTTTAGCAACCTCCTGCACAGAAGTACCTCTTTCCTATGACGACCACCTTTTTTTTTGTTTCCCTTGAACATAGGATCATGCACTGATGAACCTGTCTACAAAGTCTACAAAGACCAACTGCTCATAATAATAATAATGATACGCTTTTATGTAGCGCTAAGTACATCAGAATGATGTCTCTATAAAGCGCTTTACAGATATATTATCACCCCATCGGATCCTGGCATGCCCGCATACAATGTATGCTCTCTCTCCACTCCCTGGAGAGCATTCCAACAAGAGTTCAAAGACTCAATTGCCAGGCATACTACATAGGCTTTCGCATCCTTCTGGGTACCCATTTAACACCTGGGTGGAGAGTGGCAAAATGTAGATTGTTGCCTTGCCAAGGTTGATAGGCCATGGTGGTATTCTACCACATGACCCTCGGATGACAAGGCGAGTGTTCAGAACTGCTACACGGTACACCACGACACTTTCATAAAGAAAGTGGCTCTTCCTCGCTTGAGTGGTCTTTGTAGATAGGTTTCACTGTCCCACAAATACATAGATATTGATTGGCTGCTGAGCCATGATACCATAGAGTCTTCCTGAAATAGCCCCAGGGCCATATTTCATAGAGCTTGTTCACTCGGCAGTCATGCTAGAATAAATTATATGTTAAATTTGATACGAGTTACAATCCAACATCATGATTCCGGTAGCCCATATCAGCAAGAAAGTATTTGTGTGAAACAGTACTCAGAATTCACAAAATGAAAATGTTTTGGGACTTGATACAACAGAAAAATTGAGATTTATAGGGTGAATGTGCTCATTGCCCTCAAGTACCTTGAAATTATGGAACATTTGTTAAAGTGGTATTATCTGGTTTTCTTTCTTTTGTTCATGATGCTTATCTATATGTATCATTATGTGAAGTATATAGATCATATAGTTTGTAAGTAAAGATGCTGTTCAGAATCTCTTTTGCCTCAATTACATTTTAATACTGTTGGAGAACTGATTTGTTAGGCGGCTCCAAATGTTAACCTTTAATGATTCTCCTCCTTGTAACCTTAGCTTGTAGGAAGAATTTTAAGAACAAGTGAATTCTCTGTGGTTTTCAAGTACATGGACTTGGCTTTCGCCACCCTGGAGGGAAGTATTAAAGCCTGTTTGCTTTGTCATGACTCGTTCAAAGACTTTCAAAGCCAAGTTCTAACTTCAGAAGTTTTTTGTGTGAGGTGGTTAGACTGAAGCTGTATAATTTGGAGAGAAAGGACCAGACTGCATGCACTTCTTGAGATCCATAATGTTTCTGCCTGTTCATGTCATGGTGCAGTATTAAAATAGAGATATAGCGAGTTTGCGACATCATCGGCCCTCTTCTTTGTGTACCGTTATGGTGTGCATAATTTTTTTTTATAACCCCCCCCCCCAAATGAAATAGTCATTAACTTCTTCAATATGTTGCATATGATTTCGATAAAATTTTCACTATTATGCAACTGTTTGATTTTTTTTTTATGATGGGGGTGACCTTTAAAAAGTAGGACTGCCTTTTTTAATATCCTGTTTTAATCACCTGTGACCCAGATTCAGTATACATGATTGGTCTCTTGTTATGAAACCCTCAAGAAACAAATGCCGCCTCAAAAATAGATGCTGGTATAATATAAATGTTTTTAGTTGCATATAATAAGTGAAGCTGTGTGATAAAGATTTACCTGTCTAGATCACCCTTTAAAGATAGTCACAACCTGTTACATGTAGGTGCCTAAAAACCTATCTAATGGGTGTTTCAGAATGCAGTTTGTAAGTTCCAAGTTCCAAATGAAAGACTGGTGACCCAGTAGGAACTAAATCAACACCTATGAAAATCAGGGGGCCGTTTCGTAAAGCTGTTCTTCAGTTAAGAGCGACTTTAAGAACGACTGGTAATCCTTTCTTGTGGTAAATGGTACATGTATGTACCAAAATGTTCATTGGCGATGGTTTAGCGCATAAGAAAGATTCACCAGTCTTTCTTAAAGTCACTCTTAACTTACAAACAGCTTTATGAAATAGCCCCCAGGATTTTATTTGAAGTGGTTATACAGTATTCCAGTATTTTTACCAATATTTCCAAGCCCAAGGATTTGAAGTAAATGCAGACTGGACGTGAATAGTGACCAGCTGATTATTTGATTTAATTTTAATCATCGTGGATTAAAATATAAAGCTACAAGATTTGACATTAATTTTTTTAGATTTAAAAGTCAATCCTTAAATGAATCCAATATTTGGATGATCACTATTCACAGTCGATCTTTTTTATAGTCTATTTTAATTCCTTGAAATTTAGAGTGTATGTTGGGAAAGCTTCAAGGAGATCTAAAAAAACTTACAAATTCACTAACTTCAAACAATGACAGACTGGCATACGTGCAAGGGAACATTCCATGAAACAAATAGTTAGAGTTAGTTGTTTTCACTGAAAACTGTTATAAGCTACTGAAATAGTTGGATCTGATTGGCTCAGAGCAAGATTGTCAGTGAAAATCACTATTGGTGCTTCATGAAACACTCTCCTGACGCTGGTCTTTGTCAAGGATTAGCTTTATCTTGGTCAAGAAAAGTTTTTGAGGGAAAGCAAAAATGAAAAGTTCTGCATTGGAGAAAATGAAAGAATTCAACAGTCACCTCGCATATGTTTCCTATGGTTGGATATTTGTTACCAAGTAGGCCTGCATGCTTCTACCCAAGCCATGTGAAGATTTGAATTACTTTTTTTTGTTCCCTATATGAATATATATTTACAGGTATTTGATTGCTTTGAAATAAAAGTCATTGCAATGGAAATGGGTAAATAAATTGACAAAGGCTGTAACATTTTGTAGTATGGTTTTGATGATTTGCAATTACAAAAAAATACAGTCTTTTACTTCAACTCTAATACTGATTACTTCAGGCTTTGGATTTGCATCTTTGATGAAATGAGGAATATTTTACTACTAGCAGTTAATTTTGTGAAATTTGATAACTTCAAAAATCTTCATATATTTTCTTTCTTTTATTACAATATATGAAACCCATCTTTTAATATGATATATTTTGTGTTATATCCCTTGACTTCAAATATCAACCAAAGTTTCTCTCACTCTTACTTTTTGGAGAAGGATTACAAATTCCTCTCTGACACCGTTCTCATTATACTTTATAAAACAAGTTTACTGGAAACCGGTTCAGGAAACCAGTTTGAAAGATTGCATTGCTAGCGTTCCCATTTGATCACCCGAAAGTGGTTTTCAAAACTACTTCACGTAAAGCGGTCTTGTTGCTATGGGAACACTCTAAGTGGGGTAACATGTTTCGCACGAAATTTGAAACCGCAACGTAGGCATTCCACATAAAGTGTGTTGAGTAGCGTGCACGAAATGTGCGAAGATCGCTTCCCAAAGAATGGTTGTGTCCTCATGCTAAAACCAGTTTAACGAGGCAAAGCAATCTTCAAAACTACATCGCGAGGTGGTTTTCTGAACTGGTTTGGAAGATCGCTTCCAAGACAACTTTGACCGTTCTCATTACACGTTAAACTAGTTTCCAGTAAAAAGTTTTAGGATGGTAGTGAGAACGGTGTCTCTGTAAGCATGGACAACAAGTCCTGTAGCAGGAAAGGGTTCTTGTATGTTGTGAATTCATGGCATGCAGTACCTTTTCTCTTGAGGAAGTCCTACAATAAACCCTTGACCCAGAAATGAAGTGCCAGTGATGGTGTGCCATGTTTCATTTCTTGGGGCTTTAGAAAAGGGAAAGAGAATTTCCATCGAGTGGCGAAGGGTTGGATTATTAGGTTCAATGTAGTCAGTTGGGTCTGAAAGTGATGGCAATATTTTATAACTTCATTGAGCAAGATACATACTTGGTTCTGTTTACGTGAGTGAGGGAAGGGTGTATGAAGCAATAGACTGTATAATTTTACACATGAAAATAGGATAAGAAGGTGCTCTGTAAAAACGCTGTTTAAAATTTTAATCATGTTGTCCAAGCCTGTCGCTCTATTAGTTGTTTACATGTTTAAAGCATTGTTAATACTTTTTTGAAATTGTTTAAACTTTTATTAATAACTTGTTTAAAACATTAAACAACCTGTTTAAAACAACTTGTTTTAAAACTTTAAACAACTTGTTTTTAATCTTTGAACAATAGTTGTTACAGTGACAGAGTGATGGAGGAATGGAATGAAAGAGGAGAATATCCAATGATATTTGAAAGTTTTCATGAGGTTGGATTAGTATGAATGATTCACAGCATTTAATCCAACTCCCATACAGAAGTCACAAAATCTATCAACTTTTTTTATACATACAAAATGTTTACAAATGACATGATAATCATAAATTTACTAAAAAGTTAACTTTTGTCACATGTTCAGAATAATTTCTTTTAAAGGAATGCCAATATTCAGGGCAAAGCTCAAATTCATGCCAGACCAAATTGATTTCATGCTATAGAACTCGAAAGATCCCTTTTCACAAAATGCTAATCCTTGACGATTTTAGACCTTCTTAAACTGCTGTAGATTTAACAGGCATTTTGTTTTGATTAAATGAGCTACCTGCCAACTTTCCGTATTTGAAAAAGTTATTTCAACCACTATGTGCAAAATTGGGCTTTACTATATTTTTTTAGGAACTTCTGCAGTGACCGTCCCCCTTTTCAGCTTCTGTTTCATTTTCTTGGTGCTCATGTAAGCAAGTATGTATTATGTAAAGGCCTGGTCCCACTGGCTGACGGACACAAAACGTATTCATAACGGATACAGCGGACAAGCGAAATTTCCATCTGTTTTTATCCGCCCCAGACAATGGACGAACAATGAAATCACAGTGGGTGGATGCTTGATGGATGTAGAGCGTATAAAATAAGTATGCAAAGAATACACAATGGATACATAACGTTTCCCAACGGACGACAAGATTCTTTTCCATTTTACATCCTCTCTGTATCCATAAGTGCATTGGAACCGGGCCTTATGGCAAGTTGTTAATATTCTTTTAAACGAACACATATGCATTTCTTGTAACATGCTATTTTCATTATTTTTCTTTGTTTACAGAACCAGCTCTTGGTCCACGTTCAGAAGCAGTCAACATCACCAGTCAGATAAGCAACATGCATCTGAAAGGTATGACAAATTCTTCTGTCTATCGCATGACGAACAGGGTCATGAATGTTTTGAATAATGTCACTCTGTAAAATTCCTCTTTAGAATTATAATCACCTTGTTTAAAACCCGTCACTCTAACAACAAGTTGTTTAAACCTTTATCAATTGTTCAACACTTTTTGCTATTGATATGAATTTTTTTTTTTATAAAACTTGTTTAAGACTTTAAATGATAATTGTTAGAGTGACATATTTAAACAACATGCTTGAAATCTTAAACAGTGTTTTTTTGAGTTTACAGTAAATACAAAATTATGAATGATCCTTGGGGTATAACTAAAATCTTTTATTGCTGATAACCGAACTAAAATGTGACCATCTATTACTTCTTTCCTTTTTCTCTTAATTCCTGCAGCCTATTGCATAAAACTTTTTACCTGAGAAAACTCTGGTAAAAACTGAAAATCAAGGTTAGTCTGATTTCTGCCATTGCCTTTAACACAGGGCAAAAACTCAGGTTAAAAATACCTGAATTTTCTCAGGTAAAACGTTTTATGCAACAAGGCCGCTGTTCTTCTTTCCTTCTCTTGCCCCTCATTCTTAATTTTCTTTTTCAATTTCTTCTTCTCTTTCTTTTCCTCGCCATTCTCTACCCCATTTCCCTTCTCTTCTACTACTTCTGATAACTGAATGAAAATTTGACCATCTACTACTTCTTTCCTTTTCTCTTTATTCCTGTTCTTCTCTCTTCCCCCTCATTCTTCATTTTCTTTTTCAATTTCTTCTCTTTCATTTCCTCACCATTCTTCTCTACCCCATTTCCCTTCTCTTATACTACTTCTGATAACTGAATGAAAATTTGACCATCTTTTCTTTCCTTTTCTCTTTATTCCTGTTCTTCTTTCCTTCTTCTCTTCCCCCTCATTCTTCATTCTCTTTTTCAATTTCTTCTCTTTCTTTTCCTCATCATTCTTCTCTCGCCCTTTTCCCTTCTCTTGTACTTCATCTCCTCCTCCTTCCCTTCCTCCTTTTCTTTGTTGCATTCCTATACTTGGAAATTCCAAGCAACTGAAATTGTACACATACACAATCATACAAATATTTAGCGAATATAATTAAAAGCATCTTAGAGCACATTATCTCGTTTGGTATAAAAATTACTGCAATTGAGAATTCAAATATATGAAAAGGACCTAAATTCAATAGTTCAAACCAATCGGAGGCCCTGGCCGTGGATGGTACCCTTTGCAATTTTTGCATTTCTTCTGTAATATGGGAATTTGCCCCCCCCCCCAAAAAAAAAATATTTAAAGGTCAAGTCCACCCCAGAAAAATGTTGATCTGAATAAATAGAGAAAAATCAAACTAGCATAACACTAAAAATTTCATCAAAATCGGATGTGAAATAAGAAAGTTATGACATTTTAAAGGTTTGCTTATTTTAGGTGAGTCAGTCGGTGATGTCCATCACTCACTGTTGTTTTTTATTGTTTGAATTATACAATATAAAAAAAAATAAAAATTTGACAATAAGGACCAACTTGACTGAAACCATAAAATATTAAACAATGCCAATTCCACCTGTTCAGGGAGGAATTAATTGTTGTATCTCTTGACAATGAGGATAAAATTTGAATATTTCATATAATAAAATACAAAGAAATAGTGAGTGGATGACATCATAGTCTCCTCATTTGCATACCAGCATATAACTGTTTTGTGAAATTAAGCGAAACTTTAATTTCGGGTACACGTGTACACGCATGGTCAAGTCAGTGCCCGTGTACTAAATTCCATCACCGTGTACACGGTAGCATCTGCATAAGCTTGCATCGGACTGTAAAGTCAGTGAACAAGCTCACAGCCCCACATTAATTCTTAGTTCTCAGACACTGCACATGTTTTAATCACTAATATGTCAACATATTTCAATTAACCTAGAGTGAGTTTACTTCCAAAATCGCCCATTTAATCCACATTCATTCTGGAGACTCGAGTTTTTGTACCACGAAATGGGTCTGCTCCGGTCTCGAAAGCTCGAAAGCTTTGCTCAATCACACTCAGAGCCAATTTTAGAATCACCAATTGTGACAGCGATCATTGCTACAGTTACGTGTTATACGCTCGTACACATGTGCTACAAGCCTACGAACAAACGCTCCTCAAATTGGCGATGAAATAATGAAAATCAATCGATTAACTTCAGTTACACTTAATTCTGCAGCGATCTGTGCATGCATGTATGGTACAGTATGCAAAATACGCATCGAACGAACGTCGGCGCTAGCTAGGGCCGTGCACTGATTTTCTTCTGCATTCTTTATTAATTTAATGCGCTGCTAAGCTGAGTAAACTTTTTAATTGCACCAACTTTTTGTGGATTGATACTTCTAACTTCTCAGGTAAGCTTTAAAACCGTGACTTAGGCTATATAGACCCCTTTTTATGTTACATTGACATGTTGATGCAGGTCCGTGTCGACATGTCGGAAACCCTGTAAACATAACTCGCTCTCAGTGTTTACAATGTGTACACGACCGAAAAACACGCCGTGTACACATGCATCAAAAATGGACTTTCAAAACGGGCCTACAAAGAAATAGTGAGTGGATGACATCATAGTCTCCTCATTTGCATACCAGCATATAACTGTTTTGTGAAATTAAGCAAAACTTTAAAATGCCATAACTTTCTTATTTTACATTCGATTTTGATGAAATTTTCAATGTTATGCTTGTTGGATTTTTCTCTTTTTATTCAAATCAACTTTTTGTTGGGGTGGACTTGTCCTTTAATTTAAAGGCCTGTATGAAATACAGTAATATTATTTTTTATCCCAGGTGATACAGCTTCTGGCCAAATGCCTATTGGTCAGGTCCCAACCGACCATGTTGCGACTGATCCAAGAATACTGCCACCGGAATGGGTTTCGCTGCAACAACAGCAGCAGTGGCAGCATCAGATGTTGTACGCACAGTTCAAGAACCAGTCGGCACAACTTACCCATCAACACCAGAAACAGCAACAAGATCTACTTATGGTGAGTCTTCATGACATACTACCGATAATCGATAAACCGTCAGGTAGCAAACTCTCTATGAAATATGACGCAAAGTCATCTTTAAACGCTGGTTTGCCCCCTCAGTAATCACTGTTTCGGTTAACCTAACTGATGGTGCTTCGGCTTAATGAATATCTTTTTATAAAATATATCATTCTCTGGACTAATCTACACCAATACACCAACGATGCATCACTTTTAAGTGACTTGTTTTGCTCAATCTAATAGACATCTTCCAAGTTAGTGAACACCACCATAAAATGCACTCCTTCGTGCTGGGTGCTAATGCAATGCTCGGCGAGCCCAGAGAAATAAACTGTATTGGATGTAGTACTTAATAATATCACCTGACTTCACAGTTGAATATCTAAAAAATGGCATAACTTGGAACACTTTAAATATGTTCATTTTCTGGTGGGGTTCACACATATTTTTAGCACCACTGTGTAACATGACATTAGTGCATGATAAAGATATATCGTAATATTGCTCATTTATAGTTTCCAGAAAACTGTAATATGCATATTCCATGAGATGACTACATGTCCGAGAGAGTCAAAACCCTTTGTTATTTTTTTTTCTCCAGAAAGAAGCATAGCTGAGAATACATTACTTGTCTTCCCAGAATCGATTTATCTTTTAACAGGAAACAATTTGAAAGGCATAAATGATGTATCATGAATTTATGCAATTTGATATGGCTTTATTGAAATAGAAACCAAAACACTCTGCACTTTCAGTTTGTTACTAATTGATTCTCCTCCATTAAGAATATCCAGGACCGTTATTATTCTGGCGTGTTATGAGATTGATACTAAAATAGAATTTAACAGGAAATTTCCACTATATCATATTGATGTACCCTGGTAATGTTTGCAAACAGTTCACTCTCATTAATTTGCCACTACTAGATTGGGGAGTTTTTTCTTGAAAAGAGAAAACTTATTGTATCTTACCCCAATGAAAAATATTGGTTTTAGTTTGGGGAGTTTTTTCTTGAAAAGAGAAAACTTATTGTATCTTACCCCAATGAAAAATATTGGTTTTAGTTTGGAATGTGAAAACTGTTTCTGTTTGAGGTACGAATTGACAATTGTTTTCATTTTATCATAAGAGATAAGATAATAAGCATTTATTGTCTCCATAAAACAGTGAGAAATTGATTTGACAAATTGGTTGTAAAAACATCATCAAAAGCATAGACTTATCAATACACAGTATCAAACAGACAAAAAACTATAACGTAAGTTGAAATTTAAAAAAGAAATACATATACAGAGAAGGCAAAAGCATTCTGTGCAAAGATGTAGCTAAGGAGGATAAAAGTTAAGAGAGGAAAAATAGGTAGAGGGGTGACAGGTAAGATGGAATAAAGAACAAAAGAGAACAGCATAAGAAATTTACAGAAAGAAAATAGTATACTGCATGGTCTATTACATCAAAAGCACAAAATTTACATGAAGATCAAAGACCATGATTAAATGTTCTAAAAAGTATTAAAATTCATAATGTAAGTTCATAAGTAACACTGTTCCTGCCTTAAAGTAAATATATTTTGATATTGCACATCATAATTAACTATTCAAACAAATCTTTCTTTCTGTTGTTGCATACATGTTTTTCTTTTTTTTTTACAATCAGGACCATACATGTATGTCTACTATTAAAAGCTGATGCCTAAAATTAATAGTTTACTTCTTCCCTCATATCATTTTCAGCAGCAAAAACAGAATAAGAGGTGGGGTGTACATACATTTAAGATCTGAAGATTGGGTTTGCCAATATACTGAAGTCAACAATATCCTTTCCCCTTTTTTTTTGGAGGTTGGGGGGGGGGGGTTATATGGTGGTGTCAGGTCCACAATAGTTAACTGTACTTGAGTTCATGATAGGCCTGTAAATAAACTTGGTCTAAATAATTTGTTCTCAGATTTCTGGTTTTGAAATCAATAGCTCTTCAGTTTTCTAGTAATGAAGTGTTGATTAGCGATAATGGACATTTCATTGGTGTTTTTTTTCAAAGGTTTTGCCTATCAGTTTTCAGTAATTGAAAATGGCTGGTTCATGTGAGCAATCCATAGGATAATCAACCTTATTTATATGGCTGACCCCCCCATTTTTCATTTTATTTCACTTTTATAGCAAACTGCTCAAGCCTTTGATGGAGGATTACCATATGGAGTAGAAAATATACTTTGTAAATCATTTCAGGAAAGGTTTATAATAGACGATCTCACTTGATGTACATGTAATTACCCATGTACTTGTACATTTTGACTATTTTTCAAATACTAGTACATGCTCCTATGTAACTAAAATTATTATAATTTTAACATTTCAGATTGGATTACCTCTGAATCCTACAACAACAACACCAACAACAACAGCAACACAACATACAACAAGAGCAACATACCGGCAATGTTTTCTTAAAACTTATAATGTAATTAGATAGTTTTCATCTAAACTTGAGTTTTCAGTGTACTTTCTGCTTAATTTTACTCTAATTTTGAAAATGAAATTGAATCTTGAAAAGT
Source organism: Lytechinus pictus (assembly GCF_037042905.1). NCBI lineage: Eukaryota > Metazoa > Echinodermata > Echinoidea > Temnopleuroida > Toxopneustidae > Lytechinus > Lytechinus pictus. The sequence continues at coordinate 17,148,001 of NC_087257.1, forward strand.
TACCCAATAACTTTAATTTTTTATAGTCTTTGCAGGAGGTTTTTCCCCCACACTGTCAATTCAACTTATTCATGCAAAGATAGTGTTCAGTCTGTGTCTTTTGAGAGTTGAGAAATATAATGAAGTGAATTGAAATAAAATGCTTGTACTTATGTATATCCAACAACTGACACATGCTTTATCATTTGTATAGTAAAAATGGTGTTTAAAATTTGTGTGCAACACTGTTAAGCTCTATACAGTAGTTGTTTAATAGTTTTAACAAATGTTCAAAATTTAAAACAACCGTGCTTGATTTTTTAAAGATATGGTTTTTGAAAATTAAACCTTGATTTTAAACACTTGTTTAAAGTCAACTATTGCAAAGTTCATTTATAAACATGATTGTATACATAATTTATTCAAACACTATTTTTACATTGTTTGGAGGCTGGTATTTTGAAACTGGAACAGAGCTTCCATTATTTTATCTTTCAAAAGAGTATGTTTTATTGACTCATTCAAACTTACCCCCTGCAATGGTTATGTTTGTTAGGAAATGCCTCCTACCTTTACTAAATGCGAAGTAATGTTCATTTGATGTAGTCATTAAATTCCTTGACAAAGAAGGCAAAATGAGAAAAACAGCACTTTGCATGAAAACTTTTCTATGATTTCACACATGTACTACTTTCCCATTACATGTATTACATTTTTTTTTTTACAATATCATCTGTCATAAAATCAGGTGTTCTTTTTTAATGAGAGGATAAATGGAAGTAGAGGTTTTAATTTTTAATTTAATTTAATTCAATTTATTTATTAGGTAAAAATCACATGAGTAGATATATACATTGTAAAATGTGAGGATCAAACACCCTAGGAAAGCCAGAGGCTTGAAAAGCAGGGGGATCCATGACAGATAAATAACAGTGATACAAATACAGCAAATAAATTACAGTAGGAATAAAATACACAGGAAATAGCAATTGAAATAATACATGAAACAAGTTACGATATTGACAAAACAAGATGAAACAAAATATATCATATAACTTTTTGTTTAGTTTTGGTTCAATTTAAAAACATCATCATGGATGAAGTGTTTATCATGTCATTAGAATGATCAAAAAGAGATATTTTGGGGTAATGTGTCTATAAAAGGAAGGGGGAGAGTAGTACATGTACTTGTACATGTGTGACATCACATATCGTTTTCGCATTGCCGTTAGGAGGATCTCCAGAGCAATTACATGTAGTAATCTGAATATTCAAATGCTCATAACTCTCTTGTTGTTTGACCAGTTTTACTCAAACTTTTGTTGATCCCATTCATTTAATTTTCTGCTTTCATATACATAAGTAATGCACCAAGGGTTCCACTCTTCTTGAAATTAAAGATGAACAATAAAGAAAGGCTCTATATGATATCAGAAGAATGCATTATAATTTCTTTTTTTCCCTGGTATCTTCTGCAGAGAGAACATCTGTTGGAGCAACAGAGACAGCTTGAGGTTCAGCAACAGCAGCAACAACAACAACAGCAGCAGCAACAGCAACAGCAGCAACAAGCACAGAAGCAACAACATTTGGAGCAGTTGTTAGCGAAGAAGCAAAGTAAGCAAAGTAGGTGTCATAATTTTTTTTTTTACCCCTTCCCCTTGCCTTCTCTAAATCAAATCAATCTTCTATTAGGGCGTGGATGTACCAATGGAGTTAATTATGTTCAGGTGTTTCACAAAGTACATGCAATTATTTCCCATTCACTACTAGATTATTTGAATGTGTGTGTCCAAAAACAATTTAGATGTGAAGAAGGATGGAAAGTTAAAATGTTTTTTTTATTGGATAAATTTTCTTGATTTTGCATCAAAATGAAATATCTGTGTTTATATAAAACACCTTCTCAAGCGCTGAATGAGCTGAAAATTTCAGGATATAATCTTTGTCTCAAGCTTTTAATGTCCAATTACTATTAAAATTTGTAAAGTAATTGCTGAAATGGCTATTTTAAAATAAGAATGAAATTGAAAAGTTACTTGAGAGGGAGCACCAAATTTGAATTTTTACAGCTCAATAAAAAATGCAAAATCAGAATTCTAATGAATTCTAATTCCAACATGCACACACCCCCCCATTATTTAGAGATCATTTTATTACTATAGTTGTTTTTAATATTATTGGGGGGCAATTTAGTAATTTGCATTAATAACTTGTAGATTTAACAGATTTGAAGAGAAATTACATGTAGATCACATCCTAACAAATATTTTCTAGTTCTGACTATCCCAGCTTAGTAGTACTAATATAAACCTATACAAGAAATCCCTCAATTTATTGTATCAATGAAAAAATGTCTCCTTGTCAAGGCAAAGTACATGTATCAGGATATTTTAGATCGAATGAAATAAACGACATTTGTAATGTATGCATGCTGTTGGCAAAAAATGGCAAAGTAATTGTCTTTAAAAAGCTCTTATTAAACTCAGAATGCAAAACACATGTATTCCTAGAAGTTTTACATTATAATTTCATTGAAAGAGTCAATTTGTTACAATGATATCTAAATTTACACAGGTCTTTGACGTAATTCATCGCAGAAGGAACAGAAATAATCTAGAATTGATTGTGAGCTTGATTTACTTGCGGACATATGTTTTTTTGATGACAGCATATAAGATAATTTTAGACGTTTCACTTCTGCGCAATCGTTTAAAGCCTAATTGTTCTGTTCTTCTTGAAAGAGATTTCATATTCTCATCTATACACTGGCGTCTTTCACCGCAAACGTATTCTGGCTAAATGTGGAAACAAAATACCTTTCCCAAATGAGATTTTCTAAAATCGTCACAACTGGACAAATACCACGCCAAATTTAGAGCGTCTATTTTGGGAGCCCTGAAACCGACTTCCCGACGGGGGAAGGCTATTTTTAAATGCATGGATGAGCGATGCTTGAGCGCTCGCACAAACATTCGCCCACATAGCCAGCTCGGCTTGAAGCTGAGCTCAGGTACTACCCCGGGGAAAGCAAGGATCTTGTCTAGTGACACACAATATAGCTGGATGTACGCATCGCTGTGATGTGGGCTTTATTAACCATGGCCAGGGAAGGAGAGAGGGGATGAATAGGCATCTGCTTGCTGAACTATTTTTAGTAGGCGGGGAGGGAAGTGGGAGCTAGCGAGTGAACGAGGAAAAGGCATAGGAGTCCTTGTAGTGCTCGCATTCAAGTGCAAGGGCTAGAATTTACTAGCAGGATACATGTATGAGGATGATAGGAAGGGGAAGGCGGGGGGGGGGGGGGGCTGGCTGTGCAGGTGTCCAGCTGATATGATTGAAGAGAAAATGGGAGAAAAGGAAGATAGATATGGAAAGAAATTGGAGAAGAGTGTTAAAGACTAAGAGAAATAGAAATACCAACAAAACTGTTGTTGAGAATACTAGAGAATGTGCTTCAAGTAGAAAGATATATGAACCTTAGAGGAAAATAATTTTTAGATAATGATTGGTATTATATTCTTACAGGCAAGGAATTGTTTGTAAATTATAATGGATATTATAAAAGGAATCACCTGAGAAAAAAATATAATCAGGGCTACAAACAATTTATTTAGTTAAAGCTTTAATATTGAGCAGGTTTTGCATATCATTTCCCCCATTTAAAAAAAATATTTATGTTGCAACCAAGCTTTTTGCAACCCTAAATTCATAAAGGGGCCCTTAAATACCTGCAAATATTACAATATATAGATGTAGAGTACATATTTAAGAAAGGTTGCTTCAACCCTAAATGTTATGAGGGATTTGTAAATACATTGTTATTTGTACATGTACCTACAAATAGTACAATACATAGAGAACAAGGTCATCATTCTCAATTATGAATCGGTCGGCTGCGTACATGCACAGGAAATTAAGTGTTCAATTTGATCGCGGGAGAGTTCTTTTTTAATAGCAAGCATTATTGTCTAAACAGGAACAATGTACGCTTTTAATAGGAGCTATGTCTCACATTGGAATACAAGTAAAAATCTCAACTTCTTCAATCCCATTTTAAGACATGGAGATAAAATTACGAGTTAAAAATATCTCGAGGTTCAATAAAATCAATAGTTTGTTGCCCGTTATGGGAAGCGAAGGAGCGCAGTGCACTCCCCGGCTCTCCTTATTCCAGCATTTATCCCGCGTACGTCAGCAAGTCTGTTTACCTCTTTCTATTTCCAGCTCTCCTCTCCTGTCTAAAAGTGGCGTCTTTTAGCCAAGATTCATGGAAAGGCAATTATGCGCTACTCTCCTGCTGTGACGTAGGATTGTGTTGTTGTAAAGATGAGGTTTTCCCTGTCTCCCATTCATCGCTCTCTCGATCGCTCTCCCCTCGCTCGCTCTCTCTCGAACGAACAGACAAACGAAACGCCGCAATGAGACTCCTTTTTTTATAGCATCCAGGCTATTTTTGTCTCGCTAAAAATACATCTTCGCGATTGAGGGGGTTGGGTAGATTTGTGGTCAAGAGATGGATGTAGGAATTGGAAGTTGAGGATTAGACGGAGGAGACGGTGGAAATTGTTTTTGTCAGGTTGTTTATTGGGAATGATTTAAACTAGTAAAGTCTTGTTTCATTTTAATACAATGTATGTGATTTAGAAGAAAGTTGATTTGATAATGTGGAAAATATAGCAGGAAGCTGTTATTAAGTGTGGGGCCTGAGACTCTGATGATCATATAGCTAGACTCTGAGAAATGTGATTATTAGTTTGCATATCATTTAATATATTGTCTCTTTTGTACTTGAATATTTTTTTGTCAGTGTACAGGAGGGTGGGTATGAAAAAAGGCTTGAAACTATTAGTACTATAGTTTCCCTGATCATTATAGCTTATTTCCTGAACGACAGTGAACTCGAGGATCGTGACAGCCTAGAAAACACCGTAGAGTTGTCACTTTTGTATGTCCCATTCAGTCCCATTCATGCATTTATATGTGGAGAGGAGTGTTTTTGACCCTTGGAAGACGTTAATAAATTCATATTAGTTTGCTGATTCTGAAAATTGGAGCATCTAATTCTTACATGTAGATGCATGATAATCCTATTCGAATCAAATATGAGGCAGTTTATACTCCCATTTCATGATCATGGGCCTGTAAAACCAAGCTTAGCGATTGATTGGGTAGCTTATTTCTACGATCGACTGCATTCATTATTGTGTATGATCAGTCGTAAAGATCAGCACCGTAATCAGTTGCTATTAGCTTTATATCACAGGGCCCTGAACTGAATTTGTCTTTATAAACCCACAGACATGGTTTCACTCAATGCATGCTTATCCTCGACATATACAGTATGTGAGATACAGAGTGTCTTAAATATGCTTTTCACATTGCCTTTCCTTAACCCCGGACTATAAAAATAACCCCATACTATCACTTTCTTAGTTTCACACTGTCTTTCTTTAACCCCATACTATTTGCTTAGCCGGGGTTAACGCATTAACGCCGGACTATCGCAGAGCTCATGAATAATGATGATTTTGCCACACAGTGCTTGATTAACTTGCAATTTTGACTTCTGTGATTGGCTAATGCTTACCTCCACTTTTCCTTAGCCCGGTTTCGTTTCATACTGCATCTCTTAGCACCGCAATAAGCCGGCCAACCCTGCTTTTTTGCAGGGCCAGATAGTAAATTGTACTATTTACCGTGCTAGCCCACTTTGCTAAAATGTAGTGTGAAACTGAAGTGGGCTAAGCTTAACCCCGGGAAATCGATGGGGCTAAGACCCCCCTCCCCCTTAGCCTCACCAAATTCCCGGGATTAAGGAAAATATGTGCAGTGTGAAAAGTAGATTACAGACCCATTCTCATACTCGAGTCCTTGAATGCAATACTTTCCCCATTTTGTTTGTGAGAGGCAAACAGTGGCATGACGTTGCTCTGCCGAGTTGGTGGATTTATTTTTAGAAAAGATGAATTGGCGAAGCCATGATCATGTATGTAGATCGAGATATAAATACGATCATGCTAAGATGGCGAGAAAATGCGTCTGAAAATAGATTTCATACAATAAAAGTGTTTGAGTTTGTAAGTGGGTGTAAAGACGTGTCTTTTGACTTGAAAGTAGATTTGTCCGCCTTTGCAAATAAGGATTGAGATTGAGAGCATTAGAGTTCTTATTTCTCTGGAAAGTGATAAAATATTAGGGGATGCGTAATGCTGTAGATGCATGAATAGTTTTTTATAAAAGATGATATGTTTGAATTTGAATGGTATTTGTTTCCATGGCAATAGCTCACTGAGAGTCTGCATCAGAGATAAACGTGGAAAAGCAAGATTATCACAAAAATTTCCCCTCCAGCCAATTTCTGTTTTTATTTTGCACTTGTTTTCCTTATAATATGGTTTTCTGCGTAAATTGAGGCACACTGGTTTGCTTTGTACATGGATGTATTAAGTGTAACATGTAGTTCTTATCACAATACAGTATACTTTGAAAACACGCTTATATAGTTTTCTATGTATTTAGTATGGTTAATCACAATTAGGATTTGTATTAAAAAATGATCTTTGTTTTATTGTCATGAGTAACTTGCAGAAATATATACAATTTTGCTAAGATTTCTTTTGATTTTTTTTTTTACTAATGATTGTTTTTTTTACATATATACAGTGTATGATATCCAAATACAAATGTACAAAAGATAGTATTTACATGCAACATATTCGGTCAAATTTAAATGTGACAAGAAGATAATAATGGCAACTGAATAAAGACATGAAGAAATTATACAAATCATACAAATAAATGAGTACAAATAATCAAAATTCAGGCGCCAGCTGTCGTTTAACAAACTGCTTTGCTGAAAAGCAGCCAGTATATAAATCTTGTGCAAACCTACAGTTTGCAAGCATGCCGATGATTTGAAAATCATGGATCTCGCTACATGAACAGTATTAAAAAACAAAACAAAAAAATGCAATTAACATAAAACACCCCAAAACAAACAGTGGTCCAAACATGATAAATATATGTGAAATAAAACATATGTAGAGAGAGAAATTTTTTTTTTTCTGTGACTGGAATGATTATTTATTTCAATTTTTTTACTCCTCAGGTGCAAATGCTTCAACGGAAGTGAAGGATAAACTTCAGAAGTTTCTCTTAAATCGGCAGCAAAGAACGGACTATGGGGGCAGCGGATCACTCAATCACTCGCCTCCATATAGGCATTGGTGAGTGTACATGTACATGTAGGGTGTACTGAAGGCCCTCTCGCAAGTTATTTTTGGTGCTAGTCTTGTGTGAAGACCCAATTGTTGATCAAAGTTTCAATCAGGGTCTGCGTCTGCATACTAGTTATCTAGAGTTCTTTTGAGTTCAGTTCCCTCTTTGGGATGTACATACTGCCCAGTTACTACTGAGGTTTTTGATGATGCATTTTTATGACTGTAGATTGATGTTCCCAGGAATACTGTTTTTCACATTGCTTTCATATTTTCTTCTTTGGTTTTTGTGGTTTGGTACTTCTTTCAATCTCAGTCTATCTTTTATCACAAGAGGTGCTTTCTGACCCACCCAATCACAAAAAACCCATAAATTACACAATATGTTCAGACCACAAAAATACATGTCATGTATTCACACCCCACCTGAACCAAATGAAGTCCCTGTTGTTAAGAGCCAAAACAATATTTGCATTCCTGGATAATTGATTTACTTTTTTTACCTCTCATGTTCTTGAAAGGTCGCATTCACTTTGTATAAGAATCCCTGCCTACTTTGAAATCATTGCAAAATTTCAAATTTTGTCTCACCTGCATAGCAGAGTGAGACTATAGGCGCCGCTTCCGATGGCGGCGGCGGCGGCGGCGGCGTCAATATCAAATCTTAACCGAAGGTTAAGTTTTTGAAATGACAGCATAACTTGAAAGTTTATGGACCTAGTTCATGAAACTTGGACATAAGATTAATCAAGTATTACTTAACATCCTGCCTTAGTTTCAGGTCACATGATTAAGGTCAAAGGTCATTTAGGGTCAATGAACTTAGACCATGTTGGGGAGTCAATATATTGAAATCTTAACCTACATGTAAGGTTAAGTTTTTAAATGTCATCATAATCTAAAAAGTATATGGACCTAGTTCATTTAACTTGGCCATATTACTGAACATCCTGCCTGAGTTTCAATGACATGACCAAGGTCAAAGGTCATTTAAGGTCAATGAACTTTAGCCAAGTTGGGGGTGATTATTAAATTGTTGTCATAACTTTCAAAGTTTATGGATATAGTTTATGAATTGTGGACATAGCGGTAATCAAGTATCACTGACAAGTCTTAGGTCACATGATCAAAGTCAAATGTCATTTAGGGTCAATGAACGTAGTATTGTATCATTATATGAATGGTGTTTTTGTGAATAACTATTTTATAGTAGTGTTCAAAGTCAACACTGCTGCTATATTGAGTCGCGTAATGCAGGTGAGACTGCCAGAGGCGCTCCACTTCTTTAAATACTAATTGCAGTAACTACTAATTTGTGGATATTTTCTTTCGGGAATGTTTTAAGTAACATTTTCTTTCACATTGGCAAAAATAAGAATTTCTTCTAATCAGAAAGGTATGAGAGGGCCTAGGGAGAATCTAGACATTTGTTGAATAGATATATCTCTGTACTCAAAATAAAAGCCTGTTCTCCATGAAAAGTTTGTTGAACCATAATGGAGGAACTAGTTTAGGTGAAATCCCCCTAAAAATGTTGGTCAGATCATTTTGGTGTCTTACCACATATGTGTAGGGCCTTTGTCTTAAAGCTGTAGTTGTGTATAAAGATGATTGATATAAAATGAAAAATGGCATTTTGATGGGGATATTCTGGGCCCTTAAATTCATAATCTTTGTCAATCAATTATGAAAAGTATTGCTGTAATAGCTTGTGGATATCCAAAGATATCATTCATTGTGATCGGATATTTCCTTGTTTTAACCCAAATGTTATCTTATGTCAATGAAATTAATTTGATATATGTGCGCATTATATTTGTCTCTGTAGGCCTATTAATTTTTACCCCTTTCTCTAATTATACAAGCCAAAGAAAAACATTGAGGCATCTTGTTTTAATACATTATCTAGATGAACTTTACCCAGTCAGAAACAGGCTCATGCATGAAATATGAGTGTCATTCGTAAACAAGAATGCATGCTTTGTTTAAAGAAGTTAACCACATGGATTTTCCTATCCAACCTCAATATGAGGATACTGGAATGAATGAAGAAATGCCTGGCATCCTTCTATCCTCAGAGCTGGAGATAATGGGCCCTCTTTCACAAAACTTGTTAGCTACTGAAATGGTTTCCTTGGATTGGCTGAGAGAAATATCATAGAGTCTTATTGATAGTAAGGAATTATGAAATAGTCCTTGATTATGAAACATGAAATAATAGAGGAAAGGGAAGGAGAAGGGGTCTATATGTTATAATGATATTCCTTCTAACACTTCATATTGCAATCAGAATCATACAAACCAAGCTCATTTTTCCTTCACTATTCTCATATTTTATGAATACAAATGTTGCCAAAAGAATACCTGTCACAACAATTCAGAAATCCATTTTCTTCTTGAAGGATGATACATTATCAAAAAGCAGCTACCCAACTCAACATATCAATACATGAATCCCTTCATTATGCCACACTTTCTATTTTGTATTCACAGGACCCCTCCCAGCTCAATGGATCACCACTCCCCTCCACATAATGTATCGCCCCAGTTTCACCATCAACCAATGGGGTTTGGCCAATATGATAGCAGCAACTTTCCACTTAGAAAAACAGGTAAGAAAGCCCATTCACTCATGATGCTTAAATCCCGAACCCAGCTGCAAGGAAAATATTAGTGAAGGATATTAGATGGTTATTAATATCTTTCTTTAAATAATAATAATGAGGTGGTTCATAAGAATTTGTTGTAAGCATGTTTGAATGTTGAGATTGGCAAGAAGGTTCCCACGTTTGAGGGGAGGAGGGGGGACATTTCATGAATATATATGTGTGTACCAAGCATAATACATATTGTGAATCATTGTGACCTGAATTCAAAAAGGTGGTTTTGAAAACCATCAGTTGAACCCATAGTTTATGCAGATAAATTACGCTTATTTACCGCGTATATTAACAAGATGTCCAATGCTGATGCGCGCTTTTGTCACAGTGTGCCAAATTGACGCCTGTTGTCATGGTTGAGTACGCAATTGTATTCATGAGTCCGCTGTTTTGAAATAATGAGTCCACTCTTCAAAACAGTGGACTCATGAACAAAATAGCGTACATCAGCATTGGACATCTTGTTAATATACGCGGTAGATAATTGTAATTAATGCAGGGTTCAACCGATGGTTTTCAAAAACCACCTTTGTGAATTCGGGCCTGTGGGTTAATGTGAGAAGGTGGAATGGAGAGAAAGAGAGTGAAGAGAACTAAATTAAATAGGGAGATAGTGATGTCCTATATGTTCTGCTGTTGAGGATGACTTGATAAATGTTAATTCACTTTGGAACGCCAATGACACAATGAATGGTAAACAGTTAACCCAATCACTGGTTAAAGTTTGATGTTATAAACATTACTGTTCAGTTTTTTTTTTAAATTAAGTTTAAAATGATGGTACATGTGTATTGTAGTATACATATGGGACTTAGGAAAAGAGAAATTATGGTGTATTTGGTTTTATTTATGAGACAGAATATAGAAATATTCATAATTTCTTTAAAAGAAATACAAATAAAGAAGAGGGGGCTTGTGACTTTAAATCACTCCCCAATCTTGCCACTTGTGTCTTTATACTTCAAACTTCAAATTCTGATTTTTTTTCTTCATCTAATTTCAATGGAATACGAAAATTATTACATGTTTAATTTGACTCTTTTTTATTAAAATAATTGTGATATTCGTGCAGAATACTCCTTTAAAAATTAGATGTACATTTTAATGAGATTGGGCTGTTTATTTCACATGTGTACCCTGTAGTCATAAAATGGAGGACCCGGCCTAGTGTATAAACAGGTTTTATTTGTATTATTTGAAGTAGTATTTGAGCTCTTGAGAGAAATCCATTAGTTCTATCACAACGCCAACACAAGGAAATACAAATTAGGCTTATTTTGTGATCCTATTCCTTTTTTACACACATGAAACCAGCTTTCATAACATGTCAAACCAGGGCTCATCAATTCTATATTTATATTCGGGTCGGTGTGCTGTTGATAATACGACAATGAACTCGATAAACAACCTTGTCCCCTGGACACTGGCTCAGTTGACTGCAGCTATTTATAGATCTCACTAATGCAAATATTCAAGGTGTAATAGCAACCGACCAACGGTGTACATCGAGCGTGAAGCGTACTCGGCTATTAAATTTCCTTTTTCTTTTGAAGCGATGATCTCTAAATTGGGTCATCCTTCCCCCCACCGTGCATAAACTCATTTTGCTTTTACCAAGTGCATGAGTTATTGGATTATAGTGCATGTTCATTTATTAAAGACAGACTGGGTGGGAACAAACACACAGAAGAGAGAGAGAAAAAAAGGAAAGCCCCCAAAATAGAATTCATTCTTTGACTGTTAAGCAGATAACCCCTGCACTGGGTTTTATAAATCGCTTGTAACTATAAAGTTTCATTTTGTGTTTTTATCTGAATTATGAACATATTGTTATTTGCGAGTGACAGAATAAATCTGTGCAAAGAAAGAAAAAAATGAACAAAGGATGAAAGAAAAGAAAACCCCCTTAGAAATAGACAATGAGGAACTGTAGTAATAAAAAGCACACTGAGATAGTTTTACTTCATGATCTTTATATATGTATATGAAATAAAGTGGTGAATATTTGATAGCTGCATTTTTGTGGTAGTTTTTCCTTATTTCTCCCTGTCCAACATTTCCAATATCTCCACTTCTGTATTTGGCCATGAGACAAAAAGTGTGACTACTCTCTGTGCATGATTAAAATGCAATATAATAATAATCATTTGAATATACATGTATGAATGCAAAATATTGGCTCATACATATAGGCCTACACTTTATGTATTCACTCCCCATTTTTATGAGATACATGTCATACAACATATTTAAAAGCTATCCATTTCTAATATAAAATAGAACAGGATATGGACTGCAAGATAAGTTGTAATCACAATGTAATTCTCATAGAGCATGCACTGCTACATGTACATGTATGTTGCACTTTGAGCATATACTGTATATGATACGGTGCTCTGAGATTAATATGAACATTAAACATGTACAAGCTGGAGCCCTGTTGACGAACAATTAATATAATTACAACTTTGCCATCCATCTCGTGGTTACTTTCATAATTTTCTTGATCGCCATTGGCTATTACATGTAAGTGTCGTTACCATGGTATTTATCATTTGTTGGTTAATGTACCATAAAGTAAGTCTTGCCCAATGCAATGGGGCTTTGTTCAGTGCAGATTTTAGTGTGCTCAGATTTTGATGTTAAAAAAAAAATATCTGTTCACAATTTCTTGATTCTAGAGTATAAATTGCAATGCACATACTATCCTATCAACTTCTACTAGAATGAACTGATACCCAAAGAGGATCGGACCTCATTAACACAAAGCTTTGCTATCGATCATTGCGTCAACTTTTTACATAATATTGCATTGATCATATATAAAATCAGTTTAAAGATCAATCATATAATCAATAAGTTAGGCTTTGTGTTTAAAGTAGGACCCAAGATTGCTGGAAAAACCAATAGTATTGTTTACATGTACTAGTAATTCATACATTATTTAATCATTGCTTTTTAGCATTCACCGAGGCTTTCCCTATCTTATTGACTCTTACGACATGCATCATCGATACCGTCGTTGGTATCTATACATGTACGTGATGATCGCCGAGTGTCTTTCTCTCTCTCTCTCTCTTGATCCGTCCCAGGTCAGGACTTATTACATATCGATGAGATTTTTATTTTTAGCATACCAGCATACAAGGTTCTGCATTATTGATTGCTCCCCATCCTCGTTCTTTTCTCTATCGGTCCATATGACCTTTCTGTGCAGCGTGTTCTAGTTTCCATGAAACCAGTCCAGCTGAACATCGTCTGCCCATACCTGCCCGCCTGCCTTCCATGCCAACTAATCAACGAGATAGCTCTGGCAAATTTCCGTCGAACAGGAAACAAACCCCTGTTTTCTTATTTTCTCTGGCTTGACTCGTCTTTATTTTAGGTTTTTTCATTCATTCATTCATTCATTCTGAAATGAATAGAATATATTTAATGAAGAAAATCGTGGTCAAGAATTTTGTTGATGTATGCGGGACTACCAGAGGAAATTCACAGCTCGTCTTTATTTTAGGTTTTTGATTTCATTCATTCATTCAAAAAAACTGAAATGAATAGAATATATATTTAATGAAGAAAATCGTGGTCAAGAATTTTGTTGGTGTATGTGGAACTACCAGAGGAAAATTCACAGCTAAACAGAGAAAGGAAGGACAGGAGGCCTTCTGCATAATAATACCTAATTACTTGATGTCCAACTAAAAGCCGCCCCGGAAACAAATACATGCAGAATACACCCCCCCAAAAAAATTACTTATAGCCCCTAAGCCCTTGAAAATAGCCCCTAGATGGATAATTAAATGTAATTGCTCACCCAACCTAGTGCAGTTCGAATATTTGATACGTGTAATGATATGATTATCCAGTCATACAGTATGTACATACTTTGCTGTCAAATTAATGCATGTGGAAAATAATGATACACGAAGAGGATGCATGGGTGACAATGGAGTTTAGGAAATACATGTAATTGACTGCTTTGCCATGTTTTTTTTTTCTCCAAAACTATGAAACTATATTCACACTTTTCTTTATGAGATGTTTTTTTTTGACAAATATGTCTTTAATGAATCAATATTCTGTTGATATTATTATTAGGCTGGACAGTATAGCATCATCAAGGCTACATGTACATGTTGACATTGATTTTTCATAACAAGTGTACATTCATGTGGAATGTACATGTACGTGTAATCACCAAATTGCAAAATTTACCATACAACCTTCAGTGTGCAATTTATTATCTACACTTCCATTTCCAAATTCCATTGCCAAATTAATTTCCATATTCAATTTCAAAGATACATGTAGAAACAAACATTTGTAATCGGCAAATTACAAGCAACAATATATTTTACTGGTAAGCAAGGGATAAATGATTAAAACAGGGAAAATGGAAAAAGACAGCTTTATACCGCATGTACATAAAGTGCATTTAAAAAGCCTTAGGGGTTTATCAAGGGTGTTTCCAAAGTACACTAATATTTACAAATAGCAATTTGAACTTTTTTTTACCAGCCTAAACATTTATAGCAAGATTGATCCATCTCTCATGGAACAACTTGTCTTTATTAAAATCCGATTTTTTTTTCTTTTTACGAATCATATTAAAAGAATGCTGTAACAAAAGACAGTGACATCACAGTTTTCTTTAGGTGGTTTCAGACCGCCTCGAAGTTCGTCAGTTCCAGGTATTCTCTGATCGGGAAATTTACCCCGATCAGAAAATACCAGGTATTTTGGTAATGTGAAAGCAAACTACGCGTAATTTCCCCGAAAGAAAATACCCGCTAAATAGTAGGTACTTGGCGAAATTACGAGAACTTTCGCGGGGATTTTTCCAAGGTCGCAGGTATTTTGGCGATGTGAAAGCAAATTACGGGAACTTTGAGCCCAGCGTGTCGTTGGGTGCGGCGCCGTGGGTGGCTGCTGGGCTAGTAGTTTTGAATCTCGTGCCTTGCCTGCTTATTAGACCATACTGCGCATGCTCCTAACTTCAGGAAGTGTATGTTTCGGGGCGGTCTGAATGCAGGAATAATTAATGGGTATTTTTTAGCCTAAAAATGTTCTCGTAATTTAACGGGGATTCTTGTGATCGAGGCGGTTTGAAACCACCTTTTTTGTGCTTTTTAACACAGGATGCATCCATAAAAATGGTATTGAATGTATGTAGTCCCTATTCACATTGATGATTATTCTATACATGATTTAATGACCAACTATGGTAGGAATTGTATATCCTTTGTAAGAGATGGAGAATTGTGAATGACCCTGTATTCAAATGAGGAAGTATTAAGCCCTGTATTATAACTATAAAACATGAGTTCTTTGTACATAATAAAATTAATCTTATGAATGGTTTCCAGTTCTTGGAAAGCATCATTGGGGAAATCCAAGTGTCATTTCTTTTCCACTCGCAGAGAGTGTTTCTATTGTTTGCCTTAGTAGTAAACTCTTGGATGAGTAATAATTGATATGGACTGTATAAAAAAATTTCATTCTGTATTGAAAAATTACTGACAGCCGAGAATGCATGTACACTACATGTAGATTAGAAGAAAAAAAAAGCCCTAAGTGACAGAGAGTGGGAGAGGGGGAGAGAAAAAGAAAGGTTAGGTGGGGAAGGGGGGGGGGTGGAAGAATGAATGGGAGAGAAAGAGATGAGGGATGTTTAGAAGAAGGGGGGGGGGTGAAATGATAAAGAAAAGAAGGGAGGAAAAGAAAATTAAAAAGAGAGAAAAATGATAAACAGATGATTTTTTAAAAAAGAAATTAGATTAATTGCTTGTAATTACATGTAAAGATGCAGATAATATTGATTCAGAATACTAAATAACGGTTATTTCGTTGCAGTAGTATTATTTTGGCAAAAGTGAATTTGTAAACATTTCGAAGAATGAGTGATGCTCACAAAATTTACTTATATTCGCTTCTATGCAGATTCATTTTTATTTATAAGGTAAATGTCAATCATGCTATTTTTGTCCTTCTTTTACGCAGCATCTGACTCAAACCTGAAGGTTAGGTCGAGATTGAAAGAGAAAGTAACAGAGAGACGTACTCACGGTAGCCCTCTACTGAGGAGAAGGGAAGGCCCCAATTCTCTGAAGAGGAAACCTATAAGCGGGGAACTCAACTGTAAGTTATAACTTCACTTTCCTCTTATATTATTAATCGTGATAGTTATGAAAGCAGTATTTCTGTATCACTTTTTTGACAAGATACAAAGCACTTTGAGATGCCTTCCCTAGTCAACGTAAGTGATAAAATTCTCAGGGAGCTACAGTATCGATCTATTAAAGATAAATGCCAGTTGTGGTAATGATCTCAAAATTAATTTGAACAGAATCCAAAAAATTACCACCCAAGTATTTGTATGTATATAAAGTAAAAATAGGTGTATCACTTTTCACGTGCAAATTCAATGCAGTGCCCAGAGCTGATACGACGGTTTGGCTGACCGCGCGGATTGAAATCGCTGTCAGTCTAAATGTCATATCGCTCTGTTACAGTAAACGTTTCCAACGGGATTTGTGTATTTTATTAAAAAATTGTATGGCATCACCGTGAAAATCCCCTCATATCTCAAATGAATAGAATAGAATAGGACTTGTACTTTCATTTTCTGCAAAAATCTCAAAAGCAATTTAAAAAAAAAACCAAAATTGACTGATACGACGGTTCGGATGAACGCCGACGAAATAACGTGAAAGGTGAAATCAGCAACGGTAATTTCATCGGTGTGAGTGATGATTTGAACATGACATACTGTACGTAGATCACAACTCTGGTTCCATTTGGTGTTTCATAATTTATACATGTATGGATTAAAACAGCATTATGTACTAGCTTCTGATGAAAATGTATGAAATGTGCAGTGAGAATTTAAGTGATATAAAGTGATGATAGTAATGGCATATTAGGAGCATCTTTTGGTATGATATTCTGTGCTTCATCATTCATGCGTAGGATAACAGATGGTTTTATGAACCAGCTCCTCATACAATATACAAATGATGTACATACAGGATGATATGTGTACTTGAAATTTTAAGTGAGCCATGATTTAAGAAATGGCATACTTTAAGAAGAATTTTACACAGTAAAAAAAAATAGCACGCTGTTTAAGCCTGTCACTCTAACAACAAGTTGTTTAAACTTTTTTAATTGTTTAAACTTTTTAAACAAGTTGTTTAAAAAGTTTAAACAGTTGTTTAAAAAGTTAAAGCAGTTGTTTAAAAAATTTAAGCAATAGTTGTTAGAGTGACGGGCTTCAACAACGTGCTTAAAATATTAAACAGCGTTTTTACAGTGTAGGGTTACATTTGGGGCTTCATAACTCAAGTATACATGTATGTAGATCTATTAGATTTTCGAACCAGCTGCTGATGTACAAAATAATAATGAACCAGGGGAAATGAGAATCGTACATTCTCATTGTACACTATCCCACTATTGTACAGAATTGATGTAATGATATTTGAAACACTTATTCAATGCTTGGGGATTCTCATGATGTCGTTTGTGATCAAAGGTGCTTCTCATGTACATGTAGAATGGCTACATGTATGAGATGAAGGAAACTACATTTGATTTGAAACTTCCTGGCTCAGATAGATGCCAAGTCACATCCAAAGGTCAACACACTTTCAGTTTCATCATCTCACTTGTATAATGACAGCAGGAAAGCCCCTCAACATGGAATATATATTTTATTACCCCTACCCTTTCCCTCCTATGCAAATGAATAGTAATAGATTATAGATCCAACTGTTGGTATATTAACAATAATCTCTTCCTTTATAGTGTATAGAACACAGTTGAGCATGCCCTTACAAGTGTATACAGTATGAATTAATAGAATATGAATTTAATAAGAAATGAAATTAGAAAGTATAAAGTGGATAGTGTAGGGTAGGCCTATTGAGGTCATTATATATTGAGCAAATCCCCCGTTTTTTAAGGGAGAGAAGTTTAATTTCTCATGGAGTTCAGACGTAAAACAGAAGAAGCCATATATTTGTTTGCCATATGTTTTGGTATTGATGGGATTATTACAGCAAATGACCTCCTTGTTGCTTGAACTTCAGTACGAGTGGGCTGATCAATGTAGAGTTATTGATTTTGTAGTCAAAGGATATGGGGCTATACCATGGAAGCATTAACATGCAAAAACTAATAATGATAATATGCAACACTTTAATAAGGACAATGTTTCAAAGCACTGCATGCTATTACCCTCTCCTTAGCATAGCCCTTGATAGAGCGCTCGAGCATATGGAATAAAGGCCCACTGAATATATAAAGGGCATATTCATTACAAATTATATTAAAAACATCCAAAATGATCACCTATTATGGACATATCCCACAATAAATGTTTAACCTATTATGGGCATCTTGAGGCAGGTGATGATGGTGTCCAGAATGGTTTCTTCTGGCTTTATACATGTACAAGCCATGTTGAAACTTCCTGGTTTTGGTTGTGTTTTTTTCATAATTTATTAATTTGAGATGTTTGTCAGTGGATGCCATTTGACACTGTCCAATGTTTGGTTTAACTGAGAAAGCTCATGTTTGTCATGTCTTCTATTTTTTAAAAGAAATGTTTAAATTCCTGATTCACAGACATTTCTTCAAAATTAATTTTGGAATATACATTTTTGGGGATTTCCAAAGTATGTTGACTTATTAGGTTGAGAGATAACCCCGCCCCTCCTGATATATTGCAAGTTTGAGATAATTTTGTAACATTTCAATGTGAATGCTACATGTACAATGTATGTAATTTTGATTCAGTATTAGAATGGATTATGGATTAAAATAAAGGTGATTTTTGTATACAGATTTATTAGGGATATTCAAAGATACAGTTGTGTATAAAACATTGGAGGTATCCTCTTGTGCTTTAACCTGCCTCTGAAAGCATATTTCATTGTTGACAAAAGTCAGAGTGTTTTATTTTTCTGTTTATTGTTCATGCTATTGAATGTAAACTAACATATTCTTGTTCTGTCCATGGGCTATGAGAAGATTGAATACCAAATAATAGTCGATATGCAGCATATGTGCTATAATTTACTGTATGTTGTTGAATTATGTTATCTAAGATATGATTGCCTTCATTTGTTCACAGTAGATACATCATCTAACAGCGCTCCTGGATCTGGTCCGAGTTCACCTCTTAGCGCTGGAGCTGCTGGCGGTGCCGATAGTCCTAATGGAGTTCCTGTTGCAGCATTACCTGAGGTACAACTTATTGTTTCTATTGTAACAACTGATTGCTAACTGAAATTATTAAAATAATTGTCATCATTATATTTGTTAATGTTATTATTTTTGTTTATTAGTATTGTGATTATTATTGTCATTGTAATGGTGATGGTCATTGTGATTGTCTCTACAAACTAATAGTCATTCCCAGTAACATTATCAACAAATTGTCGCTATCATCTTCATCAACATTATCACCACCACCACCACTATCATCATCATCAACACCACCATAATCATCAAAATCATCATACATGTAATCATTATCATATTGATTTTGAAAAAAATATGTTTTTTCACTACTTATAAATCTTGATATCACTCAAGTGCTGGATACTACACTACCAGTCACAATTCTTTGAATACCTGTTTACCTGTTTCACCATAGAACAATAGATTCGGTCAACTGAATCTATTGTTCTCTGGTGAAACAGGTAAACTGGTAGTTTACTGTAACTAAGAAGATTAATTTCGTAATCTTTGTTTTTTCTACTCAGGAGGCAAGTAGTGCCCCTAAGATGATGATGAAACAGAGGTTTTGTGTGGCAAGCGATCTGTACAGCTCACCGTCTCTACCTAACATATCTATTGGAATTCCTGCTGCAAACAATCCACAACACTCACCACCTCTGGTAAGAAACCCAAGTATTAAAGTTGAAAAAAAAAAATCATAGTAAAAAATTAAGTTGGAGTTAGCTTGACTTGTAGAAGACATTGTCTCAAAGTAATTGAAAGAGATTATTTGTAATGCTTTAGCAGCTTGTACCTATAATAACCAAAGTTTGCTTAAGTTATTGAAATTAGCAAAATGATAATATTCAGGTATGAAGTCGAGGCCGGCCTCGGCCATATTTTGCCGGCCTTGGGCAGAGTCATGCAGGAGAAGGTCTTCTTTAGTGGCCTCGTGACTTGGATGTACTAACCTTGACTACGTCCCTAATGATATTAAGCATTCCTCCTGGTGTCTCTTGCCCTGCACTCAGAATTAAATATGTGGGACTACACTGAAGAGATGGTTATCCAGAGGCCAGAGCTTGCAATAGAAAAATTTGATACTGTTGCCCAGAGGCATGCAAGCTTATGGACAACAGTTGAGAATATATCGCACAATCCCCTTTATGCAATAATTGTTTACCGGTGCATGTCACCATGGAGACTGGCAAGGCAGGTCTTTCCAGCCAGACAAAGAAAAGATAAATTATGAATTCATATTTAGTAAAAATTGAAAAAAAAAAAAAAAGATTTGCAAAGCCATGCCGGGCTGACTTCAGTGAATGCCACATGAATGAATTGAGCTTTATCACCGAGCAATCGAAAGGTCAATACTTGTTATGTAGGCCAGGGTTGTATACTTGGACTTCATTGAAAGGAACTTCAGAAATTCATAACTGTTGCAAGTTTCCTGGAGTTGTGGTTTACAGTCACCGGCCTGTGAAAGGATTTTTGTGAAAGAGTTCGATGAAAATCCTTGTGGATGGCAAAATTATTTTGAGTTCTTGCCAAAAGAAGGAGGATATAT
Source organism: Lytechinus pictus (assembly GCF_037042905.1). NCBI lineage: Eukaryota > Metazoa > Echinodermata > Echinoidea > Temnopleuroida > Toxopneustidae > Lytechinus > Lytechinus pictus. The sequence goes on from NC_087257.1 coordinate 17,168,652, forward strand.
CGGGTTTGAATGGGACTAGGAAAGAGAGGAAGGAAGAAAGTAATTGTGTTAGACTGGCAGTGCAGACAATTTTAGATTACACAATGGCAGGTAATGCTTTAACCTTGCCCCACCTATAGGAAATGGTGTGGGTATACAGAGCCAACCTTGCCCCACATATAGGAAATGGTGTGAGGATACACTTGACCGGGCCACACCTCTAATACAATGAAGGTGTATTTTGATCTACCAAGGTATAAATGTGAAAGTTTATCTGCTGTAAAAGAATTTGTGGAGAAGATTAAAATCCGATGTGGTTTGCTAATGAAGAAGTGCAAGGTATTGAAGGGGATTGATAGAATTGCTGAAGCTGAAATCATGGATCTTTAAACTTAAATCTTGTACAGTAAAACCTGTATGTCTAAAGACCTTCGAAGGGAATCAACAAAATGGTCTTTCTGAACAGGTGGTCTTATTTCCACATTTCAATCGGGAATACTATCCAAGGGGAGCCAGTCTCATGGTCTTTCTAGACAGGTTGTCCTAAATAGGTTGCTATTAGAGCAGGTTTAGCTGGACATTGTATGATTATGATAACTGCTATTGTGGCAACAGTCGAGTCTCAGCAGCCAATCAAAATCAAGGCTCAGATAGTAGTTTACAGATACCATAATGGCCAGGCGAAAAACTATTTTTTTGAAGTTTTCGGTTGCTTCTTTTCACAACTTACTGCCTAAATCTGCAACATTGGATAAGCTTTAACATTACGATGATCGATGAATGAGGATTTCCAGGGCTTTTTTTTTCTTTTAGATTCCAGGGTTCTTTTGAGCATTTTAGGGGCTATATCGCCCCCAGCCCTTGTGTAATTTTTTCCCCCCTGTCTGGCAACTTTCCCTGATTTTGATTGGATGAGAAGCACAATTGTCTCACTGTTACTATGGTAGCTGTTGGATGAAGTAGACATTTTCACTTCAGACAGAATATCTGGAAAGTCCCACAAAATGAGGTCCTGATCTACAAAGTTCGCATTGTTTTCATGACAATTGCAAACAAGAAAATATGCGGATGTGTCATGTCAAATATATGAACCACCCCTTTGATGTTCTATTCAAAGCTCACCCTCATCTTCAGACTCAATGTAGTTATTGTGGATGATAATATTAATGTTGGCTCGTTGCCTACATTGATAATGTAATTCAAGACCATCAATGCCCACAGGAGATAGGACGGAAGACCAGTGGCTGCGTTCAAACTTGGCAGAGGGGGTTTTATTTATTGTTTTTGTTTTGAAGGGAAAGCGTTTGGCAAGCGGGCTTGGATGCTGGCATGGGGTGGTGGGTTATAATAAGAGCATCTTGTCAGTTGCCTGGCTATTTATGAAACAAACAGATTCAGGTTTTAATGGGAAGTTTATCTCGCTTGATAAAGTGTTGAACAATCTCGCTTGATTATTGATAAAGTGTGGACTAAGTTGTATCATACATGTAAAATATATTACTGCAGTTGATAGTATTATAAACCAGTTTGGGCATTGTTGAAATTCATGATTGATTGAGTATGTTGTGTCTACTTTTACATGTCACTACATATGTCTCAATTTTAAATTTATGTCTCTCCTCTTAATAAACTGGAATGGATTCGTCCTTACGTGGAAGTAAATAAAATCTGGTTTAGAATACTAGAAAAACTATTCACATGCACCTACATGTATATTGATAAGATACACCTAATTTTGAAAATTTGGAACACTCATTCATATATTGAATGTTGAGAATGTTTTTTTTTCTCATTGTTTTAATTTGCATACATGAAAGGTTGTTTTAATAGCCTCCAACTATCTGTATCATTCTGACTATGTATTGTATGTCCTATTGATAAACCGGGTATCTGAATATTGTGACCCTATCAGTGAATTTCAACTTTTTGTCAACATTTATTTTGATTACCCTTTGAAAAACGTCTGCTAGGGAATTGAGTGTTTGCAGCTCATATCTGTAAATATTTCTGTCAAGCAGCACATCAGATGAAGTAGACATTCACTAGTGAGTAGGGTCACCAATAAAATTATTGTAATGGAAAAAAAGAATTTCCATGAACCATATACCATTTGATCATGAAACATAACTAAGAATAAATTTTCTTCTATTGTTAGACCTTTTTTCTCTTCAATCTTAATGTTATATCTGTCTGTCATGTACTTGCAGGGTCCTGTGAAACCAGGTCTACCTACAGCGGCAATGTTAGGTGCTGCTCCTCTCAATCCATACCTTCCTACAGTGCCTGGTAAGTTCTTGGAGATGGTGGTTGGGGGTGGTAATGGTGTAGGTCGGTGGTGGTGGTGGTGGTGGTGATGGGGATGGGGAAGTGGTGAGGATGAGGGTGATGATGGGGATGGTGGTGGCGTTGGTGGTGGTGGGGGTGAGGATGGGATTGTGGTGGAGTGGTGGTGGGGGTGGGGGTGGGGGAGATGATGGTGGTGATGGGGTGTAGGTTGGGGTGGTGGTGGTGGGGGTAATGATGGGGATGGTGGTGGTGATGGTGAGGGTGAGGATGGGATGGGATGGGGGTGGTGATGGGGGTGAGGATGGGATGGTGGTGGTGATGGGAGTTGGGGTGGTGGTGATAGGGTGATGATGATGGTGCTGGTGGGGTTGATGGTGGTTGTTGTCTCGCTACAATCATAATGCAGGTTCTGGTGGTTTTGGAGATGGTGATGGTATTGGAGATGGTGGTGGTTTTGGTGGTGGTGGTGGTGATGATGATGATGGTGATCATCATCCTTATGTCGGTGGTGGTGGAATTGATGGCGATGATTATGTTGTTAATGATGAAGATGATGATGATTATGTTGTTAATGATGAAGATGATGATGATGATAATGATGATAATGATGATAATGTTGACTACAATGATGACCTCGATGATGATTGCGAAGCGATCAATGCTTGGTCATGATGACGATAATGATAATGGTTGCTATTTGGAGGGTTTCTATTAATGTAAATCTTTCTACTTCCTCCCAGCAGGTGCGTCTCTATCTTTAGCTGGTATGAATCCTGCCCTTTTAGGTGGTATGACCTTTCAGGACTACCAGCAGGCACAGACAGCCGCCATGTCAGCTGCTCAAATCGGAATCCATCCAAAACCAATCAGGTATGATGCTAAATTATACAATCCTACCATACATTGACAAAAAGGTAGCAAGTAGCAAAAGTGGAATTCCTGATAAAAGAGCAAACATCTCTGTCATTTACGTGGATGTGAATGTATTAGTGTGATGAGAAACCGGTCATATCTCTTACATGTAGCAGGATCAGCGTTTCTTGCCAGGAAACTTTCCATGGAAGAAGCAGTCAATTTGTAAAACATGAACTTATTAAAGGCTTTCTGGTTATGTGTCACTTGCTTCCTTTTGACAAGTAGGGAAGAATCCACATAAATCTCAGAGGCTTGCTCACATACATGCAAGACACAAAAATATAAATAATAAATGAAACATTGCTGTATAAGCAAAACCAATGGGATATGTCACAAAGGTAGGAGATATTTCTTCATTTTTGATGGTCTGTTTTTAAAACAATAGTCCCATCCCTTTTTTTTTCATGACTAAGTGCAACTTAGGATAAAATGTCTTATCGATTTGTAGATGTATAAAACTGCATGTTAATTTACACTAGGCGGTTTGTTGAATCATGACTAAATGTCCTAAAGTATGTCAGATTTTTTATTTGTCTGAACTTCCTTATTGGACGACCCTAAGATATTGTAGTGTACATACATGATTCCTTTATATATCCTGATTATTTATAGCAGGAGGAAAAGGGACATTAACACAAAGCTTAATGAAGATTTATGATCAATTGCATTGACCACAGTGCACAATTAATCATGAAAATCATTTGTTCAGTCATTAAGCTTTGTGAAATCTGACCTTGGAGTGTTAAGGAAAATTTTGCTCTAAATTGAATTGAATTGGATTGAATTGAATTTTTATTGTATTGAATTGTATTTGAATTTTGATTTGAAATGGAATTTGAAATTGGAGTTGAGTTGATTTGGAATTGAGTTGATTTGGAATTGAAATTGGAATTGAAATTTGATTGGATTTAAAATTGGAATTGGAAATGAATAGAATTGAATTGAATGCGATACATTTGTGTTTCAGACCGCTGACACACAGACCCTTAGTGAGGACCCATTCTGCTCCCCTGCCTAACAACCAGCAAGCTCCTACCAGCCAGCGACCGCATTCTATGTTACTCTCTCATCATCATCATTCACAGTTACTACAGCAACCGCATCAACTCCTCAACAATCTTGCTCATCAAAAGGTAAGTGTTAATGATGGGTCCTTGGTAGAATTTTCAGAAGGGACCCAGTAACCCCCCCCCCCCAAAAGAAATAAAATAAAAATGACACAGTTTGTGGAGTATTCCTTGTAGATGCCAAATTTTCTCTTGTATATTTCATGTGAAATTTGCTTTGAAGGAATGCCAATCCATTGTGTTATGTGACCTCGCTCTAGAATGCAATGCAGTGTAGTGACATGACAGTTGCTCATGCGACAATTGCTCCGGGCTTAATTTCGTCTAAGATGTAGGGTTAGGGTTGCAATAGGGTTTTATGTTAGGTTTAGGGAAGGGTATAGTGTTCAACCCAGGGTTAAAGTGGGTAATTCGATTAGTGGTGGAATTTAGAGCATGAAACCATGCAGTGTCTTGGCGTATACAAGGGCACTCTATTAAGTGCAGTTTTCACTCTTTTAAGTCCAAGAAATGACACAGTCTAATTCAAAGAGGTTTTTTCTGTATCTCTCACAGTAATTGATTCCTAAAACAATTCTTGCGCAATTCTCCCCAATATATCACTCCGATCACTGGTTCAGTCATACTACAGTGCCTTCTATATTCATACTTGTATGTTAATTTTTCTTCTTTCTTCTTTCAGCTCCTTGAAGAAAGGAGAGAAGAACGAGTTCAAGAGGAGCGAGAACAGGAGGAAGAATCAGAATCAGCGGCCGGAGCCACCGCGTCTGGCGCCCCCAACATGCCATCACCGTCCAAAGCTAAAGAAGCTCTCAAAAATGCCATCCATATCAAACAAGAGCCGATTGACATCACCGAAGAAGAGGAGGAGGATGAAGATGAGGATGCAGAGACAGAGTTATCAAAATCAAGAGAGGTAAGTTAGAGTCTCTTTTGACAACTCTTGCATCGACTGGCAAGCATTGTGGTCTAGTGGTTCTGACTCACCTTTCAGTCAGAGGTTTGGTGGTTCGAACCCCAGCCATGGTGTTCATTTCCTTCTGCAAGAAATTCATCCACATTGTGCTGCACTCAACCCAGCTGAAGGAATCGGGTACCTGGCACAAATTTTATTCCTTCAAATGATTGCATGCCATGGGATAGCCAACTGGGATAAAACCACTGCAATAATGACAACAGCGCCTTGAGCATGCTGCAAAGTGGATGTGTGTGCTCTACAAGGTTACAGTATTGATGTATTGGAAGGATTTTCAGTTGTTACCTTTGTCAGGTGAACTTTTGGAGACCATCCCTCTGGCGAGCTTTCCCTGGGGAAAGACATGCTCAAGGAGAAACTTTATGTGAGAATTGTTCTCAGAAGCGTTGATCTCCCAGGAAGTTGCCTGATAGCAGCACAAAAATAATAATTATACTTTATGTATGTATTGAACATTGTTTTGACCAATTAGTGTACTCCTTTTTCTTCAAGGGGACAGAGAATACATGTATGTCTCCTACATGACTACTCTTAACATTCTGAATACCTTCGTTTGCATAAAATCAACATGACTAGTTCTAGTAGGTTCTAGAATGGGAGTGACAGCGATCTGATAAGATTTTGAGGCTACAAGGTCAAAGGTTATCATATTTTTATTCTGCGATCATTTAGAATTCTTAAATATCCTAGTTCATTTAACTAAATACTTGCCTTCCCCTTACTTTCTTTCTTTCTACAGGATAATTTAGACATGCTAAGACCCTCAACAATGACCAAAACCGGTAAGAACATTCATCATGATTCTAAATCAGCAACTCCTAATACTTTATAAAGTCTAGTTTTCATTTGAAGTTATGTAAAGTTATGCATATGGTTATAACGTGTGTGACCCTTTCATCATTGCTGTGCTCCTGAGCACGTAAATTGCCATCGCACCCTATCTATAGCACTTCTATCTACATGTATTTGTACTATTTCTTTATTGTATGGTTGTGGTAACTTGTTGTGCAGTGCCCTTATATATATATATATACATTTATTAATTTATGTGGAGATTGCTTTTATCATTGAATATTTCATGAAGCTGTTCAGAATATTGAACAATGCTATTGAAAATGGTGATTTTTTAAATGTTGTTTTCCGCAAATTTCAAATCACACCTGCTTGAACTGACATATGGTGGGATTAATCTCAACTTAAACTCAGAAAATCTAGATGCAAATTCTAAGAAAATATACAATGAATAAAAAGCACAAGCTAGATGTCAAAGAAAAATGAAAGCATAATTTTAATAGTTAGGCAGTTGGATGTATTAGAATATGCTGCTCCTAAGGAAAATATGCCCTTTGTGATAATTGATTTTATTTATTATGATTTTTGGCCATATTCAGTTAATGTGTCTTTTCACTTAACAGTTTCTCTACTATCCAAGTTATATAAAATTGATGGGGGGGGGGGGTAGGGCAATGTTTTCAAACAAAATTTTACATAACTATTTTTTGAATTAATATTTGTTAAAAAATGTTATGAAACGGTAATTTTACCAATAATTGAGATTTAAGGTATTGCCATTCCACCTATTATTTATCAAGCCTGTATTCTTCTATTCATGTTGTATATTTCCAGTCCCATTCTTTTACTCTTTAGAGGGTTTTGCAAGAAATTTGCAATCATTTGCAAGTTTGTTATTAAAGATATCAATCATTCTCAATCATTCGCAATCAAAATTGACAGTGATTGAAGATTCCAAAATCATTCATACTTCTTGAAATCGGATGAATTTTTGTGATCAATCATTGGTTTGTTGCATGCAGTTAAAAGTGATGTTCTTGTGTTAAAATTGCTCTATCAAATTCAAATCTTGATTAAGTTTAACTTTTCAATCAAGTGCAAATGCGTTTCTTGCAAGACCCCTTCCTAATTTGCAAGTGTGTGGAAAGAATCTGTTTGCATTTCTTCTTTGTAATCATGTTTAGTAGTGTATAGTGGCATTTCTCTTCTTCGTAATCATTATTTAGGATTGTTTGGTGGCATCTCTTCTTTGTAATCGTTTATTTAGGAATGTACGGTGGCCATCGTCCCTTGATGCGGGTACGCAGCTCCCCCGCTGCCGCTGGTATCCATTCACTCTCTCTCAACCACCACCACCACCACCATGAACACAAACGAACCCAACACAAATTTACTACCGGTATATACACCCCCTTCCTCCTCCCTGCATGCAAGTTGCACCCCCTTGCATGGTAGTTGCACCCCCTTGCATGGTATTTACGCCCCTTTCGCCCACCCTATATGACATATGCACCCCCCCCCCTTGCATGGTGTTTACACCCCTCATTGCCCCCTACCCTGCTTGTTATATAATCAACCTCTTTTCAATAGGCGCATGCTCGCAAATATGGTTCAGTAAACCGTGCCCAAAATCGTATCGAATCACAGGAAGAATGATTGCATGATAACTGTTAAGGGGGGGGGGGGGGGGGTTGTGTCACAAAGATTTAGATGTATATTGCATGATGATTTCCCCACTCTTTACTGTAACAGCTTGATTCATATGGCTGCATGTTATTGGCATGCATCATTTTCGTGCTTGCCTTCAGAAAGGATGCTTCTTGTTTGTTGAAATCTGTATACATAGCTTACTATTTGTTGGGAGAAACTGTTCTCTGTACACATTTTGATAAACAGTGACACAACATTTGCTCCAGCGAGAATTGCTCCGGGCTTTATTTTGTCTAAGATATAGGGTTAGGGTTGCAATAGGGTGAATGATAGGTTTAGGGTAAGGGAATATAGTTAAATCCAGGGTTGAAGTTGGTCATGCCATTAGTGTGTGGAATTTACAGTGGAGCAATTGACGCCAGAGCAAATGTCATGGAGCCAAATAAACATACAAAAAAACATTAAATGGCATGTAAATATCTATCAATTAAAAAAAATATATATATATTTATACAGTTTTCTTTAAAAATCCCTCAATGAGCAGATATACATGTATAACAAATTGGAAACAAAGTGAAAGAGAAGGGATTCTTTTTATGAAGAAAATACAGATTTCCTGTATGGAAGATGGATGGCATTAATTCATATGAACTTATTCCGTCACGAGAATACTTAATCCTGCATCCATATATATAGTGGGGTTCATAGAAAATCAGATCAGTGTTAAAGGCCTCACTCTGCAGTCATCTTGAATTACAACATCCCCTACAGTCTCGAACTAATTGACGCACGAGCCTTCATGTGTGAGGACAGTCCCCCTTTAATGTGGGATTTACCTGTTCACTTTAAGAATCTCTTGGATATTCAAATATAGAAAACAAGACCACTTCAGAAGGTTCAAGAAACTGTCAAACAATATTAATGCTTTGAGGTATAGTGATAGCACTCTAATTTTGGGATAAATTGATAGGATAAACTTTACTTTTTAAAGATTATCTTAGAAAATCTTCCAAAGTTCAAAAATTCTCTCACATTTTGTCAACTATTGCAAGATCTTTTATAGGAAATTACCAGTACATGTTAATAGTCAAATGCTTATTGGAATGTGTACTAGGATATTTTAAAGTCTTCTTTAAATGTTGTGTTTTGCAGAGCATCTGAGGCTTCTTCATACATGTATTCCACTAATGATTACATATTCTCATTCAAAGACTTGATAATCACGTTGTATTAGGAGAATGTAACCCTGAAAGCAAGCTAACCTTTGTGCATACAGAAAAAATCAAAGAATGTAATTTAGAGGTTTCAACAAATATATTATGGACTTGATGTTTACTATCATACTTTAGATAATAATGATACTTAAAATAATACTCAAAAGAATGAGCAAACATAGATGGTTTGCGCTATTAAGCTTAAGTGAACAAAGGGCGCATTGTACAAGTGTTACATCACACATCGTGGTCGCATTGCCGATGGCAGGATCTCCAAAGCTTTGGTATTGCCGGCATTCAAATGTTAGTATTAAACTTTCCTATTGTTCGTCCAAGTTTACTCAAAATTTTGTTTTGATTATTCTTATATTTTTCTGTTTTCACACAAGCTCACTTGTTCCAAAGGTTTCATTCTCCTTTAATACCCATGTCCATCTTAACTTACCAATTACTCCGATTAGAATTGAATAGACCACATATTTTATGCATCAAATCCATAACAATTTTGCTTACGGTTTGTGCATGTGTATTGTTGAAGAAATAATCAACTAAGCTAACATTGTCTTTCATTGCTATCAAGATGTAACTTTGTATCAGTAATATTGGTATTTGATGACTATGATATTAACTTCCATCAAAATATATTTGATCGAAGCTTTAGAGTTTAAATTTTTTTTCAGCCTGTTTATTTACTCTTGTTCTAAAAAGAAGAATCAGAATATTTAAAATTCATTTATGAATGAATTTTCCACCTTATTCCCGGGTTTATTCCCTCAACTATGTAAAATTATTCAAAAATGTTCTTTCATCTGTGTGACAGTACTGTTTGTATGCTAAAATTTTGGGTCTGATTTTAGTTCCAGCTGACTATGATGTATCACAATTCTTTAATATCCTTTTTAATGTTTTTTTTTTCTCTTGCTAGGACATGCATTATGATACATGTATAAGCAACAATGTCTTTGTGATAACAATCAATATTTAACGACATTTCTTCTTTATATTTTTGTTAATACTATTCCTTGTGTATGATTATTTGATGATGAAGTAGCAAGGTCTGTATGATAATAATCAAGATTAAACAATATTTCTTGTTTATTTTTCTGTTGCTAGGCCTTGCGTATGATACATTAATGTTGAAGCACCAATATTTGTGTGATTAGATCAATATTCAACAATATTTCTTGTTCATTTTTCTGTTGCTAGGCCTTGGGTATGATACGTTGATGTTGAAATACCAATATTTGTGTGATTATAATCAATATTCAACAATATTTCTTGTTTATTATTCTGTTGCTAGGCCTTGCGTATGATACGTTGATGTTGAAGCACCAATGTCTGTGTGACAACAATCAGAATCACCCTGAACATCCTGGTCGCCTCCAAAGCATCTGGGCTCGGCTTCTTGAAAGAGGGATCGTATCTAGATGTGAGGTGAGCTTTCCATACAGTGCTTTCATGGGTCGCTGCAGGAACTTGCGATAATTGCAAACCTACTTTGGGTCCCCAAATCAATCGATCGCAAGTCTTGCTTTTATTTGCTGATCTGGGCCCCGTCTTACGAAGAGTTACGAGTTAAAGAGTTTAAGGCTCACCAGTCATTCTTTAAGTCGCTCTTAACTTACGAACACCTTTATGAAACACCCACCATTGGCCAGTAACACAAAGCTTAGCAATGACGATAGAACATTTTTCTACGATTGATTCCAATGACAACAATGTACAATCAATCGTGAAAATCAAACGTACAATTAATTGCTAACCTTTGTGTTACGGGACCCCGGTCAGTATTTTCAACATATTATTATATATTCAACATAATGTATTATTGATCTTAATTGGTCAGTCTATTAAGTGATTGACCAATAATCTTTGTGTTAGGGAGCCCTGATTACAACAGAAATGTGCAAATGATTTTGCAATTATTTTTCTTGGAACACCTCCTAATGGGGCATTGCAAGAAACTTATATTCAATTCCAAATCAATCGTCCCAATACCATTGCACAAGTCCTTTGATTAATGCAAAGTTGTAGTTTATTTATGTTCAGTTGCAACTCACCTTTCTTGCAACGCCCCTTTACCCTTGATTTCTGGACGTACTCTTGATGAGCAATTGAACACCCACTGACAAGCTGCCATTCACTGATGATGTCTGTGAAATACCTTGGGTATTGATAAGCTGGGAAGCGATGTTACTATGGAAACTGTTAATATGATATCGCAAAGCTTCAATCTCTTTGTCTTGATTCACTGGTTTAAAAAGCTATGTGTTGATATTTATTTCTTTCATTACAGCGTATACGGACGCGGAAAGCATCATTAGAAGAGCTCCAGTCTTGCCATAGGTGAGGAATATTACAAAGTGATGAACATAAATACACAGCACAGATTTATTTACATAAATTTGATGAAAATTATATGAAACACTTAAACAGAGTTGGGATGTAAAGTAGTGTTTATATCAGATTTTTTTTTTACATTTTGCCATCATAGTGGTCTAATGAAGAATTTAAAAAAATGAAAAAGAAGAAGAAATTATGACAATAAATTAAATATTACCTGTTCTCATAACTGTGTGTTGAATGAATACTCTGCATTTTTAGATATAGACTTACCCATAAGCACATAAACCTTATAATGTTATTGTTTTGTTTTCTTTGTATTACAGTGAAGGCTACACGTTATTCTTTGGTACCAGCCATGCACACAGAGCCAAGTTAGACGATCGTAAGAAAGGTAATTTTGTTAACTTTTTATGATTAAATCTTGTAAATATTGTAATTTTCACATCATTGAAAATTTATGTGACATACAAATTAAGAAAAATCCCTACTTTTTATGATTTAATATTCCAAGATGTACCAATTTATATTTTCACTTTCCATGTATTTATATTTGCATAACATGCAGATTTTAGAATATATTGGGGGTGGGGGTAAATGTCGCTGGCAAAGTATTAACACGATGGGGAAAAAGGAGTTACTGCTTTATTTTGACTTTAAAATAAAGTATAGAAATAATCTCCGAATGTGCATCAGGCTTCCTTTGTACTTTTTCTCTTTGTATTGTATCTTTATCAAGTACTTTGATTCAAGTTTTCATGTTTTTTAATGTCATTTAACATATCTATTAGTTGTCCACATTTTCTTCTTCAATTTAAAAACATATAACCTGTCATTCAATCTTATTTTTTTCCCTTTCATTTGAATATAAAGCAGATCTAGTTATTTGTTTATTTGTGATATTTATTCAGGGTGGCACATATCACCAACTTGGTGGTCTTCCATGTAGCTCTGTTAAAAAAAAAAAAAGAAACCGAACCAATCAAATCGTAGTAATAATAAGCAAGTAATTAAGATATATTACACTAATAAACAATATGTACAGACACAAAAGGTCTGGATGGAGGTAAAGGGGTGTGGGAAGGAAGACCTGTGGGTCATGGTAATTTAGTTAACCTTTTCCAAACCCTGGCAGCCCCTTCATCTCTATTCCAGGTCCTTTGTATTATGTCATGTATATCCTATTGTTTATGTAATTTGTATTTTATAATTCATGCATTTTGAAATGCCTAATAATAATATAAAAAAAAATAATAATAATAATGATAATGATAATAATATTAATAAAGGTATGCAAGTATGTTGTGAGAAAAATCATTATCTTGTGAATTATGTTCATTGTGATAATGAACTTTGAATCAAATTTCTGAATACAAAATTACAAAGACCCAGATTAAGACAAATTATGTAAAGTAATTTTATGATGTATGTTTTTATATGATTTTAGCATCCATACCCAAGTTGAATTTCACCTGGTTGGGCTGCGGAGGTGTGGGCGTAGATACGGATACGGTCTGGAACGACATCCACTCACCGGGAGCAGTCAGAATGGTAAGAATGGTAAAGGGGTGACCCTTTTTTGGCCCAAGCTTATACTGCTTTCAATGATTATTCCACTTCGGATCCATGCTAATGTAATCTTAGACCACTTCAGTGAATCAGCCCAAAAGGGAGCGACTGTCAGAGGCTGTCAGTGCCCACAGGCGTGATTCAATTGTTGCTTTGCAAAGTATATCACCCTCTAATTTCCATTGTAAAAGAACTCTAACATAAAATATCTGAAAATGTTAGGTTGAAAAGGAATGCAAAATTTGTCTATGAACATAAACTCACAGGCCTATTTTTTATGTGTACATAGTAGCTACTTTTTTGCGGAAAATGGTTCATTATTTTATTAGTAAGTGCATGCGGTATTTCTTTGGATAGGTACCGCTCTGTGCACAAGTATTTAGGCGAGGAGTACCCAGGGTGCACCGTCTAAAGAAACTAAACTTTCGCTGCTTTTGCTTACATACACAATAGGTCAAGTGCATTATTTGTTTTATAAAATATCAACACAGAAACACAAGTCCTTAAAAGGTTTACGGTACATTTGGTTGCCCTCCTACTCTTTCATACTAGCAATAGTCTTCTAAAGCGTGCAATGCCAATTTTCGTTGCACATGTTTTTGCACTGCAATGCATTGCACAAAAGAGTTGAAACATCATTTGATGTGTTTTAACCAATCACAATGCTTGAATGATACACCTTTTTAAAAAATAATTTTCTCCCTAGGCGGCCGGAGCAGTGATCGAGTTGGCATTCAAAGTAGCTACTGGTGAGCTCAAGAATGGATTCGCCATCGTGAGACCACCAGGTCACCATGCTGAAACGTCGCAAGCCATGGGATTCTGCTTCTTTAACTCAATCGCTGTAGCTGCTAAACAGCTACGACTCAAGCTCAGACTCAACAAGATTCTCATAGTTGACTGGGTAAGGAAATTTCTTTTTTCCTTTTTTGGTTGATAATTAACTTAACAGCTCAGCTCAACAAGTTTTCTAACATTTGTTTGAGTGGGTTCATTCCATCATTATCTTTCTTGTTGATCTTGAGCTAAACAGCTTTGACTCAAGCTCAGACTCAACAAGATTTTCATTGTAGACTGGGAAGGTACAGTTCTCTTTACTCGTTCCTTGTTGAGCTTGAGCTGGGCAGCTCAGACTCAAGTAATTTTCTAAGTTTTATTTGAGTAGGTATATTACGTCATTATATTTCTTGTTGATCTTGAGCTAAACAGCTTCGACTCAAGCTCAGACGACTCAACAAGATTCTCATTGTTGACTGGGTTGTTACAGTCTTCTTTACTTTTTCTTTGTTGAGCTTGAGCTAGGTAGCTCAGACTCAACTTGTTTCTCAGTTTTGATTGAGTAGGTATTTTCCTCTAAGTTAGTAGTCTTTTCTCATTGATGTTGAGTTAAACAGTCTCAAAAGTTGTTGCCTAGCTAAATATATATGTATTTTTCTTCCTCTTCACTCGTGTTAAGCTAAAACAGCTCAACAAGTTTCCTTAGTTGTTTATTGAATAGTTGTATTCCATCGTTCCCCTTTGCCATCGATCTTGAGCTAATAGCTTTGGCTCAAGCTCAGACTCATCAAAATTCTCAATTTGATTGGGCAGACCAAATTATTTTCACCTCCAAATGATTGATTATTCCTCATGGGGGTTTGATTCTCATCTATTTTTAGCCTCCGAGAAGCAGTCGATGTTTTCTTTCTTTTCCAAATGATGACAGTTAATAACAATTGAGTCGCACTGCATGTCCATACAATATAACAAAATATATGTATGTTCTGTGTATTTTAGATGTGCTATATCATTAATTATATATCATTATTTGTCTTCCAGGATGTTCACCATGGTAACTCAACCCAGAAGATTTTCTATGAAGACTCACATGTACTCTACATCTCATTACATCGTCATGACAACGGAAACTTCTTTCCTGGTACAGGGGCACCAGATGAGGTAAATTACAACATCAACTTCCCTTTTTTCTCTTTTTTAAATTCTTTCACTAATTCACTTGTTCTCCCTCTGTTCCTCTTTTGCTCTCATACACTCAACATTTAAAAGCTGTAATTCAGTCATACTCTATATATTTTTCTTTACTCAAATTTTGCCTAAATGAAACAGATTTCAGTGGTATGAAGAGGTTTTACTTTGGCAGATTCACCTGTAACATACAATCTTTGTTTATTGATATTGGTTGCTTTTTGCTCCATTCTTCAACACTTTCATTTGTTTCTATTCGTGCTATATTACCTATTATGTAGAAAAGATGATAATTTACAAGGGATAATTTGGAACGGGAAGAGGGAGGGGGGGGGGGCATATTTTGTACTTTTGGGGTACTGAATCTCCCTCATTCTTTGTTTTTTTTTCACTTCTACTTTTGTCTTTTCACATTGGATATCTTTGTAAAAGAGTGGATGTTTTCCCTAAAAAAACTAACAAATATTATTCATGATGTTTACTTGACAGTGTGGATGTGGAGCCGGTCTGGGGTACAATGTGAACGTTGCCTTCCACGGTGGTCTGAACCCCCCAATGGGTGATGCGGAATATATAGCTGCATTCAGGTATGCATCGTATGAAACGTCTAAATTCTAAAATGGATGTCTTGAAAGTTACTTTGATTGGAGCTGGAGTGTAATAACGACAGGGCCTTGTAGCTTAAAGAGATAAAATAAAAGAAGGGTTAGTGCTCACTGAGGCTGTCAACAATGTGAACAAAGCTGACATTTGGAGACAAATTTATATTTTTCAACATGATTAATTCATTTTGTTGGATGGGGGAGGGGAGAGTCTGGGTCGCAAAGGATGATGATGATGATTATATGATTATGATGCAGAATTTACATAGCCCTTAATGCAATATTTTTATGTGCTGCGTAATATAACCTCGGCTTTACATGGCTACCCATTTTCTACACCTGGGTGGGGAGTGGAAAATACAGATAAATGCTTTGCCAAGTGATTGTGCTTCAACTATTCAACCATTCACAACGATCTCCATCAATGCTTTGGATGTGCATGTATTAGAACTAGAGTGTAATACTTTACCATCTCTAATGATTTTGTTTGGTTGGTTTAGGTCTATCATCCTGCCTATTGCCGAGGAATTTTCTCCTGATGTTGTGCTTGTTTCGTCTGGTTTTGATGCTGTTAAAGGACATCCCAATCCACTCGGAGGATATAAAGTTACACCAGCATGTAAGTATTCAGGTTGTTCATCGCATGATGGTGGTGGTGGTGGCGGTGGTGGTGGTAATGATGATGATGATGACGATGACGACGATGATGATGAGGATGATGAGGAGGATGAGGATGATGATGATGATTGTAGTGGTGATGTTGATGATGATGATGATGATGTTGATGATGATGATGTTGATGATGATGGTGGTGATGATGATGATGATGATGATGGTGATGAGGATGATGATGATGATGAATTGATGACGATGACGATGATGATGATCGATGGTGATGATGATGATGGCGATGAGGATGATGATGATGATGATGATGGTGATGATGATGATGGTGATGAGGATGATGATGATGATGATGATGATGATGATGATGGTGATGAGGATGAGGATGATGATGATGATGATGATGATGTTGATGATGATGATGATGATGGTGATGATGATGATGATGATGATTATGGTGATGAGGATGAGGATGATGATGATGATGAAGATGGTGATGATGATGATGATGATGATGATGAGGTGAAGGATGGGGATTATGATGATGATACTTATGACAATTACAGCAACAATGATGATCATGATGATGATGAGGATGACGATGGTGATATTGACTGATTATGACGATACAATGACGATACAGATGATAATAGTGACAAAACAATGATAGTTATGATAGTGACAATGATGTTTACGTTGGTAATGCTAACAATGACCACTATGTTAACAGGAATGATGATGCCTGATGGATTCCAATGTACATATTAACCTTTTCATCTATCCCATGATGCACTGCCTTCGCAAGAGTAAGAGAACGTACATATAACATACAATCACCCTCTTTTCCTTTGCAGGTTTCTCATACATGACACGTAAGCTGATGGGACTGGCCAACGGACGAGTAGTATTAGCTCTAGAAGGTGGCTATGATCTAACAGCAATCTGCGATGCCTCCGAAGTATGCGCTCAGACACTCTTAGGCGACGACCCAGCCCCTCTCTCGCAAGACACACTCGATGCAACGCCAAATGCCAATGCTGTCGAGTGCATACGGAGAACCATTGAAATACAATGTAGGTTAACCATCATTGTATCTTACAAACATGGGGGTGTTTCACAAAGTTATAAGTGTGACTAAAAATGGCGCTTAAATCTGAAATTCACAAGTTGTGTGCAGTAAATAACATTTCAACGCATTGGTCATATGTCTCGCGGGTCGCACTCTACTGTATATCAAATGAAGAGATTACGTGTTTGATATCATTTGCAATTTGGCACTTAAGAAAGACTTTGTCAGATTGAACTCTTTGTGAAACACCGCTTGATTTAATTTTCACCTATCCATAAGGATTGGTTTTTTTTTCTCATTGAGTGTTGTTTTCTCATTTGATTCATGGTTTACACAATAATTTTTTTTTCTGTATTATGCTTTTTGAACCGGAGTCAACTTCCTGCTGTAGCACTTATTTTTGGCAAGACATTAATCTACATTTGCCGCACTTGACCCAGGTGAAGTAAATGGTTACCAGGTCGAAATCAATTCTTTGAAATGGATTACAAATATGAAAGAACACTCGTTATTGGTTCCTGGAACGCGTTTTATTCAAAATGCACATGTCACAATGATTCTGATTGGCCATTTCTTTGTAGCAACTGTTTGCAATCCTCTCGTGTTGCATAGCCCTGACTGTTGCTCTAAAAGCAGTCTCCTAATGTATCATAAATGTTCATTGAAATTTGATGATATTTTCACTATTTTTCCAGTTTGATTGTATTCTATTGATTCAACTCGATGTATTTTGAGTAGATTTGTTCTTTAAAGCAATATATAATACTTTCTTTCTTTTGTTCGTGTTTTACAGCGGAGTACTGGACATCGGTCAGAGATCAATCTAGCGGGGTAGATCTTTGTTTGCGGGAATCACTGAAGAGGAAAGGAGATTCAGAAGTGCCTGTCAGCGCGATGGCATCACTATCAGTACAACAAGAAACACCAAGGTGAGGAGAGGTCAATGAAAGATTAAAAACAAAACTGGAAGAGAACATTCATAAGGGTTCCAATCCAATACATGTGACTTATAAAACACCAATCCACTCTTTATAGTGCTTAAGGCGCATAAAAGAAATTAAGAAGTAATGAGAAAGGTTTTAAGAACATTTTGGAAAGACTCCAGGGACATACAATTTTTGATGTCTTCAGGAAGGCTGTTCCATAGTATGGGGCACCCATGAGCAAAGGATCTTTCCCCCAAAGTTTTTGAGACTTTTGGAACCACAAGCAAACGAGATGTAGAAGAGCATAGAGACCTAGTGGGTATGTAATAATTGATACAAGAAAGATTGTATTGGGGAGCTGATCCGTGAATGCAATGAAAGGCGAGCAGCAACATCTTGAATGTTATCCGATCCTTGATAGGGACCCAGAGCAGCGAATTCAAAATTGGGGTAACATGTGAGAATTTGTTTGACAATGTAACAATACGAGCTGCAGCATTTTGAAGCTGTGATAACCGTTTCTGGGGTAAATTGAACAAAAGTAATATGGTTTCATGAAAGTGTTCAGCTCTCATTGTCTGACTGTTGCTAAACATCTTATGAACAAAATACAATGTAAAGAAAAGTTTGCCATTTCTGGCTACCAATAACTAAACCCGACAGTTAGATTATAATTAAAGTTAAAACAGAGCTAAGAATAAAGACCCTTATAAGTACTCTATTTGTTATCTCATTATTTGAGGTAAATATCAAATTTGTAAAATTATAAAAACTCACTATAAAGTTTTATTCATGTTACTCGACACAAGTACATGGGCACCTGGGGAAGGACAAAAACTCCCATGTTTGGAAACATTTACAATCATCACCCCAATGCCTGTCAGATTCCAATACTCCATGCTTCAAAATACTCGACACTGCCCAAACAGATTTTCAGCTCAAAATAAAAGAAGGGCTCTTCATCAAATGGAAAAAGCCCCAACTCACTCAACAGGTGTACAATGATCAAATAATGCTTTCTGTTTAATCAACCCACCCAAACTGACCTATCACTGACATAATTTTTCACTTTTCACTGATATCCCGAATTTATAAATACCAGTTACTCTGTTCTATGATTTTAGGCTGATGATGAGGTGTGAACCTCGAAACATGTTCTGTTTAATAAAATGTTATGTTCTTTTCCTTATTTTCATCTTTAAGTTGAAGGGATGGTCCTGGCTGAAAATATTTATATCTTAATACATAGAGTAGAATTCACTGAGCAAAATGCCGAAAATTTCATCAAAATCGGATAACAAATAATAAAGTTATTGAATTTTAAAGTTAAGCAATATTTTGTGAAAACAGTCGTCATGAATATTCATTAGGTGGGCTGATGATGTCACATCCCCACTTTCCGTTTTCTTATGTTATTACATAAAATCATGTTTTTTTATACATGTGTGAATAATCTGTCTCCCTTATAATGAAATAAGTTGCAGCAATAAATATATAATGCACTAAATCTGTTGTCAATCCAATTTTTCTAGTTCTTGGAGGAAAAAATTTGAATGAACCTAATTGTTAAGCAATATTCTGTGAAAACAGTCGTCATGAATATTCATTAGGTGGGTTGATGATGTCACATCCCCACTTGTTCTTTTGTATTTCATATAATAAAATACAAAAGAACAAGTGGGGATGTGACATCATCAACCCACCTAATGAATATTCATGACTGTTTTCACAGAATATTGCTAAACTTTAAAATCCAATAACTTTGTTATTTGTTATCTGATTTTGATGAAATTTTCGGCATTTTGCTCAGTGAATTCTACTCTATTTATTAAGCTATAAATACGTTCAACCCGGACCATCCCTTTAAGTTGATATCGTGCTGTTCTTTTGGAAATCCTTGTGAAAACATAACCTCGCATCATTGTCTCTTTCTGTTGTTCCCCGTTGTCTTGCAGTTCATCGGAGATTACAGAGGAGAGTGCAATGGATGCGGAAGAAACTGCCCCATCATAAAGACGAAAGATCGAGTCAGAGCATCTAGGGTCAGGAGCTCTACTATCACCTCAGAGCTGTCTTGACACAGAAGTCCGATTCATCCTGCCAAGCAATTCATTGAAGAACGGTATCGGTTTTGTATGTCTCGTGTTGTTGACGACGATACCCTTCAACGAACATTCTTTCGCATCATGGGGATGAGGACTTGACCTGAATGGAAACGACCGTCCAATTCTCAACCTACCCTAACCTCTGATTTGGAAGGGTAGGGATTGAGCTAAAGCTGTTTCGGGAAATGAATCACATCTCCTTGTTTTGACCTCTAGAAAAGGTGGATTTATGTTTCCCGGATTCCGTCACTTGGACCCGATCAGATCCGTTCACATCGCGCACGTGTTAGTTATTGTGGCTTAGAGAGGCACGATCCGGTTCGCAGTTGGAGTGCATGTCGCTATTGAATCGAAACTGTACTATTATCTCGAAAAACACATTATGTTTGACAAGTTTGCGAATGAAATCTCTGTATGTTCATTGATATTGAACCATTTTTTAACATATTCATTACGAGTTGTGGTCATAGTACACATGTGTTGTAGGTATTTTATCTGTACAATATTGCTTGTGCATAGTTTTTTTTCTCTCATGGAGACTCTATAGAAGGCTAGATGTAATTGCTTCAATGTACAGAGTTTGAAATGGCATTCCACCAAGTGATATTCAATCATATTTGTACACATAGTTTGATTTTCTCTTTTTTTGTACAAAAAGAACAAAAATTAAAAAAAAATTTCGGGTAAAAAGGACCCCCCCCCCAAAAAAAAAAAACCTCCAAGAAGATAATGAATAGATCAAAAGCAGGTACTCTAATGCTTGCTCGTTAGGATCTTATCTGCCCTTCATTCACTAACTCTCTTCTCATGCTTTGCAAGTCAAGGTTTCTAAATATCTATTCATCTACCCCCCCCCAAAAAAAAATGACTTGTCTAGCTTTCTCTATAGAGTAGGCCTCAAGTTGCTTGTTTATCTGCAAAATTGTTTTTGATAATACATCATAATGATAGTGACATTGTGCTTTTGTATACTAGTAGTGCTAATACATTGCAATGGTATCTCTAAAGAATATTACTCCAGTAATTAGATTCTGTCTTATCTGCTTCTGATATGAATACTTCTTCCACTCCCTGGGGAATTATAAAATTATTTCGAGGAAGCATCGGGTAATGGTTCTGATTCTTGTCTTTCAATCAGAGGGTCGGGGGTTCGAATCCCACTCCATGGGCACTGATTTCTTTCAGCAAGAAATTCATTTATTCATAATGTGCTGCACTCGACCCAGGTGAGGGAAACGAGGACCAGGGGCCCGTAACACAAAGCGTAGCAACGATCGAAGAACATTTTCTATACGATTGATTGTATCGACTACAATGTGCAATCAATCGTGAAAATCAGGCGTACGATCAATCGTTAACCTTTGTGTTACGGGACCCTGGTGGGAATTTATTCCTTGATGCTTTTGCGTGAACAGCTGCTCTGCCAAAGCCTGGATAATTATGCTGCATTCTTGTATAGCGTTTAGAATCTTCCGAACAAGAACCATTAGGTGTTTGGTGCTGTATATGAGGGAGGGGATGCCACGAAGCCAGACAAAGTCTCAGCAGAGCATATCCTGACCGAAATCGACCGATTTTGGGGTTTAGTTTAATTAACATTCTGAAATTAAGATGGCGAAACAAAGAGTGTTGGTGTTTTGTGAAGGCTTGGGAGTCTTTCACTGTTTCTGAATGCCAATCAAATTTTTCCTCTATCATTCTGAGTCTAATTTGAACAAGATTCATCCAGACTTCTAAAGCCATCCTGAA
Source organism: Lytechinus pictus (assembly GCF_037042905.1). Taxonomy (NCBI): domain Eukaryota; kingdom Metazoa; phylum Echinodermata; class Echinoidea; order Temnopleuroida; family Toxopneustidae; genus Lytechinus; species Lytechinus pictus. The sequence continues at coordinate 17,190,483 of NC_087257.1, forward strand.
AATGGTACCCTTTTCTATTCTGTGTTTGATGCATACATACACTACCTGGGGTCTGTTACACAAAACTTAGTGCTTGATTGTAGTGCCGTTCTTATGATTGATTGCATTTATCATTATGTGCAATCAATCGTACAAATCAACTGTGTAATTAGTTGCTAAGCTCTATGAAATGGGCCTCTGGGTTGCATTGCACAATACTCACAATTGATGTTAACTCCTCCATCAGTCATAGCTATCATGGTAATAACAATTGCACATTTACATAATAGCATAGCTCAACAGCCAATCAAAATGAGATTTAAATTGTCAAGAATGGCAAAGTCACTACAAGTTTAAGTTTGATGCAATCAGGGCAGCTAACTAAAATAGGAATTGTTAGGAACTATTTTTCCCCTGTCAGTCAGTACATGTGGTTTATTTCTTTGGTATAAGGCCGTTGCAACGAAACGTCACTGAACCTTTGAGTATCCTTGAGTTAGTATGGTCGGAGGACCTGTTTAATGGCTACGCAAGTGCAATTCAATGCGCAGTCTGTTTCATGCTACAACCTCTGTTGTGACAAGGCAACAGAAATATCATCAAGGTTTGCTGAAAAGCTGTCATTTTACCCTATTTTGTTGAATATTATAATTTCCTGAAATTTGTGGTGTAAATCAAACTAGTAAAATTTGAAACAATGATTCTTTTTCATTTGCATCGCTTTAAGATTCTCCCGTTTCGTAGGACAATATACGACATTGATATTCACTTAAAATTATTTTGTATTTTTCAGTTTTCACAAAGTTAACTTGCGTGTAGAATTAGGGCACAAAGAATTGACATTACATTCGGGCAGGAGTTCAACCCTTAACTTTGGATGTACACTTATATATAATTATGCCTTAAACAAAATGGAGTCCTTTATTAAAGGTCGATGATAGACATTTTTTTTCTAAGAATTTGATGATCATGCACTTCAAACTAACAGTTCAGACAAGGCTTGTTCCTGTACTTATATAGGTATTATTTTGTATTACTTTTTTGCAAACATATGTGCTAGTAATGTCTAAAAGATGAATTTTACTGGTGTGCAGATGTATATTTTCGTGAGCTGTGGACAGTATTGGAAATGTTCCATTTGTCTTGTGTGATAAAGTATTGCCAGTCTTTTCTTTAAAAAAAAATATATATCATGCACAAGAATGTAAACAACAATGTCAAGGTATGATATTCAGTGGATTCGTCGTATGATTTCATAGAGTATTCCTTATAGTGCAAAAAAGCTTTTTGAAATATGCATTGCTTTTAGTAACAAAAACTAGCATACATGAAAAGAGTATAGAGTTGGTGTTTCCATCAGAATTGTAAAAAGCTTGTGTATTTTTATTTTCTGAAGTGAAGATGCTGAGAACATTCACATTGGCATTCTTTTTAATTTGATTTGTTGAAATGAAGACATCCCGTTGACGGGATTATTATTATTATTATTATGTAGATTGAAGATATTCCTATTTGTATTGATAACTATGAAGCGCCTTTATACATTGATTTGATTGAATGCTCTATAATGTTTATTGCTCTAGAAAAATTTGAAAAAAAACAACAAAAGAGTTCTAATGAGATTGTATATTTGATTGGACTGTTATGTGGCTCAAAGGTTATATGTCAATCTTGTTGTTTGGTATCATATGTTGTTATTGTTATCCAATCCTCAAAGATGTCTAACCCCCTTCCCCTGAAGCCCTGCAGTTACTCAACCAAAGCTCGGGGGGCTCTTGATGCAGTATATTCTCTTCGAAGAGAAAGCCTTATAGATAGCAAATTATAAAAAAATAAAAATAGATTTGTCAGGTCATGGAGAAAGAAAAAAGATTAAACATTCTAACAAAAAAATAAACTAAAGCAGGACTCAAATTTAGAATTTAAAGGGGCAATGCCATTTTTTTTTAATGGGGCACGTAAAGGAAATTGAAAGCGATGCTCACTTTAGGGGGCATACAAGGCTATTCAAAAAAGGCATCAATAGTTAAAAGGACTTTTCAGCGTGACACATGCACTTGCCTACCACAGGACTTCAAGGCCACTGGCAAAAAGGGCACTTACTTTGTCGTTAAGTCTATGAATATTTGGAAGGGCATCGAAGCCAAAGGGTGGCCTTTGGTCAATTTGAGCCCAGTAAAGGCAAGATGATATGCATTGATATACAGCCAATACCGTCTTTGTCAGAGGATGAAATAAACTACCGGGAAGGGACAGGTAGTTAACATCAATACCAGTGTAGTATTGCCATTGAAAATTGCAAGAACAATCCGAATCGCCAGATAAAATATGTATTATCTTGAAAATATTTTCTGTAGATCCTTTTTGAATAGGAAACGTGACACAAATCTGGTCACAATTGGTATGCTTTCGACACCACAGCCTTCTTTTTTTTGCGAGGATTTTATTCTTGTAATTTAAAGCCAAACTTTCATATTCTTTCAGATACATCAATGAAAAGGTGAGGAGTAAATAAAAAGTAGAAATAGGAATATAGCCACACTAATACAGCAAGAAAACCACAACTCTTAACATGTACATATTACAGTTCTATGATCCTTGTGCTAAGTGGATGCAGACATTATATAATAAAAAAAGAGAGGAGCTTTATTGGAGAAAATATCTTGTTGGAAATCTACTCCCTTAATTTAAGTCTTCATTTAGGTGTGGAACTGTCCTTATAAAGCGATATCTTGTGAGTTCCGGCCCTATTTCATTAAAGACACTTACAGTTGATGTCGTCTACTGTGTGATGTTAGTGTATTTAGAATATATGTATATTTGTACAGAAGTTAAGAAGTAATTATTTCACTATGGTAAAGAAATTTTATATGTGACAACACATTATGAAAATGTTTTGGTCAGTGTGATAGTACTGGATTTTCGACAAAAGAAAAAAATCTATGTGATAATAAGCTGCTAATTTCAGCAGCACCATGTGTAGCTATATTGTGTTGTATCATGATGAAGCAAGACAGCATTTTATGTGGTGAAATGAAATTTTATGACTATAGAGAGAGGGAGTGAGAGACTGAATTTTTAAAAAGAGATTTATAAGGGATGGCCTTGAAGATTAAATGACAATTTTCTATGTTGTTATGGTGATATATTGTTGATAAAAGTAGATTTTATTGTTAGATTTCTTTTTGTATGTTAGACTGCTTCTTGTCGAGCATTTTTGTGAAGCATATTACACTCTTGTGTGGATTGTGAAGGGCTGCACAGTTATGCACCCTGCAGACTTTGTGCTTTTGTGACATCACCTCACATTGATTATTGAGTACTGTTATGCTACAGAGTACGGATCTGCTTTGTGTACAAAAAAAAAAATCTCTCGTCACAACTTGCTCTCCCGTTCCGTGTCGGTTTTGCCTCATGTGTAGGTCTTACAGGCATTTGTGTGTTGTTGTTTTTGTTTTGTTTATTCTCCTTGGTATGTTTGTGAATGGGTGATTGTGTGTGTGTGTGTGTGGGTGTGTGGTAAGATGGAGGAGTATACATGTTCCTGTGTTTCTCCTTATTGAGTGCCCCTTCACTATATGTGGCTGAAATGTATAATAAAGTGAAACATTGAAACGCATATTTATTTGATTCAGTCTTTTAGAGTCGGTGGGAGGAGAGAGAGAGAGGGAGAGAGAGAGAGGGGGGGGGGGGTGAAAGAGGAGGGGGAGGGGGAGAGGGAGGGGAGGTAGGAGTGGGGTAGAGGAGAGAAGGAGAGTGAGGATGGTTGAGTGAGAGAGGGAGAGAGGGGGCGAGTGAGAGGGAGGGAGAGATAGGGGGATAGGGCGAGAGGTTTTTAACATCATGAAATGAAGACGTACCAGTTAATGGCCGAACACAGAATTGTTTTTTGCGGGATGTGCAGGTCGCATATTTTCAAGAGAAAAAAACTTGATAGCGAGGGAGCAAAGCGACCGAGCTTATCATTTGGATGATTTTGCATTTGTAAAATGAAATTCCAGGATTGTGTGCATATTTTTTGGGTGAATTTCCTGAAAATTTCCCCAAAAATGTAAGTTTTCAAAATTTCGGGGGGGTCTGGGCATATACGGCCATGTATTGTAAGGAATGTGCGCAGTGACGCATGTAGACGATATACCTGTATATCTCACGCGCGGGCGAGCTGATTAAAAAAAATATATATTCCGACCTGAAAAATGAACGTGCTAAGCACATTCCTAATTATACGAGTGCGATATTTAGACCTAAAATGTTAAATTCTGTAATCAGGAATATGATAGGATAGTACTTAGTTAAATTCGAGCGCGAATAATGATAAAAGTATTATTATTATTAATAATGATAATGATGATGATGATAATAATAATAATACTAATAATAACAAAAACAACAACAATACTTATAATAACAATAACAAAACTAATATATAATGAAAAAAAGACCTTGAAGTTCAAAAGGCGATGTAAAAGCCATAACGCATGACCTTTTACTACTACACAATAATGGTCGCGATTGCCCGACAGCCCGATGTGATGACACAAGCTATTCATGCCGTCTATGTTAAAGCTATATCTACTACTACTACTACTACTACTACTACTACTACTACTACTACTACTACTACTACCACTACTACTACTACTACTACTACTACTACCACTACTACTACTACTACTACTACTACTACTAATACTACTACTACTACTACTACTACTACTACTACCACTACTACTACTACCACCATGGGCGTCAATCCAAACTTGAGCATGGGGGGGGGGGGGGGGACACAATAGCAACATGCAAGCATGTCACTTTTATAGGTATACTTTCATTACACTTTCGTCATACTCCACCGCTTCATGTACCGTATGTCACAGGGGCGGATCCAGCCTTCGCCAATAGGGGGGGGGGGGGCCGGAATTTTTTTCACCCACATTTTCACTGATCGGCCGCTCGAAGTTAATTTTTGTTAAATTTTCTTTGAAGGGGTAATATATTTATATATATGATATCATAAGCCTTATTTAAAAAGTGCGAGCTTTTTGTTTATTTTATGTATTTTGTTTTAAAATTCAAAACATTTTGGGCAATGTTTATGATCCTAAACGAGATTTGTATCTAACTAAATAATTGCTGCGCGCGAAGCGCGAGCAGAAATTTTTAATATACGTTTTCATCTGATAAAAAAGGATCTGTTACCGGCAGCTTGTTAGCCATGAAGACGTTACATATTTCAACTATCAAATAATGCGAAGCGTGAGCTGAAAAATTCGACATTCAAACCTAAAAATTGGACACTCTATTCATATTTTGTAAATAATGAAAATGATGAGTAATTGGAAATCGGCTTCCTACATTAATAATGCGAGCGCAAAGCGCGATTACAAATTGTTAAAAATACCAGCCATGTCTGTTCTGCTGCCAGTGGAGCCAGATGCACTTCCAGCTTAACAGCTGCTAACATAGACACTGAAATTTTTGATATACGCTTTGATCTGATCTGATCTGTTAACGGCTGCGTGTTAGCCATGATGACGTTACATATTTTAACTACCAAATAATGCGAGCGCGAAGCGCGAGCTGGAAATTTTGACATTTCTACCTCAATAATCGAAATTCTAAGCACTTTTTGTATTCGTGAAAAGGATAAGTATATAACTAAACAATTGATGCGAGCGCGAGCGGAAAAATTCTGGACACTCTATTCATGATTTGTAAATCATGAAAATGAGTAATTGGAAATTTTCCTTCAATAATAATGCGAGCGCAAAGTGCGAGCAGACAATTTTTTATATTGTGATCTGAAACTGGATAATGATTTCTATAGAGAACAAGCTGCGTATCTTAATAAAACGCGTGTTTCAGATTTCGACCTAGAACATGTAGAATCAGGGTAATTTAAATACATTTCTTATCATGAAAATCAATAAAGCGAGCGCAAAGCGCGAGCTAAAAATATATGATATTCCGCTCTGAAAAGAGTCAATTTAAGCTCTGTTTTTTCAAGCACTTTGTGGGAAAATTGTGAGGTGGATATGGATCACAGTTAAAAAGAGCTGATAAGTTTCATTATTATTACTTTTAGTTTTGACATAGGACCGGGACATTATGTCATCATATGAAAATGATGACTATCTTCCTATTTCTCTTCCTATAGCATGAGAGCGCGAAATCTCTTTATATTATGGCCTGAAAACTGGACATTTAAAGCATTTTTGTAATTATGAATAAGATGCATGAGTTGATATATTTCAACAATCAATGCGAGCGGAAATTGCGAGCCGAAATTTCTGATAAACTGCATGTGATCAAATGGGGATGTTAGGATTTTAAGTAGTTTGTTTTAGAATTAATATTGAGATAAACATAACTCACCAATCAAAATGCGAGCATGCAGCGCTAGCTGATACGTTTTCACAATCTGACCTGAAAAGGGATATTTTGATAACTTTATGGAATACAGGAAAATAATAGGTACCTGACAAATCAAATTTTGCGAGCGCGCAGCGCAAGCAGAAAATGTAAATATTCAGACCATACAGAACACTTTAAAAAAATCAAATTTGCAAATCAAACAAAATAATGAAAGTTAAATTTTTGAGCTGAAATATGTTTTGTATATTGACTTCAAGATTTGATATTTAAGCTCCATATTAAGCAAGATATGTAAATCACCTAAAAGGCGATGCGAGCGCGAAGCGCGAGCAAAAATTTTATATCCCGGCATGAAAGATTTGTTATTATTACTTTCCAAGTCTTCCCCTTATCTTATTCACTCGTCTTCCACCTTTTATGTTTCCCTTTCTTTTTTTCTCCTCTCTTTTCCCTTCTTCTTCTCTTTTTTTCTTTCTTTCCATTTTTGTCTTTTTTTGCTCCGCCAATAGGGGGGGGGGGGGGGGCCGGGCCCCTCGGGCCCCCTGGATCCGCATATGCTGTCATGTCGTGCATACCCACATGAAAAAAAAACCCACCACGCACGCGCGGGTCTCCATGTGGGTGCTCGCGTGTACCCCGGCGTCGTACGTACAGGAACGGCTCATAGACGGCTAGCTGCGCTGCTTTTGAATGCGAATTTACCCACCGTTAATTGCATCGAAAAGTTACATGACAGTTGTTTTTTTCCTTATATTTTTTAAGGGGAATCAACTCTCATTTCCTTGAGAAGGTATATATGCACATATTCCCCCCCCCCAGATGGTCACACTTCTTTTGTGACAAAAACATGGGGGGGGGGACATTTGATATTGTGTCCCCCCCCCCTGAAAAAATCATGGGGGGACACGTCCCCCCGTCCCCCACCGATTGACGCCCATGACTACAACAACTACTACTACTACTACTCCTCCTGCTCCTACTACTACCATGACTACTACTATTTAAAATATCTTTAAATCTTCAGGTATTTTTTTTTAGATTAGAATCTAGGCTGGTGAATTGTAATTCATCTTCCTGCATTTCTTTTTTAATATCAATAGCCATCGACCCAACTGAAAAAAAGCATCAACAATCTCGTTGAAACCACATCTGTTATTTCATCCACTAAGTGATCGAGTGCATTTGCGTTATTGATTTGAGTAATCTAGTGATCGGTAAAAAAGAAAGAAACACGGATAATATCGCGATGAATATTTTAATTTGTAATGAAAGGATGGTGGTTTTAAGAAACCTTTCATAATCTTACTTTATAACCATGAACTATTATCCCTTATAAGAGGCGAACTCTGTAAAAAGCACAATAGTATCTTTATAAATAAATTAAATAAGATGAGCCATATGCTGAAGAATTCATTAAAAAATCTCATACGAAATCACTGAAATAAGCCTATAGATAATAAGCCTTAATAGTATATTTTGTTTCAACTGTACCCATTGGCGGAAACAGGGAGAAAGAGGGTCACTGAACTTTGACATGTGGTACCAAATAAATGATGGAGGCTAAGATAAGTTTTCAAGATAGTTTTGCAAGTAAAATATCATATTCCATAAAACTTTATTGATATAAGGGTGGTTATCTTGACAAACCTTTATGTTACTATGACCACCGAATTCCAATATTGTATCTTTTTATTGCCACGTGTATCTGTTTATTCTCTTATTTTACATGTACCTTACATTCTCTTGCCTTATTATTGTACATTGTATTTGTTATTACTATTTTATGTGAACAACAGTCTGGATTTAGGCCGTTGCATTCCACCACATCAACGTTAATCAAAGTCACCGACGACTGGCTGAAAGCCATGGATGATTCCAAATACACGGGTGCTGTATTTATCGATTTGCGAAAGGCTTTCGATACCATAGATCATCAAATCCTAAAAAAGAAAATGAATAATATTGGTATACAAAGCTTAACCAGCCAATGGTTCTATAGCTATTTAACCGGTAGAACATGTCAAACACTCGTTAATCACTCTCTTTCATCTACCAAAGTCACCTCATGTGGGGTCCCACAAGGATCATTATTAGGGCCGCTTTTATTTATCATATATGTTAACGACCTTAGCATCAAAATAAAGTCAAGTAAACTAAAATTGTACGCTGACGATACAGTACTATATTATTACAATGCCCCAGTCCATGAAATTGAATCTACTTTAAACAGCGATCTACTTATTTTAAATCAATGGATGACTGAAAATAGATTAAGTGTTAACTACGAAAAAACAGTCTGCATGTTAATTGGCAGTCGGCATATGTTGTCAAAAGACAAATGCCTGAATGTAAATCTAGGCACGAACAAAATCAAACAGGTTAATGATGTTAAATACTTGTGACTTGTAATTTGTGACGACCAAATCAAATGGAATACTCATATTGATAAAATGATCAAAAAGATAGGTCAAATGGTTGGATTTCTTGGTAGGTTAAGAAGCTTTCTAAACGAAACTATTCTCAAACTCATTTATAAACTATTATTCTTCCCCACTTTGATTATGGAGATATTATTTATGGATCGGCCAGTAAATACCTAACGGAAAGACTTCAAAAACTCCAAAACCGCGCTGGTCGTTTAATTTTATATATAAATCGTTCATCTCGCACATCCAATTCTGAAATCCACAATGCCCTTGATTGGAACACCCTTTATACCAGAAGAAACAAACACTTGCTAATATATATGTTCAAATCACTTAATAAAATGACCCCGATTTACATTTCAGACTGTTTCAAAATATCTACTCACGAGTATAACTTACGCTTTGGAGACAAGTTATGTACTCTTAAACCTAATACTGAATTCTTGAAAAGAACTTTTGAATATAGAGGCGCCAGCTTATATAATAATCTTCCTGCTTGTGCCCGATCTGCAACAAATTTACATACTTTCAAAAATTGCCTTATGACATTAGACGCAACGTCTCACCTTACATAATTTTCAACTTTGGGATTTCTTAAACTATAGGCCCATTCTGTCGCGGGGGGGGGGGGGCGGGTGTCGGGGTTGTCCCTTTTTTTATTTATTTATTTAATTTTATTTTTTGTCATCTGATTTTTGTTTATTTGTATTATGTGTAATCATTATGTTATTAACAATCACCTTTTTATTATATTGCTAGCATAGTTATGATCATGTCTTTTATCGTTTAGATTATATAGATTATATAGTTTATATAGTTTGCTTGTAAATATAACAGTTTTAATTAGCTTCTTTTCTGGACCCCATGGAAGACCAGCAGTGTCGTGCCTGGCACAGCTGAATATGGGTTATCCAGCCGATTCCATTTTGTTGTTTCTCTCACTCTTATATATGTATTATTTGTCTTGTTTTTTATGTATTCTGGATCGGAAAAATAAATACTATACTATACTATACTATATTCTATACTCTGCATTGATTTTTATTGGCATTGAATAAAACATTGAATTGAATTCAATTTAATGGTTCTGAAAGAATGATCCCTCAGGTCACAAGGCAAAGGTAAGGTCATTCGAGTTTAATGAAGTAAGGATTTTATTATCTAACGAATGTCCTCCACTCTTAAAAAAAAAATTAGTTCATTGTACATGAATGATTTCAAAGTCAGCACTGCTCTTACATGACAATTGCGAAACGCAATATCCAATTAATATCCAATGAATGGCCTTTTCATATTTCCAAAATTTTATATAAAAGCCTTATCTACTGAAAATATTAAGAATAACAACTTTATATTGATATGATAAACAATTTTGATTGGCGCATATATTCTTTTTTTATGTGAGCGCCTTTTAAGGGATGCTCCGCGCCGAAGATAATTATATCTCAATAAATAGAGTAAAATTCACAAAGAAAAATGATTAAAATTTGATCAAAATCGGATTACAAATAACAAATTTATTGAAATTTAAAGATGTCCATTATTACGGTGAAATAGTTTTATGCATGTCTTCATGAATATTCATTAGTAGGGCTGATGAAGTCATATCCCCACTTGTTCTTTGGTATTTTATTATATGAAATTAGGTTTATTCCAAATTTTTCTACCAAAAACTAAAACAATTGGATTGACAAGTGATTAAGTGCATTAGTTGTTTCTTGCTGCAACTTATTTCGTCATTATGGAGACACATCATTTGCACATTTTTGAAACAATTATGATTTCATGTAGTAACATAAGAAAAATGAGAGTGGGGATGTGACAGGTCCACTTAATGAATATTCATGAAGATAGGCCTAAAACTGTTTCACCGGAATAATGCCAAATCTTTAAAATTCAATTACTTCGTCATTTTGATTTTGATCAAATTTTCAGCATTTTGCTTTGTGAATTTTACCCTAAAAAATATTTAGATATGAAAATCTTCAGCCCGGAATATCCCTTTAAGATTTGGTCCCACTGCACTTAGGATGCAGAGATATTTGCGATGGATTCCCCTTTGTATTTGTATTTTTGTATTTTATTTATTTAATCACGGTTAAAAAGCCTGCTTTCAGCTAGAAGCTGCTTTTCAGCAAGGCCGTGGACAAATGATAATAACAAATAATATCAACATAAAACAAGCATACAAAAATAAGAACGAAAAACAAAATATATCAAAGCATGGGTAAAATACAATTGGCAAAAGTAAAATTGGAGTAAACAAAAATGAAAAATAAATAGACAAAAATAATATACAAAGTTATGTCAAAATCAAACATAAAAAATGAAGGTATATAATGCGGTATCATCAAGGGTGATCGGGGTGGAGAATTAAGTTAAGAAAATGATATGAGACGTGCAAATGCACTCGGTGTTTTTTTTTCTAATCGGGTTGTTGCGGGTAGGTTATTGAATAATTTAGAAGCTGAATAAAGGGGACTGTTTTTTAGAGAATTAGAATGAGGCTTCGGTAATTGAATTTGTCGGTCTATGTTTCTTAGAAGATATTCTCGTGATTTAAGTGTGATTCGATTACAAAGGACAGATGGAGCTAGATAATTGATCAATTTAAAAATGGTAAAAATTGACTGATTGTTCCATCTCTTGTTGAGTTGATCAACCTTTAAAATGGCATATATATATGCTGTACTAAATCTACTGTTTACTTCTAAGCAGTAGCGTACCGTGAACCGCAGGAGACAAAGCATTGGGGGGGCAGTGCATTGTCTGTGAACAATGCTTTGCCCCCCCAATGCTTTGTCTCCTCCGAGTCACGGTACGCTACTGCTTCTAAGACAGATTTCAGTGCCCTGTTTTGTAGAACTTGGAGACGATTTAGTTGGCTTTTATTGCCATTTCTCCAGATTGTACAACAATAGTCAAATATCGGTTGGATTAAAGCCTTATACAACATAAGAGCTGTGGTTTTTTTGGTATATAACATCGAATGCGTTTTAAAGAATAAAATGTCTGTTAAACTTTTTTCCGAACACTGTCAATTTGGGGGGTCCAGGTTACGGATCTGTCTATTATTACACCAAGATATTTACATTGGCTTACCCTTTGCAATTCATAATTTTGCATTTGTATTTTTATATTATCAAATAGACGGAGCTTTGCTTTAGATCCTAATAACAAAAATTGACACTTATCGATGTTGATTAATAGTTCATTATTAGAAAACCATTTAGAAATTAACTTTAAATCTCTGTTAACAGTCATTTCTAAATTTCTGGGCTCTTTAGATGCAAAGTAAATGCATGTATCGTCTGCATATAAAGAGAGGAAGCATTGTTCTACAGATCTGACCAAATCATTTCGAGTGATTATAAAGAGAAGGGGGCCTAGGATACTCCCCTGAGGCACTCCAATTTCAACAGTACGAAAACCTGACATATTACCATTGACATTCGTTGATTGCTGCTTACCATAGAAATAATTGCGAAACCATTTTACTGCATCCTGATCAAATCCAAAGTAAGATAATTTCTTTAACAGTAATTCAGACGATATTAAATCAAATGCCTTCTCCAGGTCTATAGTGACCATACCAATAACGTAACCTTGATCAATTTTGTTAGCAAAATCATCAGTAATATTTAAAAAGGCAGTGGTTGTTGAGTGGCCTGGACGAAAACCATGCTGGCATGGATCAAGCAAACTATTGTTTGACAGGTAGTTATACACTTGATTAAACACAATCTTTTCTAAGACTTTAGACAAAACCGGGAGTAAAGAGATCGGTCTATAGTTTTACGGATTAGTATTGTCACCACTTTTGAAGATTGGCGTTACACGAGCCCTTTTCCATGCATCAGGAATCTTCCCTGCATGTGGACAGCGAAGTATTGACAATATGTGTCAATGGCGTAATGATGTAGTCAATAACTTCTTTTATTACATGTGCTGGAATTCGATCCAGGCCAGTAGCCTTATTACTTGCAATTTCATTGATGCGTTTTTTAACATCTCGACTTGAGATCGGCTTAAAACTGAAAGTGGTTGATACTTTGTTTAAGTATTGATCCATATTGTCTTCAGAGGTTAACCTTTCTTTGCGTTTAGCTGCCTGGTCAACGAAGTGAGCATTTAAGTGTGTGGCAATTTCCTTAAATCCCCAAATATCTTTACCATTAAAAGACAGTTTTTTAATTAACTTCTTGTGTTTTTATTAGGAAGCATACATCGTAAAGATTTCCACATAGCAGAACAATTCCCTTTGTTGATCAAGATTATCTCTGAAATAATTGCTTTTTTGCCTTTCGTATCATATCTGTAACAGTATTTCTAAGGTTTCTGTATAATATCCAGTCACTGTCAGATTTCGAAGATTTAGCACGTTTTTTTTTATTTAATTCCTTTCCTTTATCTTGGTCAATATGTCACTATTTATCCATGGAGTTTCTTTTTGTCGCACTCTTGTTTTCCTAAGAGGTGCGTGTTTATTCAAAACTTAACAAAATTTACTGGACCAAATTTCATAGGCAACATTAGCGTCTGTTTCAGAAAGAACATCTTGCCAACATACATCGCTTAAATCGTTCTTAAAATCGCTTATATTCATTTTCTTTAGATTCCTTGAATACACATATTTATGACACACAGATGGAGATTTGTGCTTTCCTAATGAGCAGATCACCATATAGTGATCGCTCATGCCTAGTGGAATGACATCACAAAAAGTTATTTTGTTATGATTTGAGGAATATATAACATCAATAAGTGTTGCAGATGTCTGCGTTATCCTCGTTGGCTTATCAACAAATTGTTTTAAATTGTATTTTTCTACTAAGTTCAACAATTATTTTGTTTGGCAAGTGGGTGGCTCCTTAGCAATGTCACAATTCAGATCTCCTAAAAGAATGACATCTTAAGACAAAGATTTAATAGATCCAAGTACCTTCTCAAACAAATCAAAAACAACACTTTGAGAGTTTGGTGGTCTGTACCAATACATAATGATAACAGGTTTTTGCTTATCAATGCATATTTTAACGCATGTCAATTCTAAACCATCAACAATAAGGTCACGTTTGATATTAAACAAAATATTTTCTTTAATGTAGATCAAAATCCCACCTCCGTTTCGGTTTCTATCCGTTCTAACAACTCTATAACCTTGGACATCGATCTCACTATTAAATACAGATGAGTCTAATCTTGTTTCACAGAGACATAATATTTGAATTTTTTGCCTGAATAAGATATTGCGAACTTCATCAATGTTTTTCAATAATGAACATATATTAAGGTGGGCAATATCGTGCGCTTATTAATGTTTAGTTGAACGTTCATAAGACGGATACATACATGTATGTCCCATGGTTTGACAAACCCCTGGAATCTATGGAATGAAGTCCCATATGGTGCGCTCTGAAAATAGCAACATAATTGCAAGCATGCAGCACATAGCTTAGTAAGACTCGGCAAGTCCTACAGGCGTATGTATCTATCCCTGTGGCCAGTGGTGTAACTACGGGGGGGGGGGGCATGGGGGGGCACGTGCCCCCCCCAATCGGCTGACCAAAAAAAAATAAAAAAACAGGGAAAAGGAGAAAAAGTGGGAGAAAGGAAGAGGAACGTAGTGGGAAAGAAGAAATTATTATTTATTATAATTGTATATTGTATTGCAATCATGTTATGTTATTTTACATAGGAAACATTTTTATCATAACTTTATGAAACATAATTTGCTCAGGGTCCATGACTTAATTGTTCCTGGTGCTCGCATTGTCTGTTTAAAGAGATATATAAACCTGTTGTACGAAATCCTCCCGTTTTCAAGTCAATATACACCAAATATATTATTGTTTTATATAGTGACATATGGTTCTTTTTCATGACTACTTGAAAGTGATTGTCCCATGTTAAGGTCTTAATATAAAACATTTCCTGTCCGTGATTACGTTCGCTTCAGTGGATTGGTGAGATATGTCTGCTCTCCATGAATTCCTAAAATCAGTCCTTGAAATGTCCCTTTTTCTCAAATATCCGAAATTCCTGTCCGTGATTATGTTCGCTTCAGTGGATTGGTGAGATATGTCTGCTCTCCATGAATTCCTAAAATCAGTCCTTGAAATGTCCCTTTTTCTGATCTAAATATCCGAAATTCCTGTCCGTGATTATGTTCGCTTCAGTGGATTGGTGAGATATGTCTGCTCTCCATGAATACCTAAAATCAGTCCTTGAAATGTCCCTTTTTCTGATCTAAATATCCAAAATGTTCAGCTCGCGCTTCGCGCTCGCGTCATTTGGTTACTAGTAGTGAAATACGTATGGTCTTAGTGAATTCCTACAAACAAGCCTTAGATTGCCCCGCTTCAGGTCTGAATTATCTAAATTTTCAGCTCGCGCTTCGCGCTCGCAATATTTGATTAGTGAGATGCGTATGATAATCATGATTACATTGACTAAAAAAAAGTGCTTCATGTGTTCAGATGTAATTCTAACAAAATCAGCAAGCGCTTGGCACTCGCATTACATGACTGTAGTGAAATATGTATACTCTTAATGGAATCCTTTAAAAAAATTCCTGTTTTGGGTCAATATATACACAAAATTCAGCTCGTGCTTCGCGCTCGCATCATTTGGTTATTGAAATACGTATGGTTTCGCGAATTCCTACAAACAAGCCTTAAATTGCCCCTCTTCATGTTTGAAATTCCTAATTTTTTTAGCTCGCGCTTCGCGCTCGCAATATTTGATTAGTGAGATGCCTATGTTATTCATGATTACAATGACTACAAGTGTTTCATATGTGTTTAAATGT
Source organism: Lytechinus pictus (assembly GCF_037042905.1). NCBI lineage: Eukaryota > Metazoa > Echinodermata > Echinoidea > Temnopleuroida > Toxopneustidae > Lytechinus > Lytechinus pictus. Next base: position 17,206,074 of record NC_087257.1, read on the forward strand.
AAGTCTAACAAAATCAGCAAGCGCTTGGCACTCGCATGAGATGACTATGGTGAGATTCCTAAAATATAGTCCTTAAGATCTCCCTGTTTGAGATTAATATATACAAAAAATTTCGGCTCGTGCTTCTCGCTCGCATTGTTTAGCGAGACAGGTACGCATCATGATCACAAAAATTCGATTATAAAGTCCCTTTTTAGGTCTGAATATCAAAAATTTTCAGCTCGCGCTTCGCGCTCGCATTATTTGATTGCTGAGATGCGTATGTTATTCATGATTACTTACAAGTGCTTCCTCAAAATGTCTCTATTAGGTCAGTGTACCTGATAACTGAGCGCGCTTCGCGCGCTCACTAAGTGACTCAAAATTTTTGCTGGTGCCCCCCCAATGCCGTGACCCACGGTACGCCACTGCCTGTGGCTATGCGTACATGTCTAGATTTGTAGGCCTGCTTTGTGTATGTTTACCTTTTAAACACAATAAAAATTTACCTTGGATCGATCGAGCTTGGTAAGCAAATACGTCTTCCTTTGCATATTTACTTATACTGAGACTTTAATCGATAACGATTTGTTTTTCAATGTCATTTGATTACGATTTAATAATCAGTGTCATTCCTATTCAAGATGGTCACGTGGCACAATAGATTATACCTCGCCCCTCCCCCTTGAACCCCGCCCCTCGCCCGTTGATAATACATTCGCTCCCCAAAATCAAGCCAGTATATCTGACCGACGGAAAACGTATTCGTAATTAAAGAACACAGTGGACGAGCAAAATTTTTTTCGGGTGGCGCCATGCGTTTTCATCCGCTCCAGAAATGGACAACATTGGCGAAACAATTGCGAAAACATAACGGAAAAGAACGGACGTGGGTAGTATGTAGCCCGGATGTTAAACGGTTGTTCATCGGAAATCTTTCGGATGAAAACGGATGGAAGTGGATGACAGGTCCGAAGGGGTTATCGAAGGTTTAGAATACTTTATTTACGAGATGCTTACGCTTATATCCTTTCTATATCCGTGCTACTAACGATGCATACACGTTCTATGTACCTTATCTTTCCTCCCTCTTTCCGTTGTTCAGCTTCTGTGTTGCGAGGATGCCCATGCAGAGAGGATACAGCGGACGCTTAACGGATGGTTACGGACTTTGGACGTTTGTTGCTCGTATATGTTGCGGTTTACATCGTACCGGCTGAAAGTTCATCTGTTCTATAAGTATTGTGCAGCTCAAAACGTTTTGGGCGGATGAAATCAGACTGGACGGATGCTCGATGGATAGAGCGTATACGTAACACGTATGCAATGAATACACAACGGATGCATAGCGTTTTCCAACGGATGGCAAGATTCTTTTCCGTTTTACATCCTCTCTGCATCCGTAAGTGCAGTGGAACCAAGCCTTGAAACTTACCAGCAATCAGATGACAGGAAATACTAGTCCACACGCTGTGTTATTCTTCGTAGTGTCAAGGCATTCGTTGAAATAATTTTCACAGCACTGAGGCTCAGTAAATCTCAATCACTATTCTGTCTCCTTCACAATTCAATCAAATAAAACACGTTCAGAGAGATTACTAAAGCTCAGACTCTGAAAAGGTTCTCGAATATTTGTACTCTCGTGGGGCCGGTGGGGCACTTCCATTAACGAGTGGATACCATTCGTTACCAAAAAAAAAACAAGTTAAAAGGATTTCTTTTTCAAGATAGGGCACGTTACGTTTAGGTAACGTATTAAGGGTGTCAAAAACACGAAAATAATGAAAAAATTGTATATATTTCGTTAGGAAAACTTCGTATTTACGGTCCAATTTGCGAGGTTATAAAAAGACTTAATACTACGTGTTTAGGGTCCGATTTGAGCGCGGTGTGTGGGATGGTACTAAACCCAATGAAATTAAAGGTAAAGCCGACGTCCGTGATCACGTCCGTGGCATAACAATTAAGATATCGTACTTGTTTAAGGGGTCAATTCAGGGAATACTTGTCAAGGATACCGTTTTGTTTCCAATACTTGTTCAGGGTAGAGTTTTACACGCCAATACTTGTTAAGGGGTGCATTTTCAGAACATGGAAAATACTTGTTTAGGGTGCTTTTCGAACCCCCATGGTCACGCATGGTATCCACTCGTCAATGGAAGTGCCCCGCCCCCTTCCCCTGCATGGGCTCGTGGGTTACTCGTGCGTGTCTAATGATCGAGGATTAGAAATGTAATCTTTCACGGCCGAAAGGAAACCACGGTCCTGATATTATACAACAGTACTAGTATAGGCAAGACATCATTCACGATCATACATCATTTACTTACTTCCCGACACTCGCAAGAAATACATTTTGGGGTCGTTACAACTCTGCCGGAATAAAACGTTCAGAGACAGTAGTTGGGACTCAGAAATGGTTCTTCAATATTTCTCCTCATTGAGCCTACTCGTCAACTCGTGTGTGTCTGCAAATCGAGAGAGCGAATTATCTTGAAAGGGCAATCTTTCACAACAGATATATAACAGTACTAGTCGAGACATCATTACATCCAGGGTAGGAATTAATTATTATTTTTAGGGGCTACTTTTTTTTTACATTGGGGCTACCACTGAATATCTTGGGGCTATTTTCTAATTCATGGGGCTACTTTTTTTTTATCGCATATTAGCAATTACCGTTTGACATTCCGAGACTCACTGTGCCGCCTAAAAGCTCAGAACATTTTTAACTGTAATTACTGTATACAAGTAAGTTTGCATTTTGGTTGAGGATTTGTTCAAATAGACTCAAAGATCACATATATGAAAGGTGTTCACCATATATGAATGTCCAGGCTTGTTTATTCTTTAGTTTTGTCTCAACTTTGAATAGTGATATCAGCCCTGAGTGATCAGTGACGAGCAGTTGAATGAGTGGCTATTGAGTAACATATCCAGCTGAGCAGATCAATGATGCTGTTAAGGCACACCCAGTCAAGCTGCAGTGCTGCACCAAAATCAGAATTCCATGATGATGATTTCCATCAATGCTGCAAATGTTTAACCATTGGTAGCATTGATGGAATTATGAATTGGAATTGAACTCGAATTAGAAACTTATCCATCTCGATCGCACTCGATCCGACTCGACGATGTCGATAACCAGCGCTGTCACAATCACCAGCTGATCGCATACAATTCTGTGCATGCCTAGTACACATAATATACCGTACGATCAGCGGCGTAACAGGGGTCGGTGGCCAGGGGGGGGGGGGGGGGGGGCAAGAGCCAAAAATTTCCCGGTCATATCATGGCCGGTATGAACAGGCTTAATGGTGTAATGAGGCGACTATTTTGAGAAGGCCAGATATTGCGTATCGGGCAGAATTTATCTTTAAAAACAGTTGCGAGCGAGCGAAGCGAGCAAAAATTTTGACCTTTTTAATACAAAAATCCAATTTTGTGATAGATTTTGACATGATATCCAGAAAATAATATATTTCACTCTTTTCTCTTTAGATTCCTTTTTTGTGGTCTGTACGCCACTGTAAACAGGATTCTTTGTGGCAGTAGCGTGAAGAGTAAAAAAGAAAAAAAACAGGGGAGCAGTATAGCACATGTGCTAAAAAGCTGCTTTATATAAGTCCCGAGCGAGCGAAACGAGCGAGAAAAAAAAAATCACCTTTTCATGATAATCTAACTTTGAGCTATTTTTGACATTATATTCAGTAAATAAAATCATATCCTACACTTTTCCTTTGCTTTTCTTTCCTCTTTTTTTATTCTTGTTTGTAGAACTTTTTGGGGCCATGGCCCAACCCTTCCATACGCAGTGCAATGCAGTTGGGGTACGGGGCGGAGCCCCCGGAACTTCTTGATATCAAAGCCATTTAAACCTCGCAGATTGCCGCTATTTTAATCGAATCGCGGGCATATACAGAATATAGCTTTTACACAACACATTTATTCAACCCAGTTGCGTAATGAACCAAATATTTTTAAGGGGCAAAACATAGCAATGTGGGAAAAATTAGCAAAAAGTCGCCAGCGTGCAAAAGCGAGCTGGAAAAAAAATTGCCTATTGAAATTAAATTCTAATTATGTGATAGATTTTTCCATTATATTCAGCAAATAACACATTTCATTATACGTTGTCTCCTATACTCCTCTTGGGTGTGGAACCAACCCACCCCCCGCGCCTGTATGCCAGTGATTGAACGGGGGCGTTATAGAGCCATTTGAAGGTTATAAATGAAGAGCCCCTACTGCGTGGGGTCTGGGGCAAAGCCCCTGTAGCTTATAGCACAATGCTGTATGAAGTCCATCTTTCTTCCCGCTCTTTAATGTCAATCATCGGCAGCCCGGTCGTGTTATTATTTTTTTCTTGTCCCTTTTCTTTGTTTTCCAATTTAGCTTTGACTAATTACATTCTACTTTCGTTTCCCGCTATTGTTTGCCATTTTGTCATCTTTTGATTTATTTCCCACCGTGCTATTGCATTACATAGGCCTATTTCGGAATGATTTGTTCTTTCACAAATGTTCTGCTTTCGTACATTTTCCCGCTTTCATTCCTTTTCCATTAAAAAAAGTCTTCGTTTTCTTTCCCTTTTCCCTTTCCTTTTCCCCTTTCCTTCCCCTTTCCCTTTCTTTCTTTCTCCCTCCTTTTTTTTCTTTTTCCCGTTGTTCTTTTATTTCCCGGTGAAATCCGCCAGGGGTGCAGCTTGCCCCCCCTGCCCCCCGCCTGTTACGCCACTGCGTACGATGCATGTGGTCTCGTTACCAGCTGTGCAGTCTAATCGTGCATACGAACATGTACATAAGCCATGCGGCAAGTGCGTCAACAATTCTAAAAACCCCGTGATAAAGACTATGCGTACTCCGCATCCCATATTGCATTGCGCGTTTATTTACAATCGCGAAGCCTCGGAGATTGCATCGACCGTTCAACTTAAAGGAGAATGAAACCCTTGAAACAAGTTGAATCCATATCAAAAAGAAAAATCAAAGAAACATATTGTTGAAAGTTTGAGGAAGATTGAATGAATAATAAGAAAGTTATGAGCATTTGAATATTGAGATCACTAATGCCATGTAGATCCTCCCATTGGCAATGCGACCAAGATCTGTGATGTCACACACGTACAACTCCCTCATTGCTTTAGTACTTATTTCACTTACATTCTCACTTTTATAGAATCTATCACAAGGTGAGGTGTTCTCTTTATGAGAGGACAAGTACAGAGGTTTCACAACATTGTATCATTGATGAATCGTTTGTCATATGATTAGAAAGAGCAAAAAGAGATGTTTTGGGGTATATTTTCAGTGTCCAAAAGGGGAGAGTTGTTCATCTGTGATATCATAGATCTTGGTTGCGTTGCCAATTGGAGGATCTCCATAGCATTAGTGATCTCGACATTCAAATGCTCATAACTCTTCTATTGCTTGTCCTATTTTACTCAAACTTTTGTTGATCTTATTCTTTGATTTTTCTGCTTTCACAAAAGCTAACTTGCTCCAAGAGTTTCATTCTCCTTTAAAGCTGGCAAGGGCGATATAAAAGATGCGCTTGCTCCGATATCGATCCACCGCCGGAGAACGTAATAATGTGAAGTGTTTTTTTACCTTGTCGATGGTATTTTATTGGGGCGATTCTGAAATAAATAGTCGCCCCAAAGCATTGGGTTTTGAGAATTTTTAGGGGTGATTTGGGCTGCCATAGGGGCAAAAAATCACCCCGTCACACATCACCGATACTCGCCAGAAAGTAATTTTGGGGTCGTTAAAGCAACTCTTCCAGAAGACTGACTTTCAATGAATCGAGTTGGATTTGGGTTAGATTTCACTTCTAGTTTTACAATAGTTTGAAAATTCCATCAAACTAATCTTCCGCATGCAGCCCACTCGATCTCTGCACTGCCTTCGACGCGTCCTAGATGATCGGTAAGAATTGTAACCACAGTACATAGATTAATATTTTGTGTTAATCGCCTTTTTGTGAGTTTGTTTAATCTTCTGTTCATGTTCTAGTGGTGTTTTTTTATGTCTTACGTTCGGTCATGTTAATACATGAATATGTCATATTTGTTGGGTTGCGCTATATGCGCCGGCGGCGCGTTTCCGTTTTACACCCTGGCGAAGGCATTTTCCGGAGAGTCTACGTCTACGTTTGTTTACATAATCAGCTGGGCGCGCGATCCAAAATGCAGCTGAGCTTATAGACCAAAAGCTTCAGTCTCTGTATTTTGGTTGTTCCGCTGAACTATATACGTTGGCTTCATGATTTTTTTTTTTACTTTATCGCACATGATCGTTTATATGAATGAAAACGAATAATAGCTAAAATATTGAAAAATAAAACTCATATAAGTACTTTTTTTCATATTATATCTATCCTTATATCTATCATTATCTGTCTATCCACTCTCTATGTTATAAATCAATATATGGAACTACATGATATATCTATCTGTTAATTTGTCTATCTACTCTGTCTCTCTCATTCTCTATCTACCTATCTATCTGTCTATCTATCTATCCATCTAACATCTATATATCAAATTCTCTATATATATCCATCTGTCTCTCTTTTATTTCTCTCTATCCATCTATTAATCAACTCATATGCAATATCAACACTGCTTCGACTTCCTTCGGGAGTCTATTTCGTCAGCTCTACTTTTCCCTTTTTTGTGCTCGATTCGATTCAATTACTACTTTATTTACTTTTTACCATTGTTAAATGTCTTGTATTGTATAATGAGTTTTTTTTCTGAAGGTTGCCTCCTATTCTCTTTCAAATTCCACCTCTTGTTTTCCCTTCTCTTTGTCTTATCCCAATTTCTTTCCCTTCTCTCACCTCTTTCTTCTTAATCTTTCATTCCGCTTTTTCTTCTTTGATGACACTTTGTAGTACTTTTGGCCTTTTGTATTTATTTATGATACATTTCTTTTTCATCTGTATGAATTTGTATTGTATTTGATATTTATTTATAATGTTTACTTTATATTTTGTTATGATTCTATTTGTATGTAAACATTCACTTATTTCAGTCTTTGACTGCTTGTGATTGTATTTTGATAGTTTTTATTGCAATAAAATCCAATATAGATATATATATATATCTCATATTCTCTCTATCTATCCATCTGTCTGTCTTTTTCTCTCTCTCTGTTTCTCTCTATCCGTCTATCTATCTCTCGAATTATCTCTATTCATCTGTCTGTCTGTCTCTCAAATTCTCTCTCTCTCTTTCTCTCTCTCTCTATCCATCTGTCTGTCTTTTTCTCTCGATCTCTATCTATCTATCTTCTATCTATCTATTTATTTATCTATCTCTCAAATTCTTTCTCTATCTATCTATGTAACTACAGTATCTATCTATCTGTTAATCTTCTCTGTCTCTCTCATTCTTTATCTATCTAACATTTATCTATCTCTCTCTATTTCTCTCTCCCTCCCTCTATCTATCTATCTATCTATCTATCTATCTATCTATCTATCTATCCATCTGTCTTGTTTTCTATCTTTCTCTTTTTCCGTCCATATATATATCTATCTATCTATAACATCTCTCCCTCTCAAGTTCTCTCCCCCATCTATCTATCTATCTATCTTCTATCTATTTATCTATGTAACTACAGTATCTATCTATCTGTTAAGTTGTCTATCTTCTCTGTCTCTCTCATTCTGTATCTATCTATCCATCTAACATCTACCTATCTCTCAAATTCTCTATTTCTCTCTATCTATCTATCTTCTATCTATCTATCTATCTATGTAACTACAGTATCTATCTATCTATAACATCTCTCCCTCTCTCAAGTTCTCTCCCCCATCTATCTATCTATCTATCTTCTATCTATTTATCTATGTAACTACAGTATCTATCTATCTGTTAAGTTGTCTATCTTCTCTGTCTCTCTCATTCTGTATCTATCTATCCATCTAACATCTACCTATCTCTCAAATTCTCTATTTCTCTCTATCTATCTATCTTCTATCTATCTATCTATCTATGTAACTACAGTATCTATCTATCTGTTAATTTGTCTATCTTCTCTGTCTCTCTCATTCTGTATCTATCTATCCATCTAACATCTACCTATCTCTCAAATTCTCTATTTCTCTCTATCTATCTATCTTCTATCTATCTATATATCTATCTATCTAACATCTATCTATCTCTCAGATTTTCTATCTCTCTCTCTATCTATCCATCTGTCTGTCTTTTCTCTCTCTCTCTCTCTATTTCTCTTTATCCGTCCATATATCTATCTATCTATCTATAACATCTCTCCATCTCTGAGTTATCTCCCCCCATCTATCTATCTATCCATCTCTCTGTCTTTCTCTCTCTCTCTCTCTACTTCTATCTATCTATCTATCTATCTATCTATCTATCTATCTATCTATCTATCTATCTATCTATCTATGTCTCTATCTATTTATTAGTCTTCTATATCTATCTTTCGGCATCTAAGTGTATCAATCCATCAGACTTCAATTTTCTTTCTATTATATGTATCTGTTTATTTTTATTTTGTCTGTCATTCTATTCATTTAGTTAATAATTTATATTCAGAAAAAAAACTTTTTCATAACTTTTCATAAAAAAACGTAACTGCAAAAGCATGTTCTGATTTCTCATATGACTGCTCTCTGTACATGAAGTGCCGAGGAACTCTATGCTCTGATCAGTAACTGTGCAGATTGCATGCGGTGGTGTGGGACTCGCCTGTGTCGCACGCTGCAACGGTATACCCGCTGCAACCAGCGACGTGTGTAGACTCTTCACTAGTCGCTTCGTGGCTATTTTTGCGGAAAATGCCTTCGCCAGGGTGTAAAACGGAAACGCGCACCCCGCGCCGGCGATGCCGCCAGGACGACCGTGGACCGACGGGTACCGTGGCCCGTGGCCGAGTGGTCTAAGGCGCCTGCATGGCTATACATGGAAAGTCCGGGGTTCGATTCCCGGCTGCCGCACCTATGCCCGTGAGCAAGGCTTTTATTCTACAATGCTCTTTTATCCTGCTTTCAAATAAATGGAAATGCTATATGCATTATTGGTAACTAGGTGTGCACTTGTTTGTTAAAAAAAAAAATTACCGTACCCCTGTTCTTTTCGGTTAATGGATCGTCCTGTCGGGAGGACTATACAAGTTGCTTGTAAATTATTCTGAGTACACAATTTATTTAGGATATTTTTTATGTACTTACAGTTTGTATCAATGTTCTGTTTGACTGAAGTGCAACGATATGTTTTGCATTCTTTGATTGTTTTTGTGACGAATAAAAACTGCAAAGATATAAAAAAAGAGTAAGAATATAGTTTCTGTAGAGAATAAATATCTATCCATTTAATTATTTCAACGAGTTATGAACAGGGTGCCACGCTTGAAAGGCACCTTTTGCTTTTTTGTTGTCCCGTTTACCATATACACAAATGTTGGTCTCTGAAAGGTTTCTTTCTTTTCAGTTTGGAGGGGGGGGGGGGGGGTATTAGTAATGGCGCAACGAGCCTAAAGTTTGACGAGGGCAGACATGGCTTTAAAGCGGAATTTGTTTACATTATTTAACATTATAAACCGGGATATATAATGGTAACAAAATAAAGTGACATAAAAAACGGGGTACACCCCTTGAGCTTGCTTGCGGGGAGGGGTAAATTCTTTAAAAAAAGTCATGTATAAAAACAAAAGCATATGTAGATGTTATCTATTTCATTTAGGATTTTTTTTTTATTCTCCATCCATTCGTTTCTAAGAATATCTGTCAGAATTGTTTCATTCAATAAGAATAAACATAAGAAATCCTCCGATAAAAATTGATGTTAAAAAAAATTATATAACATTTTATGAATTATTATAAATCACAATAATACATTTTTCCATTTAAAAAAATTCAAAACTTTTGCTCGCTCGCTTTGAAAAAAAAAGACTCTACAAACTTTGCAAACCTTGATTTCTATATATCCTAGCATCCATTCATCAAAGTTTTTTAGACATTATTGAAAGAAAAAAAAAAGTTTTTGAAACATTTACCTTCTTTTAATTTTTTTCGTGTAGATTAATTATTTTGGAGACATATTTTGGATATCATATACAACAGCAAAATCAGATCACTATGTCAGCGGCCACGTACGTGAAAGGTTTCCATGACGACGAGAGAACAAAGAAGATGTGTTACCATGATCTTGGGGCCACTGGTATGAAGGTGTCTGTCATAGGGTTCGGTAAGTGATTTTAAAGATAAAATCAATAATAAGCCAAGCCCCGATATTAAGTGAATATCATTCAACTAGCAAAACGGAAGAAAAGCCCTCCACCCCCCCCCCCCAAAAAAAAAAAGAGGTACACAATTCTCTAACGACGTTTAGGTCCCATTTTTAATGAAAATGGGGCAAAATCTGCGAGCAATGATATTAGTGAGTTGATAATATTGTTATTTCCATTTTCTTTTCTTTTTGTTGTAAACTTAAGTATACTACAAATTCCATCAAGTTTAGAATTTTATTTTAGTTCGTGTATCAAAGAAAAATTAAGGTCTTATCATTAGATGTAAGTAGAAACGAAGAAGATATATGAACCCCGGGGGGCCACTTACATTGACGAGTGGATACCATGCGCGACCAAAAAACGCGTAAAAAAGGATGTCTTTTTCAAGATAGGGCACGTTACGTACGTAACGTAACAAGGGTGTAAAAACACTAAAATAATGACAAAGATTTTGCTAGGAAAGATATGTGTTTAGGGTCAAATTCGCGAGGTTATAAGAAAGACTAAAAAGGATGTACTTTTTGCCCCAACAGTCAACACGTGTTTAGAGTACGATTTGCGCGAGGTGTGGGAGGTGGGGCCGTACTAAACCCAATGATGTAGGTAAACATGGTAAAGGTACACTTATAACCAACAACCGAAGTCCGTGACATAACTATTAAAATACTTGTACTTGTTTAGGGGTTAAATTCATGGAATACTTACCATGCAAGAGTATCGTTTTGTTTCCTATACTTGTTAAGGGTAGGGTTTCACACGCTAATACTTGTTAAGGGGTGCATTTTCAGAATATGGAAAATACTTGTTGAGGGTGCTTTTCGAGACCCCATGGTCGCGCATGCATGGTATCCACTCGTCAATGGAAGTGGCCCCCGCCCCCCCCCCGGGTATGAACCTCCCCCCGACGGGTGCTGTCAATTTCAGTACTGCAGTCTGACAGACAGTTGCGATAACGGGGTCGTCCCTATGATACTTTGAACATGGACCTACTATGCTTTGAAGAAGTGGAATAAAGGAGGAAGGAAATGAAAGAAGTGATAAGTATAACAAAAGAGATGTTTGAGTCGTCTAACTTTATAATTCTATAATCAATTCAAGAACAAACGTCACCTTCAACCCGTCTCGCCCCTTCAAAATACCATGACAACTCCCCTATATGTTTTCCGTATCCTTCGCAGTTATTTATTTTCACTTGATTTGAATCCTAATGATTCCTAAATCATATTTTTCTGAAATCTGCACCACACGTTTGGCACGCAAGCATTCCTTATCAGTTAGTATTTACACGCAGGCTATACCTTTTAGTCTCATTTTTCTGTTCTAGGTCCTATGCTTTTTTGCCAATACGTTTAATTATTTCCATAGTGTACAATTTTTTTTACTTATCCATTTAATAATAGGATTATACTGTTGTCAATAGACGGACTTGAACTCAATTGAATTTATTACCAAATCTTGTCAAGTACATTTACATAAAGAAGTAAATCACATAGTAGTAACTACTATGTCTCCAAATGTAAAATCATGACCATGCCAAGAAAAAACTATGATCATGTTTTTAGATATACAATTAATCGACAAGAATTGAAATATACTACGTGTGAAAAATACCTAGGCCTTTTGATTAATGACAAGTTAAATTGGGTTGATCATTGTTCTGAGCTTAAGATAAAGTGCAATAGATTGACTGGAATAATACGCAGACATTTTGTTGGATCTCATAAACATGATAAAGCAGTCTTGAAAACATTGAATGAATCTTTGATAAGATCAAGCTTAGAATACTGTTGTGTAGCTTTGGACCCGTATATAAATTCACAGAGAAACATACTTGAAAAGATACAGAAACGTTTTGTAAGAATGGTGTGTAAAGACTGGGAAACAAGTTATAATATTTTATTAAATGAACTTAGTATGACTACATTGGAAATTAGACGTAGATACCACAGACTGGTTTTCTTTTATAAGTTAGTAAATGGTATGTTACACACAGGAAGCAAGAGGTATACTTGTGCATCTAGAATTGGAAGAACAGATCATAATTTGAAGATGTATGTTCCTTTTGCAAGAACCGATTACTACAAGAATTCTTTCTATCCCAAAACCATGGATGAATGGAACAAGCTTCTTAGTGCCATAGTTAATGTCAAAAGTCTCGAATCTTTTAAAAATGCCCCAATGACACATGCACCTCACCAACCAAACTTAATGGAGGTGACAAACCAAGCGTTTTCTCCCTCTTTCTTTCTTTTCGTAACTCTGTGCAAAGTTTGGTGAAAATGACATGGATTTCATTTTAACTGTGGAACGTCCTTAAAAGTAATAGTTTATGGTCAATACAATCCGAAGTTCTAAACATTTAGAAATATCAAGGAAACGTGCACCAACTTTCTAATTTTTATTAAATGATTCGTACCAATCATCAATAATTCTATGTAAACAAGTATTAGTTGAGTGATTTGGCAAGAAGGCATATTAGTCAATGTTAGTGAGATCGTTTGTCTGTAAATAAGATAAAAATTGGGATTGAACTTAATTTTCCACTAATATTAAGCAATATATGTATGACAAACAACATAAATTGGTCCATAATTAGAAATGTCATTTCTGTCACCTTACCCCTTATAAAACAGTGTAGTTCTTGAGATTTTCCAATCATCCGGTAACATCAAACTTGCGTTAGATAAATTAGATAAAGATTCATAAATAAAAGGAGCTGAATTCAAAGTAATTTAGTATCAAAATCTAAAAACAAAACAAAATTATGATAATTGGAACAAACATAATCAGTAGCAAAATGCCAATCATGTTTAGCCCCAAATAATGTCATTATCATGAATAGATCAACTGAACTGAAAAAAATGTGAAATTATGTCTAATAGGTGCAGCACCCCTTGGGAAGGTCTATGACGCGGATCTCACTGATGAACAGGGCGTGTCCGCTCTTCGACATGCTCTACGCGGTGGAATTAACTATATCGACACAGCCCCATATTATGGGCAAGGAAAATCGGAAGCCGTCTTAGGAAATGTAATATAAAGTGACAAATATGTATTTATATTGCTTTTCTAAATCATGAATATTTGTTTTAAGGGATTAATATTGTAATTTCCTGGTCGGATAGCTATTATTTTTGGCGGACTACTAAATAAGATTTGCTTAAGTAACTAGAGGACTTGTTGATTGATGCAATCCCCGAAGTACCTGGCAATTATAAGGACTATTATGCCACTCAGTTTCAACCACAAAACCCCGTAAACACGACTCCAAACCGACCATTGTTATGATTGTTATGCTTTTCAAAATTACCTAATACCCCTTTCATAAACCCAATAAAACCTATCCTCCAATTAGCCGCCTATTTCGTCCGAACATGGAATTAGGTTCGTTGGTACGAACATAACCTTCGTAATAACAAAATTAATTCGTGTATTTTTTCTCGGATCAAACATTTGAATAACAAATCATATTTCCCTTTTCGTATCAACAACCCATCGGAATATCAAATTGGGAACAACGAGCTTCAGATTAACGAGCCTTCTGATTTAGTGCAATGCAAAAATTCCGGTGTTGATTTAACACCATCCCGGAATCTATATATGTCCACACCAGAGAAGCATTGAAATAAAACCAGTTTGGAATCAAACCGATGCTGTTTGATACTAATTGGTGTTGTATAAACACCTTTCTGGAGTGAGACCAAAACGAAACTAGTGTTGTTTAACACTTCTGGTGTGGACATATATAGATTCCGGGCTGGTGTTAAATCAACACCAGAGTTTTTGTAGTGCGGCGGATCCAGGGAGGGGAAGGGCATTTCCGACCCGTCCCGACACTTTTGAGAGCCATAGTTAATATTTTTAATGTAAATATGTCTTCATACTTTAGACAAGTGTGCCCCTCGCTCCCTTTAAGGGTCAGAGCAAATATTTTTGATGGGAATATGTCTTTCATACACAAGTGAGGACGTTTTTCTTGGGAAAATATGCCCCCTTTTGGAAAATCCTGGATCCGCCCCCGTTCAGACTGTCGAACATTTAATGTAGCCAGTCCTTCGGAGTCGTTTGCGATATGAAAACGGTCGTTAATTCTTAATCTTGTCTATTTCAGGCTCTTAAAGATATTCCTCGGGAAGCTTACTACATCGCAACTAAAGTAGGGAGATATGAAACAGCTGATAACCCGGAAGGAATGTTTGACTTTTCTGCAGAACGAGTCACTCGGGGCGTTGATGAAAGCCTCAAACTACTGGGACTTGAGTATGTCGACCTTATTCAGGTAAGTCGTTTAAAAAATTGTCAGTTGTTGCGCCATCGACGCGAGAGGGCAGTATCATCAGCGACTGGTACGAGTTTCTGAAAGTCTTAAACGTCATTGATTCCAGAGATAACGTTTCCATTGCCAGGGAAAAGGCCAGTGTCTTCAGACGGTTTTGCCACAGCGTAATTTCGTTTGGCACAATCGCACACCCACACCCACTTTTTTTTTTTTTCAATATGTTTTTATTAAGGATTTCATTCAAATGAATTACATAAACTGCAGATAAATACAAAACAAAATACAAATCTTCATTTCATATCAACAAGGATATGCAAAAAAGTACATATATATTTACCAAGAACTGAAGCAAATAAGGACGGAATGAAACTCCTTAAAATTATACTTTTATATCTGAAAAAAAAAAACTCAACTGAGTCCCCAACCCTCTATGTATTTCAATAATAATTAATGTTAAATGGCTATATAAATGATTTGCAGGAAAACAGAAATCAACCTAAATGTATTATCATTGCATCCCATTTTAAATCAAGCTTCAACATAACTTTACATAATTATACACACATACACACACCCACCTTAACACCCACACACCCACCTTAACACCCACACTAACACCCACACACACACACACACACACAAAGAAATCGCAATCAGGAAAGCGAAATGTTTTGTTTAAAATCCTTTTTATACGATATTTTCAATATTGGTAGATATTGATAGGGAGAATTTTATCTTATGGCACTCAAGAATTATGCATACAAGTAGTTTAATTCCTACCTAATTTTCGAGAAAGCCATATAGCTTATTTTCGTCCATTTTTTATTATTATAGGAACTGTAAACATATAAGAATGATTTTAACAACCGATATAACACTTACGATTCCAGTGATTTAATCGTTAGTAAAGTTACAAATGACTTTTACGAATTTGTATAGGCATAATAGATTGGTACTCATACATGTCTCGTCGATTCGTAACTCGTAACGTTACAAGCGGCTTTATGAAACGACCTAGTATCCTCTTGTAATGTTAGGTCCATGACGTGGAGTTTGCTTCAAGCGTAGATCTTATCATAGACGAGACTCTTCCTGCGTTGGAGAAGATCAGAAAACAGGGCAAGGCTAAGTTCATTGGTATAACAGGATACCCGATACAAGTTCTAAGGTACGTTAAAAATGAGAAATTCAGAATGTCACAAACTCGTGTTATATGATACCCAATCAGGTTTAAGGTATGCCAGAAGAGACATAGGAATCATCATGAACTTGTGTAACATGAGACGTTGTATACTGTTAATGTATGTCACAAAATAAAACACGTCACATACTTGTGTAACATGCGACCTGCTATTGTTTTAAGGTATATCACAAGATAAATGAGACTGTCACGATCTTGTGTAACAGGAGGCCAAGTAAGGTTTTAATGTATGTCACAAGGGAAATTGTAAATGTCACATATTTGTGTAACATAAGAGTTGCTATGGTTTTAATGTATATCATAACAGAAACGGAGATCGTCACAAAGTTGCATAACGAAAGAGCTATAATACGTCACACAGGCTTTAAACCATGTCACCACTGTGTCACAAACGTGTATGTATGTCACAACACAAATAAAGAATGTGAAAAACTTGTGTAACAGGAGAATCAATTCAGTTTTAAGATAAAGTCACAACCTTGTTTGTCACAAAACACAAGAGTGTCACAAAACACAAGAGTGTCACAAACTTGTGAAACAACGGGAGACTCAATTCAATTTTGAGCTTGTGTCACAAGTTTGTATAAATCAAGATAAAGTCACAACCTTGTTTGTCACAAAACACATCAAGAGTGTCACAAACTTGTGAAACAACGGGAGACTCAATTCAATTTTGAGCTTGTGTCACAAGTTTGTATAAATCACGAGTGTGACAAACTTATTAAAGAGGCGACCCAATATAGATTTTCAGTCGCGTCACAAACTTGTGTGTAATAAGAGAGTATCACAAACTTGTGTAACAGGAGGACCAGTTTATTTTTTAAGATAGTGTCACAAGCTTGTTTGTCACCAAACAAATCAAGAGTGTTACAAACATGTGAGATAACAAAAGATCTCATTCAGGTTATGGACTAGTATCACAAATTTTTATATATGCCAGAAAACAAATCAAGAGTGTGATAAACTTGTGTAACAGGTGGCCCAAGTTAGGTTTCAGGTCGTGTCATAAACTTTATGTCACACAGCAAATGAAAGTTTCACAAAATTTTATAACGGTGGCCCAATTAAGGTTTACATGTCGTGTCACAAATTTGGATGTCACACAACACATCAAGAGTTTCACACACATGTGTAACACGCGATCAATTTCAGGGGCCCGTTTCAACTGTTGTAACTTTGCCATTATGGCAACTACCATGGTAACCTTAATTTTTATTGGCTGCTGAGCCCTTTTGCCATGGTAGTTGCCATAATGGCAAAGTCACAAAAACTGTAACTCTTTATGAAACGGGCCCCAGGTTTAAGTGTCACAAGCTCGAATTTCATTTAAAAAAAATAATCAAGAGTAGTACAAACCTGCGAAACCGGGTATCTAGTATAGGTTTAGTTCACAAATCAAATGACGAGTCCAACAAAGTTGTTGCGAAGTTACGTAACGCAAATAGCTTTTGGCAACAAATCTGTCTCATTTTTTAAATTTACAGAACCATTGTTGAGCGAAGCAAGGTGAAGATAGATACAGTATTGAGCTATTGTCATTTAAGCCTTAATGACTCTTCACTTCTTCAACAAGCAGCATTCTTCCAAGTAAGTTTTTATTAATTTAACCTACCATTTTTTTATGGCATGCATCGAATCAGCGGAGGAAACGCGTGTACTGACGTTACACATTCATGACGTATCATATTAGAAAATCGACCAATCACAATACAACTAAACTGCAAATTCACCTATCAAATGGATATTTTGCACAATTTGACGTATCAAGTAAAATTTGCACAACATGACACATCAAAATAAAAATAAAAATTGTACAACGTGACGTGTCAAATAAGATTGCACAATGTGATGTTTAAATAACACACCGACACATATTAAATGAATAGATGGATGCAAAACTTGACGTACTAAATACAGCACACATTTGCCTATGAAATAAGGTACAATGTGATATATCAATATGAATTAGAAGTCCTTTATTTATAAATAAAATAAATGAATTTAAAAAATGTTTTGGGGAACCCCTGAAAATGCACATTTCACATTCAACAAGCTTTTTCATTTATGTCCACATACTCAAAAGACATTTAACTTATTTTAAGTTTAGTCGATCAATTGAATACGTCACGTCATTGAACACGTCACTACGTCCTATTATTTTGTGCAATAAAAGATAAGTCTCTTTTATTGCACTGTTTGTATGATTTTCCTTCCCCTTTCCTTTTGAGGCCTTTATCAATGTCAAGCTCTAAGCTTAAGATGAAGGTCTCCCACATTTCAAAATGCATTATATCGATATATGTATATATATTTTTTTTTTCTGCTATTTGTTTTAATAATAAAAAAAAGAAATTTATCAGGTATAAATATATTTCAATTAGATTATTAGATTGTATATATTCCTATATTAATTATGTCATTTGCTTATTGTTATGTTATGCTAAGAAAAAAATGATTACACTTGTATATGCTTTTGTTTTGGAATGTGGAAATAAATAAATCAAAATCAATCAAATCAAGTGACGACGTTATTAACTTTAATACGTATTTATCTGCTTGATACGTCTTAAACACCGCTGGTGGGCTGACAAATGTAGACAATGAATCCATTAATAATAATAATTATAATAATAAGTAAAAAATAATAATAATAATAAACTATGCTAATGTTAAAAAAGATGAGTTTCAAGTGGGAATTTGAATATTTCAACAGAGGTAGCATTTTGATGATTGTGATGATCCACAAAATTTATATTGCGCCATATTTCTGTTAAACCCTTCAAAGGCGCAGGCTCATTACTACACGTCAAATTCAAATTCAAATTTATTTATTTCACTTCCATCAAACAAAAACAAATCGTATACCATATATAAACATAAATATTTGTATCCGTTGCGGAAAAAAAAATTAATAATACATATGTTGAGAAAAACAAAACAAAAAAATCCACTTAGACAATTTGGGCAACACATTGTAGGTTTTAAATATGTATACTATTTTTCAAAAGAAGTTAAATTAAGATGGAAATGGAGGGACCCACTAAAAAGCAATGCTTGTACAATGTGGGCCCCTCTAAAAATAGATAACACAACAAATAACAAAATAACAAAGTACAAATACCGATATATGTAATCAAATGAGAAAAAAAAATAAATGAGAGAGAAATAATACTCACAAAATAAATACGAAGTTATCAAAAAATATAGTTTGATATAGGACAAAACAACCCGTCTGCTGAAACAATTGAGGTTCAGAATCATGAAATAAGAAACATACATGATTTTCTTTATTTCTAGGAACGAAACGTTGCTCTCATTTCTGCGTCACCCCTCTCCATGGCGTTACTCACCGATAGTGGGCCTCGTTCGTGGCATATAGCTAGTGATGAAATCAAGAAAGCTTGTCGAGAGGCCGGTGCTTACTGCAGACAGCATGGCCATGATATATCAGCAATCGCCCTGAAATACAGTATCTCACATACGGATGTTCCACTGACACTGATAGGAATGGATAGGTATCGGTTTTTACTCTTCTACAAGACCTCTGTAACATTTTTGTTTGTTCTGTTTAATAGCACCTTTAAAATCCCACTATAGCCTGGTTCAGACAAGCTTACCTGTCCAGTAAACCACTCTTTAATAGGTTTCCATTTTATTTCTTTATTGCGCCATGAACGTTTAATAAATGAACATCAATGATAATAATATTCATGATAGCAATTATTGCAATGATGATGATGAGGAGGAGGGGGAGGAATATTAAGAAAATCCGGAAACTTATAAGGTGTTTAAGAGTTTAAATCTAAGCACTTACAGTTCATTGTTCCAAGGTCTGAGCATTCGATAAAAAAACTTTCACTGTTTTGTTTCCGTCTCATTTGTCTCTAAAAGTTATTCGTTAATGTAAACGAAGATTCATGTTTGAATACTCCTTCGAAAAACTGACGTACATGCATGCCTCCTTGATTTTGTAAAGAACAATTATATGAGATATCCAATCCTAATATATGTTGATGATTGTGAACGTATTTTGGATTGGATGTAGCTATAGGCTATACATATACAAATGTGCGTATGAGTCCCAGAAAAACGTTTCTCGCCCGTAAGGTTACATAAAATTATATTTTACTTTCGCTCTTGATTTAGAAGAGGAGATTAACTTTTCTTCAATTTTGAATATTTCAGTAAAGACCAAGTTGACAAGAATTTGAAAGCTGTGGAAGAGGGCTCTTCTGAAGAACCAGGACGATATTTATTCACAACAAACCTGATTAACAGGCAAGTATAAATCATGCTCAATTGACGTATCAATTGACCCATCAATCAATAAAGTATTATTGATTACAAAAATAGGGGCAACGCCAGCACACTTTGATAAGGGATACTTGGTGACTTTTTTTCTCAACTACATCACCATGATTACAGGGACGTCCTCTCGTTATTATTATTATTATTATTATTCATTATCATTATTATCATTATTGTTATTATTAATATTATCATTATTCTTATTATTATCAACGTTTTTATTGTTATTATCATATTTGAAACTAAATGAATAATCATCCAGTTTCTTTCTCTTTCATCTCTTTACAATAGGTTCTTCTCATCAATAGAACAGCCAGGATGGGAAGGAATAGAAGTCAAACGATACCGCGAAGCGCTTTCTAGACTCAATGAAGCGAAGAAATAATCACCATCGAAAATAACCCCAGCAATTGACCTATAAAAGCCCGTATCAACTTGCGGGATCCGGCCACCGATATTAGAGACTGAGATTTGCGTATTAAATTGCAATAACAGTAACTTTAAACTATTATTATGTGGCAAACAATGTGTCTACCGACTTATTTTCAAATTATACACGATTTCACCTGTTGTCTGACGTTACTTCGATTTATTATTGTTGTTATTATTATCATTAGTGTTATACTAATGCATCCGTAAACGTAGGCCTATATATCCTACGAATGCCTAGAGTATTTCCACTTATAAACAATATGCAATATAATACCTTAAACTGGTGATTTGTGAGGTGTCATTTTTTTTTCTCACAGGGTATATGTACTTTATATATCGTACGGAAAATAAGTGAGATAATGTTGAAATTGTAGGACTACGTAAGAAAAGCGGAAGCAAATTAATATGAATTGAATTGGCTATGATTTTGAATTATTATGGGCCTATCCCGATAGGAAGAAATGCCACACAGTGTGTTAACATAGTGGACGTACTGTGTGAATGTGTTCCATACTGTTATGTTGCAATGCTCAAATTTAACGGTTCGGTGTAAAAACTGGAAGAGGAAAAAATGGCAGAGGTAAAAATGGCAGAGGTGAAAATGGCAGAGGTAATAATGGCAGATGTAATAATGGCAGATGTAGTAATGGCAGAGGTAATAATGGCAGAGGTAAAAATGGCAGAGGTAAAAATGGCAGAGGTAGTAATGGCAGAGGTAAAAATGGTAAAGGTAATAATGGCAGAGGTGAAAATGGCAATTTTACCTGTGCCATTATTACCTCTGCCATTGATTTTGACCTCTGCCATTTTTACATCTGCCATTATTAATCCTGCCAATTTGACCTCTGCCATTTTTACATCTGCCATTATTAATCCTGCCAATTTTACCTCTGCCATTGCTGTTTGCAGTGTGTGAGGGTGTGTGCATGTGTGTACACATAATGGACTATGTGAATGTAATCCATACCGTTGGAATGCTCAAATTGAACAGTGTGGACTGTGTAAATGCTCACAGTGTATTCACATGGTGGACTACGTGTGATTCACACTGATAAAAAGCTCAAATTAAACAGTGGAATCACAGTTTCACATAGTCCACTATGTGAACACATTGAAAATACACTTTGATCACACACTGTGAATAAACTATGAACCCACTGTGAACACACCATGAGCAGGGTTTAGCCTTTCTCTTTTCAATTTCTCAATCTCAAATTTTTACTGTTCCCCTTTACGCCTGAAAGTGAAAAGAACAGTTGTTCTTTTCATTAAAAATGGCAGAGGTAGTAAGGGCAGAGGTAAAAATTGCAGAGGTAAAAATGGCAAAGGTAATAATGGCAGAGGTGAAAATGGCAATTTAACCTGTGCCATTATTACCTCTGCCATTGATTTTTGCAGTGTGTGAGGGTATATGCATGTGTGTACACATAGTGGACTATGTGAATGTAATCCATACTACTGGAATGCTCAAATTGAACAGTGTGGACTGTGCAAGTGATTACAGTGTGTTCAAATTTTTACTGTTCCCCTTTACGCCTGAAAGTGAAAAGAACAGTTGTTCGTTTTATTACATCTTCCCCCTCCCTTCAAAATATGATGGCGCAAGAAGTACAGGAGCACGACCGAAACAGCAAAGATGGAGATTGTTTGATTCATTGGCATTCACCAATTTATTTCAGATTCGTATACTCTGTATATACATACAATTCAAATAACATAAATTTACATTTAGATGAATAATTAATGAAAACGATGAAAATACGTATTTGCAATTAATCTGGGAAATTGCACAGATGAGAGGATACGGGGTAATACCGATTTGATTATGTAACTAAAATGCTGGTCAATTGTTGGTCATATTTTTTCAACAGTTGAGCAAAATTTACCTCTGCATTCGATTAATTATTTTCAGGATTGCTTAATTTGGGCACATGTGTGTTCAATGATGACTTGTGTGCGGCAACTATTCCCTGGACAACTATAGGTCAATGAGAAACAAAATATATTGAGCTATTTTCACTTATCAAAAGTTCTAATGACCAACAATGTTTGGGCAATGAAACGTATGCGACCCAAAGCTAGTTAAGGGATAATATTGTTAACAAGCATCATTCAGATATTTTTTCTTTTTATAAAAACAGAAATACAATATCCAATATAACATATCAATGAAGCCAAAATTGCACACATTTGCAAAACATTTGTAATGATTATTTTGTATCAAAGTTTACATAGTTTTGAAGTAAATTTACAGGCCTTTCCGAGTCATAAATAAGTGCGTGCCACATGCATACAATCATTGTGTGATAGGCCCCAGTCATTGTTTAATGGTAGGTGACTTGTCCGGCTACAGCAACAAGGTTAATGCACTCCCAGAATCTCTTTTAACCAACCAGATAGTTGGTTAAGATATAAACCTACAAGCTGTTGGTTAAAAAAATATTTTGCATGCAGCTTTGTTCTTAACCAACAGTTGGTAGGTTCATATTTTAACAAACATAAATTTTTAGGTAGGTTGGTTAAAATTTGAACCTCCTGGGTGCGAGCAGGCAAATTTAACTCTCGTCATACGCTAAGTACGTTGAAATGATTACATTGACGCTTGTTCGAATCATCCGGAGTTAATCATACCCTGCTAACAGATTGTTGATTCCTAACACATGCAAATCTATATAATCGGCATCGGTTGATTTCAAGTTCGGTGTAGAATAGATGCTGGTGTTGGAAGCACAGTTTGATTGTCTTCTCCAGCTTCATATCCCGTAATTTGAGTTTTTACAAATATGGTTCAAATAGCATTATTGACAGTTCACCACCTTGTGAGCTTCATCAGAGGACCATCTATATATTACATTTGGTGCGCATACTGGAATAAAAACGACCTAAAATAATGACCAATAGCGAAAGATAAACACCGAACTTGAAGTGGAAATCATCTATCGCCTTGTGTACATGTATGTGATCCGGGTGAAGGAGCCAAATCAGGGGAACGTTTCATCGACATTTTTATCTGACAACTATGTTGGTTAAAAAAAAAATCCTTGATTTTGATTGGCTGAGGAGCACCGTTACTATTGTAACTGTCGGGTGAAAGAGGACTTGTCGAATATATCGTCCGACAAATCATGCCATGAAACGCTCCACTCATGATGGTCTTGACTAGCATTTTGAACAGGAGGGAATCTCTAGTTTTCAGAGGGTAACATTGACATTGATTAAAGGCATTATGTAGACTTCCCAGACCAATAAAGCAATTGCAACACCTCGACATCATTATAGTTGATAATGGTCATCATATTGCTGGTTATCGCACTATACGCACTACTTTCCACGACCGCGACAACATCACTGTTCTTCATACTAACAATCATCATAAATCGCTCGATATATCGCTAGATATCGTGCTATACGGACTTCCCCCACGACCTCGACTGTTCTTCATATGAAAGTGATCATGCCACGCACCAAACTCATTGTCCCTTGCCTCAAGGTCCTTGGTCTTCTTGGACACTTTGGCTACTTCATTGGCGACCTTCTCTTCGAATATGAGTTTCTTTTCCGCTTCTTCTCTCTCCTTCTTTCGCCGGAGACGCTCCTGCTTCTCGAGCGCCCACTTCTGAGTAAGGGTATCCTCGACGTTGTCCATGAGAACTGTGGTTGGTGATCGATTGCGAGCTCGATATCGCTATGGATTGAATGCAAAACAGAGAGAGGGGCGTGTTATTAATTAAGATAGATACAACCTGGTAAAAAAAAGAGGTAGCCTTAATTGTTTGAGCAAATTAAAAAGTTTAACTACGACGGCATTTGAAGATACTGACGTTTGTGTGAAAGATGGTGGGAAAGATGATGATATTTTTGGTTTTTTTTCTGAAGTGTTTTATTCATTAACCAAAATGTCATAATCACGTACAATACAGATGTCAGTAAATTCCATATATATTGTGAATGGCAAATTACCCCCAACAAAAAATAATAAATGAATCAAATAAAATAAATAGATAACATTACAGAGAAAGTGCTGAAAATAATATTCAGTGATCTGTTAACTTCAACATTTTTTTTTCTTGAAATGATGGACTCACCTTCCCAAACTGCTCCGTTCATAATTATGGAATTTCATATTCCCTTTACTTAAGGCAGTATATTTTATGTCCATTACAGATGGGACATTACCGTATGATGAATAACCGATTATTAATGGTGATGACGATAATGAGGATAACAATAGTAAATAACGATAACTTTAATACTACCGTAATACTACGGAAGAGTAGTAGTAGATGATGATGATGAAGACGAAGAAGAAAAAGAAGAATACTAATTAAAATTATTACAAGAAGGAGAAGATGGGGAATGGGGAGAAAGAAAGAGAAGATGATGACCAAAGAAAAGGGGGTGATTTTTTTACCGAGAATTCTCCGGACGGCGACGGCCACTTGCCCTTCGGATGGTGTAAGTGTTGTTCAAATTTTGGAGGTTGCTTTAGAACATCTCGGCCTATCTGGATACCGTTAAACCGGTCCGAAAGTGGAGGAGGAAGACCATACACTGTAAGAAAAGAAAAGAAAATATCAGCCGGAAAGAAGAGAAATTAATTGGATCTACAGGTAGTCTGTAATATATATTTATATACCATCTTCAGTAAGCCGTTATTTTTTGCTGAAGATGATGATGATAATGATAATGTTGGAGATGATGATGACTTTGATGACGACGGTTTACCGATGTGATGACTGAAGATGATGGTGATGATGAATGTGTCCATATTTTTTTTTTGTGTGTGTGTGTGCGGGGGGGGGGGGGGGGGTGGTGATGATGGTGACCAAGGAGATAATGATAAATAGTTACTGATGATGAAGATGAAAATAATGGTGATTATTGGCAAGCGAAAATAGTTACGTTCATAAACTGCAATTGATTATGTTCTGATGATATATTATTTCTACTATGCTTATTTCTATATTTTTTGTGCGAGCGTGAAAAAAATCAAAATAAGAAATAGATCCTTCTCGTATCTTATCATGTAATGGTACGTAGAGTTTGAATGAAATACAACAAAAGGGGAAAAGGAAAATAAATAATATTCAGTTGGTTGACTTACCTATATCCATATTATCTGTTTTAAACTTAATATTGTAAGGATCCTTGTCGCTGGCTGTTAAAAACTCGGGTAAACCAAGAGGGCCGAGGGGCGGATACTGAGAAAAAAATAAACAAAACAAAATGATGATTAATATTTTGATGTTTTATATGACCGACGCCTAATCACTTTCATAAGGAGATGATGTGAACCATATAAGGACAACGAGTGAAAGCGGGGGGGGGGGGGGGGGTGGTCACTGTCACTTTCATTACTCTTATAGGAGTGACGTCAAGGACATTTGTTTAAATATTTTTAAGAAAACACATCTCATTTTTACTTTTCATTTTGTTGGTATATTCTAGATCACGTCATAAACCAGACAGAGTAATCTAGAATGTCATGCATCACTTCTGAGATTTGTTTCTTAACCATAAGTGATGTGCTTAGAGATAAATCCGAGTTAGAGTTAAAAATAATCTATAAGGCTGATTTGCTAAACCTGTATATGAAATTCAAATATTCGCCTGGCCAGTAATAAAAAAGAATTTATTTGAAAAATTTAGAGTGGCTCAAACTAATATACTTGAAACAATCACTAGACAAGTCCACAAGATCATGGTTCATTTCTCCAGCCAAAAGATGCCATTCAGCCTCCACCCCAACCCAAAAACGCCCCCAGAAAAAAAGACTTTCACCATGGTGAGTATATCATGAAGCGTCTTGTCAGGGAAAGTCACTGTCAAATTTGATCTGAGCCAATCAGATGCAAGGATTTCAGTAGCTTATAACAGTTTTCGATAGAAATCACTGACTTTTTAATTCATGAAATGCTCCCCAGGATAACTACCCGAGACCATGCTCACCTGTCTAAAGTCATGCAGTTGAGGATTCTCAAACTTCTCCTTGGGATGTACAAGTGTCTTTACGGCTTCTTTCCTCGCTTGGTCCGAGTCTGGGATATTGAACCTCGTGAGGATCTTCCTGCTCCTCGGTCGCGGTGGCTGTAAGATCTTAGGTAGCGTCACCGTTGGCTTCTCTGTCGTTGTCTGGGCCACCTTCTTCTCTCCGGGGAAGGTTCCCCAGCGCCAAGGCTGCATCGATTCGCGCGTGTTACGTTTCGGCGGTTTGGGCATGTATCTCTGCAGGGTGAAATCGGGTGGCGGCCGCTTCCAGATGTCATCCAGTTTCTCGGAAGGACGGATCAGGTAGGAGTCGCTTCTTGTCACCAGAAGGTCCTGCCCGGCTTGGTACTTGGACTTGTCACTGAGGGTCACAGTGCCGTGGTTCAAGACCGAGGTTGTTCTGTGATGGCCTCCCGTTATTGCTCGGTCTGCAGTTGGACCAAGCCGCTTTGACTTGGTCCCAGGAATTGCGCTTCTTGAATGCACCATTGTCATGGCGTCCTTCTGGATTATCGGTCTTCAGTGAGGCTTGGAGACAGATTGTCCCAAAAACTTAGGGGTTTACACCTGCAGAAAATGGAGATGGCCAAAGATGAGCCTCTTTTTAAAAATATTTTGTTGATTTGATTGGCAATTATATTGATACATCCCAGAAGGAAAAACCAGTAAGACCAGTAAGAATTTTTACTGGTTTCCAGTAGAATTTTACTGGTTTCCAGTATATTTTTACTGGGCCAATTGATTTTTAACTGGACCAGTAAAAATCAACTGGGGACCAGTTCAAACAATTGCATTCCAGTTGAAGCAATTAGTAATACCAGTTAAATTGTTTTTCATCAAACTGGTGTTTCTGGTCCAATAAATGGTTTCCAGTAGATTTTTACTGGTTTCCAGTATATGTTTACTGGACCAGTTGATTTTTAACTGGACCAGTAAAAATCAACTGGAGACCAGTTCAAACAATTGCATTCCAGTTGAAGCAAAGTAGTAATACCAGTTAAATTGTTTTTCATCAAACTGGTGTTACTGGTCCAATAAATAATGACTTTATTTCAAGTCAGATCATTTGACGAATTATGGCAAATGAATCTTGCAATTCAGAGAAAGTTATTATCGTTATCATTGTTATCATCATTCTTCTTATAATTATCATAATGATTTTATTATTATGATTATTATGATCATTGTTGTCATCATTCTTATTACTGTTATCATTGTTATCGATATTGCAATAATTATTATTAATATCATAATTATATCAAGTATTAACATTATCATTAAAATAATTATTTCCTTTAATTATGATTAAGATCAAAGCAAGATATATTCCTCTGATATAGTCAACTGGTCTAAAGTATAATTGTTTGAAATTAAACTGGTCAAGACCAGTAGTACCAGTAATTCTGATGATGCTGATCACGTGGTTTACCTCATTTGCATATTTCCTATTTTAAAAAGAAAAATCAGGATTTAGAATGGAATATCCTTGCAATGGCACTCATTATTGTTTAAAAACTTTCCAAATAAGTGTGTGAACTAATTCACAATGAAAATGTGTAATTTCATATATCACATTTAAAATAACAGCAGAAAGATTAATTTACTAACCATCTTTTCCATCATATTTCACTGACCATGGTATATAACAAACATAATGCATGCAATAAATTGATCCAGTAAGACCAATACGAGAACCAGTTCGACCAGTTCGAGGACCAGTCAGACCAGTAGAAAATACCAGTAAAGACCAGCTTGATACCAGTATGGAGACCAGTAACAACCACCAGAAACAAGACCAGTATAAAATTCCAGTATTTCAAGACCAGTTTAATTTTTAACTGGACCAGTAAAATTTTAAGTGGACCAGTATGACCAGTTAGACCAGTAAACCGATGTTCCAATTTCCAGAGTTACCAGTTAAAATTCTACTGGTCTAACTGGTCCAGTGGAACTGGTTTTTCCTTCTGGGATGACAATTATCGCTATTGTTTTACTCTGACAGCAATGATGGGAGTAGGACTAGCAGTTTGCACGATCATAATTAATAAATCATGTCGTAATGGAACTTAGTGAGTACATCATTAATCCGTTTGAAAACACTATTTTTGTCATTATTAGGAAACGTATAATTCACTCCTCAACTGGAACTGAGAAAACGAGGTCGAGTTTCCCTTCATACTTCAATTATTTTCATTAAATTGGACAATATTGGTGACATACATGTATTGCTTACAACGTGCCATGGAACAAACG
Organism: Lytechinus pictus; assembly: GCF_037042905.1. Classification (NCBI taxonomy): domain Eukaryota; kingdom Metazoa; phylum Echinodermata; class Echinoidea; order Temnopleuroida; family Toxopneustidae; genus Lytechinus; species Lytechinus pictus. The sequence continues at coordinate 17,234,776 of NC_087257.1, forward strand.
GCTGTTTTATGCAGTGTACATGTAAATACATGTACTAGGACAGGTAGTCTATTATATCACGATTAAAAGCATATATGCCTAGTGTAAAAAGTGACCGGATGTGCTGCTTTTGATATATCAGTGGCATAATAGTACAGACATAAGACACGGAAATAAGGGGTAAGATAACATTAAGTGAGCGGGGGGGGGGGGGGGTGTCCAACAAAACAGTATCATAACAAGGAAAAAAGGAAATAATAAAGCCAGCTTATACATGTAGATCTGTGGTAAAAGTACGTTTAACATGGATGTTAAATTCGTAATGGATTGGGGTGGGGTGGCTGAACCCCCTTGTTCAGTAATAGATTAATTAATGTTTAAAAATACTTAATTAACGAGAGAAGAACCCCATCAAACTGACATATTAATACTAATTGTTGCGATCATGTTTATGTTGTCAAGCATCGTCAATACAAACTCACCACACCGTGAAAAGTAAATATTTGAACCCGGGATCTGTGATTACTGTGTGCAAGGATTGCAAATACATTGCCTGTCCTAGTTTTGCAACTTGGTTTTTAATGTATATGTAACTTTGTACGGTAAATGGGATAAAATGCACCAATTTAAATACATTGAATTACTAGTATATACATTTCAACCTGCCTTGAACCAGTATAGGTTCATGGACCTGGTTTTGCTTGTTACTTTTTGATTATTTGACTTTGTTTATTCGTATACTGCTTTTATTTGAAATAAATAAATGATTACAATCATTGCATTTTTTATCAAAAAATCACGAGCTTAGCAAGGGAGCCCCCCCCCCACCCCTCCCAAAAATGAGAAGATATTTCAAAATCAATATTCATATCTGAAAAAAATGGAATGAAAATTAGGCAAACAGGGAAGGGAAAACTATATACTAGTACACGATATATACATGGAAATTATGAAAAGCTTTAAAGGTAATAAGTAAAATGAATACATTTGGGGGTGGGCGCCCCGACCCCTTCATTATACCAATATAATCATTATAACTACTAGAATCATGCAGTTAAGATTGGAAACAAATATTACTCTAAACTCTTGATCCAACATGTGATTTTATTCGAATCATTAGACGCACCACAACAATTACCACGACAGCGAGGTTTTCCAAAACAGCTGGAATCACGTAAATCGTGCATAAAATATTTAAAGACCTGTGCATACATACATTCGACTGAATTCATTTGAATGTTCTTGAATGGAATTGAACTGATAAAGGTGCCAACGCTAAATCCCGGGGTATAATTAAAATATGCAGCACTTTAATTAGGACCTTAAGGGCTATATGGACCAAAAACTGACAACTACGAGCATATGTCCTTTATTATATATATATATATTTCAACCTGCCTAGTTACACAAGGCAAGTGTACATGGAAACGCGGTACTTTTGTCATTCACTTGATAAAGACGGTATGTACTCGTCGAAAAATTGTGGACTTCAATAAATTTTGTTGGATTAAAGCATGAAAGTTTCAACCTTTTTTCTCTTAATATTACTCCAACACGTGGAATATCTACCGAATATATATATATGTATGTACATATATATACTTTCCATGGTATGAGCATCGCCATAATAGGGCACAGGGGCTGCGGGACCGGGGGGGGGGGGGGGCTTCCGTCAAAAATCGTGTACAAAAACTTTAAAATTACCATCTGATTGCAATTTGTGCATGTTTATACGTTCCCCTACTTTCAAAACCATTCCGCGGCCCTATGGGGGGGGGGGGGTAGTAAAAAGTAATTGACTTGTCAGAGATGACTACCCAACATGCATAAAGGCTTTTAAAAGCATTTACTTACGAAACGATGTTAAAACTATGTATAATGTACAGAGAATAACGTAAGCTATACGGATAGTTAGCTAAGAATAGTACAGAGGAAAGATAGAAAGGAAGAGAGTGCATGGGGGTGATGTACATGTAAATCCCAAATGATAGTACATTAATTTGAATATGAAATATATATCGTTATTAGCTACGATCTCATATTTGGCTATCAATCGGTAATGATATTGCAGCCACTGTAGTAGTAGTAGTTTTAGTAGTCTACGACTCTATTAATTCCAATGTTTTACTTTGAATTCAGGCCCTGTCTCAAAGTACTTCTTGGAATCTTGGCTAGAATAACATATAGAAGGATAATTTGTAAGATATATTAATTGGCTATCCATGGCTGATGTATTTACGATAAAGTAGGGTACGTGATTTTTTTTCGGATATTGAACCATACGACATAGTCGACAGTTACGTTGGTGTTCCTCATCATTATTATCTACACTAGTCCTCTCTGCTGTATACACCTTCTCTGACTGACCTCTCTTACAATACATACCAAGTTACATGTACTATATGTGCAGGATCTCTCTGCTGATCTCCGAAGCTAACGGAGGAGGAAGAAGAATTGATCTGAAGTCCAAGACCTCGATATGAATGGATTGCATCGTTTCAGAAAAGATAATGCCCAAAATAAAACTAATCAAAGCGATCCAAATTGATACACGAAATGGACTAAATTCTATGATGAATTCGAAATATAAGAAATTAATAACAAAAAAAAAAACATTTTAATAATGAAGTAGATGTACATGTACACTACATGTATGTTTTTAGAGATTTGTAAGAGATGATAGCAACGTTAAATGAAGTCATACAACAAGAATCCTATATGACTTCCTTAGAACAGAATATAAATCATAAACATGCAATTAAAATAGAAAAGATGTCTTACCTCAATTGAAGAAAATGGCATTTAGATCCAGTTTTAAGTTAATTCCTTATGTTTTCGACGGTGCACGTTGTATATGCTGTCCCTCAAAATACGGGTTGTGTATATTTCGTGCTTCGCATGGGGTCCCGTATGAAGGAGGGGTTTAAGGGTATACCTGTTGATCGTAGTTACGGACCATAGCAACGGCGAAGCGGTGCAGACTCGTCCATTGTGTAGCGGAGCGAATAACAATGGATTGCAGGCTGACAAGCGGTGCGGTGAGTCGTAACGTAAGGACAATAGGCCGACAAATACCAGAGCAGACCGAACACGCGCTGTTAACACGATAAACCCTTTTCGGAATAATAGAATCACCCACGATCCTTTCTCAATGAAACCGCTCAATTTGACCTAAATTTTAGGGTCACAAACGTGCTTTCGAGAGGTCAAATTCTTGAATTTGTGCCTCTGGCATCCTCCCAATTCAAGGAAGCAGATCGGGACAGTGGAGAAAGTTTAGAGGTGAACGAAAAACCATTGAAACCAGTCGGGAGCGCGCGTAACGACCCATTTTTTATGGGGGGCCAGAAATGGCGTATGGGGCAAAATTTCTTAAAGGAGAATGAAACCCTTTAAAAAAGCTGAATCCATATCAAAGAGAAAAATAAAAAAAACATATTGTTGAAAGATTGAGGAAGATTGAATGAATAATAAGAAAGTTATGAGCATTTGAATATTGAGATCACTAATGCCATGTAGTTCCTCCCATTGGCAATGCGATCAAGATCTATGATGTCACACACGTACAACTCCCTCATTACTTTAGTACTTATTTCACTTATATTCTCACTTTTATAGAGTCTATATCACAAGGTGAGGTGTTCTCTTTATGAGAGGACAAGTACAGAGGTTTCACAACATCATATAATTGATGAATCGTTTGTCATATCATTAGAATGAGCAAAAAGAGATGTTTTGGGGTATATTTTCAGTGTCCAAAAGGGGAGAGTTGTTCATCTGTGACATCATAGATCTTGGTCGCATTGCCAATAGGAGGATCTCCATAGCATTAGTGATCTCGACATTCAAATGCTCATAACTCTTCTATTGCTAGTCCTATTTTACTCAAACTTTTGTTGATCTTATTCTTTGATTTTTCTGCTTTCACAAAAGCTAACTTGCTCCAAGAGTTTCATTCTCCTTTAAATGCTGCGACCAACAAATTCGAGAAAGTAAGACTTCTGACCTTAATGCAAAATTTTATTTTTGTAATATATTTTTACTTAATATTCAGAAAACTATATCATACTTTTACCCATTTTCCTTTCCTAACTTTCTTTATCCCTTTTTCTTGGGAGTGAAAATTTTTGGGTCCATGAGCCCCGAATCCCCATCTGCACGCCAGTGAAGCGAGCTTAATTCATAATTCATATAGAGAAAAAGAAATGATGAAACCACTGGCGTAAATCCGTGTTGATGGGTGGGGGGGGGGATGACTGAAATATTTTGGCTTTTTTTTTGGCAATCATGTTTTTAGATATGCAAGGAATTGTCATTGATATGTCCACAGTGGCGTACCGTGGGTCACGGCATTGGGGAGGGGGGCACCAGCAAAATGTTTGAATCACTGAGTGATCGAGCGCGCTCAGTTGCCAGTTATACTGACCTAATAGAGACATTTTCTGGACAATGTCATTAAACGGATATGCATCTCACTGATCAAATAATAAGAGCGCGAAGCGCGAGCTGAATTTTTTTATATTCACACCTAAAAAGAGACATTATAATCAAATTTGTGTAATCATGATAGGTACCTGTCTCGCTTAACAATACAAGCGCGAAGCGCGAGCTGAAGTTTTCGTATATTTTGACCCCAAACAGCGAGATTTTGAGGAATATATTTTAGGAATCCATTAAGAGTATGCATATCTCACCATAGTCATCTAATGCTAGTGCCAAGCGCTTGCTGTTTTATAAGAATTGCATCTGAACACATGAAACACTTTTTGTAGTCATTGCAATCCGTCATGATTATCATACGCATCTCACTAATCAAATATTGCGAGCGCGAAGCGCGAGCTGAAAATTTAGATAATTCAGACCTGAAGTGGGGCATTCTAAGGTTTCTTTGTAGGAATTAACTAGGACCATACGTATTTCAATATCCAAATGATGCGAGCGCGAAGCGCGAGCTGAAATTTTTTTATATTCAGATCAGAAGAAGGGACATTTTAAGGACTGATTTTAGGAATTCATGAAGAGTAGACATATCTCACCAATCCACTAATGCGAACGTAATCACGGACAGGAAATGTTTCATATATACGAAGACCTTAACATGGGGCAATCCCTAAAAAGAAGCATATGTCACTACATAAAACAATGATAACTCAAGTGCTAGGAAATAAATTTGGTTTATATTGACTTGAAAACGGGATGTGTCAGTACAACAGGATTATATATCTCGTTAACAGACAATGCAAGCACCAGGAACAATGAATACGTAGGCCCTGGGCAAATTATGTTTCATGAAGTTATGATAAAAACGTTTTTTATGTAATGTAACATAACATAATTATAATATAACATTATAATGAATAATATTTTCTTCTTTCCCACTATACGCTTCTCTTCCTTTCTCCCTCTTTTCTCTTTTTCCCCTTTTCCCCGGTTTTTTTTTTTGGTCAGCCGATGGGGGGGGGGGGGGGGGGGGCATGCCCCCCGTAGTTACGCCACTGTACGTCCATATGGCAAATACCCCTCCAATATTATTATCTTTTTTACCCCATGATGGTTTAATGGTTTTATTAGAGATTACATTAAAAAAGAATTGACATTCCATTTTAATCCCTTCCCAAAGACCCCAACATTGATGAATTGGAAGAAACGGGAGTTTCTCTTCAATGTTATAATATGGACATAAGTATTTCGTTTGGAAATGGTGAACTGGCTCTTTATTTGCATTTTATGATTCAATAATATTGTTTTATTTGTTAAGCGGTATTTCAGGAAGAATTAATTTTCACCAATAAAACAATTATCTCTTGTGTTTTTTTTTCTTCATTTCTTTCGTAAAAAGTGGGGGGATGTTTGTACAGGCCATCCCCCCCCCTCCTCGAAAAGTGGGGGGGGGGGGATATATCCCCCCTCCCCCCCCCCCGGGATTTACGCCAGTGGATGAAACATATTGATTTTGACATTTTCACGGACAAAAATTATATATTTGTCTTCATTTTTGTATATCGCTCTTCAACTTTTTTAAATTTTATTTCCACGTGACAAGTGGCTGAGCCTTTTTCTTGCTTTGTCAACGTTGCTCCCTTCTATTTCCGGGGGAAGGCACCTCGGGGCACACGAAATCAATGCAATGTGGCTCGTGTCTCACAGGATCCTGTATCTACGCCCTACCCGGTAAAAAAGTAAACGTAATTTTTTTGGTAACCTTTTGCTTTTCATAATTAAGTTCATTGAGTTCAAAACAATGGTGTTAAGAGCCAAACAAAATTGAGGGGGTACAACATTACGCATTGGTTAGGGGCATAAACATCGTGAGCGAGCGAAAACTGTGGCCTTTTGTAACCAAGATCGATTTAAAGAATGATTTGACATAAAATAAAAAACAAAAATATATCACACTTTTCCTTGTGAAAACGGAAAATTGTTAGAGCATAGGGCTTAAAAAAAGGAAAAGAATTAAGTTGAAAAGTTTTATACGCAAATTGTATGTAACAAATAAATATTATACTTTGTTATTATCATTAGGTTAGGAAATTAAGCAAGGATATTATTTTGGTGCAAATTTTTTTGAAAACATAGTGATCATCAAGGGAGGTTCAAATAAATGATTGACATGTAAATCTTTTTGTACATCTTGTAATAAATCCACAATGGCAAGCAAAGAGAAATCCTCTTTCATGCTAGGGCGAATTAATTATGAATGTTTTCTTTTCATGCTCTATTTCATCACTATTATTATTATTATTATTATCATTCATTTATGTTGTTTATAATCCTACCAAGGAGGCCAATAAACGTTTATCCAGTGTTCTTTTTAATTTTGTTTTGTACATTTGACACCGTATTGCCTTTAACATGTTTAATATTATCACGCCCGCAGTTTGCCTAACAACCTTACCCGATGCAGAAATGCTTTATATTATCATGATTATTGAGACATGAAAATGTTTGTTGTCATACGGAAATGTCGCTATTTGTATTCTCTTCTTTCTCCTCTCTTCACTTTTCTTCCTCTTCTTCTTTGTTTCCCCCTGTATTCTCTTTTTTCCCCATTCACTATTTGAAATGTTGAGGGTGTCCTTTTTCAGGCCTTTGTGCTTATGACTGTCCCCTCCCATGCGATGATTGTTTATTGTTATTTTACCGTGAAATATTGTCAATATATTTCATGTTGTATGATAAATTTTTTGCATGGAAATAAAGAATCAATCAGTCAATGAAATGTCATGGGGGCGATCGCCCCATACCCCCATAGCACCGTACCCCCCCCCCCATTTTCTCTTGAATGTACGAAAAGATGGTTCTAAAGCAACATTGAAACGAAGACATCTAAGATTGATTACACGAATCATTCACACTGACAGTAAGGTGATATCTGATACATATCTCTACTCAAGTAGGCGATCCATCAAACTTAAAGTCGTATGAAATATAGGCCTTGTACGTAGTTTATTAGAAGTAGTGGTGGTGGTGTGGTGGTGGTAGTAGTAGAAGCAGCAGAAGCAGCAGCAGGAGGAGGAGTGGAAATTTGAAGAATGATCGTACTGAGGTTTGGAGATGTGTTTGATCTCAAAATATCATAACCATTTCGCAACGAACAGCGGGTACATGTTTCAAAAATCCTAACCTTAAGATATTCTGCATTTTGAATGGCTCAGGGCAAAATATTAATGATTTCTGTGTTTTTTTTAAGTTTGATGACATTATGCCCGATACATTGCATTTGAGATTGGAAGTGTATTGACTGGGAATGAATGATGGCGGGGAGGGGGAAGGGGTAGACGCCTAGATTCCCCACAAAGCATTTTTTTTAATTTATTTTGACACTGATGCATTTCTATGGCCAGTAGGCAAGATCGGCCTTTCTTCATCTATCCCTCTCCGTCTCCCCTCTCTATTTTACACGACATTCTCACCTGAATTTCGAATGCCGGAGGGGAGGGGGGCTGCATCCCCATCTCAACACCCCTTGTCTACACCCTACGCATCGCTGACAGTCTCTCATGTTCAAGTGTAGCTGCGGCTTTTTCGTCGAGTACCTCTCTGCTTGAGCACACAATTCTACAGTCCCCTCACCAGCCTGGTTGACTCCGCGCAGAGACCACATCATCGAGAGATCCTGATCAAGAAATGAAACAAGATGGGCGAGTTCCTTAGCAGACTCCTGGAAGAATTTGGAGGGGACAAGGACAAGCAGCAGGCTGCCTACACGGTCCGGGTGAAGACCGGCGACTGCCGCAATGCCGGTACGGACGCCAACATCTACATCGCGCTTCATAGTAAAGACGATGAAAGGACCAAAAATATGAAACTTACTGGAAGCTTTTGGCAGGATCACTTCGAAAGAGGGGACTTCAACACCTTCAAACCCAAGGAACTTGGAGATAAAGGCCCTGTCTTGAAACTCGAAGTATGGCGAGACCTGTCGGGCTTCAACGATTCTTGGTAATACAGAATGGGATTTTAGATGTTATCAAGTTTTATTTCTTATTATAATGTTTGCAAAATAAATATAGTAATGCATAAATATAATTTGTATAAAAGTATGAACCAAATAATTTGTACTAGACTTAGGAAGGACATGAGGAAAGATAAACGAACAAGCCAAGCTTGCAATAACACCTTGTATTTTTTTTTCAGAAGTAGAAAGAACATGAAGTACGAAGTAACAATTTCTTTTTAATAAAAGTAACCTAATGGCAAACTGAACTGACGCATACGAAAGAAAATACCTTCTTCTAAAATAAAATCCTGAAACGAAAATGTGTCACAAAATTATTATATTTTTTGGGGGGTGAGGGTTAAATTGATTTGATAAGAAAAGGGCATACACGGCTCACTTTATTTAGAAATCCTGGCTTAAAGCCGGGAAAACATTGCTATGTATAAAACATTGCTCTGCTTATCCGCCTTCCTACCGGTTATTTGTTTACGGCATCAATCACATTTTTCGTGCATTATTCTTTCCAGGTTATTTTATATATTTTTTCTCCTTTTATACACATCATTGAATCCAGTTTGCTTGAGTCCACGACGGCATGTGTTCTATCTACATACAGCAACACCCATCCATCTTCTCAGGGCATTCTCCCTTTTTTTTTTCCTTCTCTTTTTTTTTTTGGGGGGGGGAGGGGGTGGGGTGGGGAAGGGTGGATATTTTTAGGACGGGTTGTTTTGTCCTTTATCTAACTGTATATTTTTGATAACTTTGTATTTATTTTGTGAGTATTTCCCTCTCAGTTATTTATTTTTTCTCATTTGATTATCTGTATTTATACTTTGCTATTTTGTTATTTGTTGTTGTGTTATCTATGTTTTGAGGGGCCCACATTGTACAAGCATTGCTTTTTAGTGGGTCCCTCCATTTCCATCTTAATCTAATTTCTATTGAAAAATAGTATACTTATTCAAAACCTACAATGTGTTGCCCAAAGTGTTAACATATGTATCATTATTTTCTTTTTTTTTTGCAACGTATACAAATATTTATGTTTATATATGGTATACAATTCATGTATGTACAATTGATGGAAGTGAAATAAATAAATTTGAATTTGAAATCATGTCAATTGATTTTGATGATCTATTTTCTCTCTTCCCCCTTCTTTTTTAATTTTCGTCTCCCCCTCAAACTCTCCCTTCTTTAAACTACATTTGTAGCTGTAACTGCTACAGATCTTTATTTTATTAATTTTATTTTTGTTGTCATTCCTTTCCTCCTTTACATTCCTATCCATTCGGGGGTACATTAAAGATGAGACAGCTTGTGAATTTCAATATTTTACATGTTTTACCACTCTCTTTGGAAATAGTAGTGGTTTGATATTTTCCAATCTGTAGGCCTACTTTCTATTGAAATACCACTCTCAAAATCAATGATTTTTCATCCTCTTGCAATTCCATAAAATAGTAACATAAAAGAACATTATTTTGCTTGTTTAGTGAAAAATTATTTACTGTAGTGTGTTAGTTCTGCCTAAAAAAGAGTGTTTTCATCGCATTTTCACTATCTATAGAGAGAAGACAAGCATTATGGGACTTTACATGTCGTTTTATCCATATTCATACCATTCTGCTTAAAGGTATTGTTTAACTTTGTGAGCAGCCGATTAAAAAAATTCTCAAACCAAGATGAAACATGTGTACAAGTGCATGTATTAGAACTAATAAACCCTGAAAAACAACCATGATTGAGAATGAGAGGCTAAAACTACAAGGCAAACCCCGATTTTGTAAATAGGCGTCTTATAGACGCCTAAATAGTACACATACGTGTATGGGATGAAATTAAGATGGTGTTTTCGGTCACTTTATATTTCAATTTTTGAAGCACTAAATAATTATTTTCGAACGCAATTTTTTCTGGGCTTCATTTTTGTAACATATCACAGACACAGGTGACAAGTGTGACCTTCTAGCTCAGATTTTTTAAAAGTCAAACCAATGTTAACCAATCACTTTAAACGTTATCCTTTAGTCATTTTCTTAAAATATAATCAGGTATTATAGATAAAGAGAAAATGAGTATTTTCAATTATTTTTTCATTACATTTTCACTCTCCAAATGAATATAAAGCTTTAAAACTCATCCTGTTCGAAACTTACCCTCAACCATTTTCATGAAATATACTCAGGTATGTCGACGTCATCGAAGTCGAGCGTCACTCGACGACCACGAAGTACATATTCCCGGTCAACCGATGGGTGGTCGACAAGCCTCGTCTTCAGTTAGTTGAATGGGATAGTCGATTGCCGCAGGACGATGAAAGTCGAAAAGAACAACGATTAGCCGAACTCGAGGCTATGAAGAGGAAGTACGATTTCATCTGGAGATTCGAGGGCGTAATGCCGCAGGTAACGAATATTTTATTCGATTTTCGTTTGGACAAACGCATAGACTTGAACATGTTAAACCATTACTTAAGTTCAGGCTTAACTTCTAAGATTCATATATATAAAAAAGTACGGTGCCCGTTATCATTTATAAATAATAAACTGTTATGAAAATTTGAATTTGACAGTTGTTCAGCAACATCCTTTGTATTTTTATATTATATTTTATATATGTATGCTTTGTATGAAGATTGTATCCCGCATATCCCGTTTTATTTCATGTTTATAAAGGTTGCAGAAAAGAAGAATAAAATGATCGGGTATCCAATTTTTGAATTAAGTCAAAATGAATTTTACAATATTAATTTGAAATTTAATCCAGTTAACATTTCGCCAAATCCCGCTTTGTCCCTCCCTTTCACCCTGCTATCTTGCTCATCCCCCTCACCCTCTCGCATTTTTAATACCATTAAATTCTAAACTATATTGGGTAAAAATGCTCCATGAGGGTAATTTTGTGTTCAACCAACATTGGGCATGAAAATTTTGCCCATTCTAAAGTAATTGCTGCTTATTTTTTTTTAACCTTACTGGGCAATATGCTTCCCGCATTGAGTAAAATGCTGCCCCAAAGTGGTTGGACACATAATAACCTTCGTGCTGGTTAAAATTTTACCCAATATTTTTTACAATGTACATTTTCACACCATGTCTACATCATTTAGGCCCGTGACGTACCAATGGAGGAAATGATTACCTACGGATACGAGGTGAGAGCTTTTTTTAATTATTATTTTTTATTTAAAACGAATTTTGAATGAAAGTAAAATTTCGTTCTGAAGATTTGATATAATTAGGATAACACTTGAGGAACCGATGATGGTATCAGGACGTTAGGTGTATATACGGCCTTTCATGGCCGAACGCTGATCAGCGCTGGAGGTAAGCAATGTTATAGGTCTGCTTTTCATGAAAAAACACATACATACACGCACACACACATACACACACCCTCACACACAAACGATGCAATTGGAATATCACTTGGACAGTGGCGACTGAAGCGGGTTGGGGAATTCCGACCCTTCTTTTTCAGGAACCATGGACAAAAAATGAATATGACAATAGAATTGTAATATGCATGTCCCTGGTCATGATGGTAGTGGGGAAGAGTTAACGCCTAAAATAAGATTTAAAACAAACAACAAACCGAGTTCTTTCCTTAAAGAATTGAGATAAATACACTGACTCGAAATAAAATGAATAGAGGAATAAAGAAAAGAAAAGAAAAAAAAACCGACTCATGATGAGAGACATTTCTTTGTTTGTTTTCTAGTGGGACCTGACAAAGCAGAGTTTGGCTCTGAGCTTACAAGGCGTCATCACACGAGTGAGGGCGACATTTTGGAATTCTTTGGATGACATGAGAACTATCTACGGTGGAGACCTACCGCCTCCAACGGTAAGACGATATCTTGAATAAGCCATCAAACTTTTTCTTTTCGAATGACCTTTCCCATTTTTTAAGAGGATGAACAATGACACTTTCAAATGAAGATGTTGCGTAAGCATTCCTGACATAGCATCCTGTGGTATTCAAATTATAAAAACGACATTCATGGCATAGACCAGAGGAGCGTTTCATCAACAAAGTTGTCAGACCTTTACTTGATTTTGATTGGATGAGAAGCACAGTTGCTAAGGTATATAACAGGGCTTGTCGGGTAAAACGTCCGACAAGTACAAGTTCGTCTCATGAAATGCTCTCAAGGTGACTAGAAAGTAGGTCAGTGATAGAATATAAAAAAACGTTTTGGCATATTAACTATTATTTGGGCCGAATTATTATCGAATATTATTTGGGGCAAAGATTATAAACACTTTGTTACTCTTCAGTGGATTTGATGACAAGAATATTTTGAAAGGAATTGTGAAAAATAATCATCGAATCACAAAATGTTTATGTCGGTAATTGTGGCAACAACCTTGATGATTTATCTCGAGTGACCTTTTAGTGCTCATGGGCAGAATGCAATGGCGAACTTGTATATTTTGTGGGCGCGTCGTGGTCTAGTGGTTCTGAGTCTACTTTTCAAATAGAGGGAAATTTATCAACACTGCTGCACTCGACCCAGGTGAGGTAAATGGGTACCGGCAGGAAGTAATTCCTCAAAAAGCTGTGTGCACCAGAATCAGTAGACTATAGCTTAGCCGGGGTAATATAGGAGCGCCTTGAGCACCTAGCAAAGGTGGATACGTGCGCTATACAAATCCTATATTATTAGTAGTATCATTATAGATGGCTGGTCAAGTTCAAGCGATGTTGCGAATAATGAGACATGTTAGATAATCGATCGATATATTGATCCCCAGCAGGGACCGATTATCTTGCAACATAGGCTTGAGGTTGTGGCTTATAACCATTATCATTTAAGATATTTTCACTGTATATAATATATGCCTTACCATAGTGGTAATTAAGTGATTAATTGATAATAGGATTTCCCGGAAGAAGTAGGCGATTTCTAACGATTTTTCCCCTTTCATGAATATTTTTTTTGTTCATTTTAACTGTAAAAATCAGACAAGCGATTCCCGGACCAGCTCGAAAACCATGGTAACTTAACAATACGTGTTTGGTGAATTTAAAATCTTGAAACATGAAACACATATATAAAAAATTACACGAGCTCATTGCTGCATATATTTTTGAATATTCTACTTCCAGTGTCTTTCGCGATGGCGGAAGGATACAACATTTGGTATGCAGAGGTTAGTTGGTTGTAACCCAACGCAGATCCGGCTTTGCAAGAAGATTCCGCTCAAGTAAGTTAATGACCTAGATAGTTCGTTTTGTTGTAACTTCTAATACACATTCATGATTGACATTGATATTCACATTTGCAATTTCAAATAAAACAATTAATGAATGATACTGTTAATAAGGAAATGGTTTCATGAGCGGATACATTCACAAAATCCTTTTTGATATACAATGCGTCCCAGAAAAAACGAAACCGAGATTAAGCGATGATTTATCATAATTTAATCACAAATACAATAGACAAATTACCTACCAATGTAAAGCTTAGAATCTCCTCTTTCATCTGGTATTACTTAGATTATTCCTTTATTCATGCACGAGTGAGCAAAAACAATTTGAAGAAATGATACCAAAAACTCATTTGGCGGGGGTTATCTGAATTTCTAAAAGAAAATCACATGCCTAAAAAAATCAATATCTGCTCTTTTATTTGATACCTTAATCACAAAAAATGGTCAAGAAGTAAAAAAGTAATTTATGTTCCCTCGAAACAATGCTTGTATTTCCTTAATTTTATCAAATAAACGTGTTTTCACCGGTTTCCCACAGAAGCTATCGCATGGTTAACAAAAGACCTCATGTATGGCTGATCGTCAACAAAACGGAGTGTCGAGTGAGTTTGAACGCTAGCCTGTAAAACCTCTTCATGTTATGAAATTATTGAAATTCAAGCCTTATTTCAAATAACCAGAACTTTGTTATTTTTTGACAATTTTCTGTAATTAGAGCAGATATTGAACTTTTTGAAAATGTGGTGTTCTTTTTTAAACCCAGATACAGCCCGCCAAATGACTTTTTGGTATCCCCTTTTCAAATTGTTTTTGCTCACTCATGCGCGAATGAGAAATAATCTAAGTAATTTCAGATTAAAGAAGAGATCCTAAGCTTTACAATGGTAAGTCAATTGTCTATTTTATTTGTGATTAAGTTATGATAAATCATCGATAAATCTCGGTTTCGTTTTTTGTGGGACGCACTGTATATTATATAGCTTCAACAAATTTTAAGTCTAAGTAATAGCTTGCACCACGTGCAGAAGTATTTTCAACGAACCAAAGTAGTTCCGTTTTTCGAATGTCTTTAAACAAAATACATTTACAAAACTATATATTTAAGATTTATAAACCCATAATAATGAACTGTTCTGATTATTCTACATGACTGTATTCTTTTTGATTACATTTGTTCCAGATATTTTCTCCCCTGCTTCCATTTATCACGTTTCTTTAAAATTGTGTTTATAAAATCTTTTCTGTAGACTTCCAGTGACTGACGACCTGCTGAAGCCCTTCTTAGAAGGGATGTCAATTGGAAAAGCAATCAGGAAGAAACGAATGTTCGTCATAGACTATGAGATAATGAAAGAAATGCCCTTACGGCAGGGTGGAGAGGTAGGAAATATCAAGTCATGCTTTTCAAACTTGATGTAACTCCCAAATGTCAGCTAAGCGCTCTTTAAAGATGTAAAATGGTTTAGTGATTCATTGATAGTATTTGTCAGGTATAGTACAGGTAGGACTATATATTACCAAAATACCTTAAAAGGATAGCCCATGAAAGTCGAAATGATTTTACTTTCAATGGGATCCTTACGTGAGTATGATGAAAAAGTGAAATTGAATTTGGTTGTATAATGGCAATTATAGGAAACTTTATTCTGATAGAAAAGCCTAAGATTAACTTTACCACCGAGCGATGATATATCTGCTACGATTATTTTTTTCACCAATTAATTTGCATATAAGTGGAGAGTATCAAAGTCATGACAAACATAGTTACTGCAACTACTATATGCTTGGAAGAATATAACGAATTGTCGATATAGGTCTACACACACCCATTCATTTGTATCTCTATATACCCACATGTAGGTGCCAGCTCCAATAGCCCTGTTCTTCGTCAACAAGGATAAGAACCTGGTCCCCGTTGCAATACAACTATTCCAGGAACCAAATGAGAACAATCCGGTAAGGATGCCAGCAATGCGTATATGCTTCCTTATACACAATTGGAATACCTTATAAATTTATTATGGAGATAATTCCAATATTCCGTGCACTCCTGATGAACCATAAACAATTACCAATTAGAGATGCTGAACAATTACACTGAATCTATGACACTTTACACTGAATTCAATTCGTCATGGATTGAGCATCATCTAAAACATACAATCATATATAAAACTATATTGGAACCATATACAAAAACTTGTAAAGGGTAAGAAAATACAGACGCATTTTCTAAAACAAAATAAGTGGAGCTTTCACTAAAACAATAATTTATAGATGATTAAACTGAAAGCAACACTAACAGAATACTATATCCAATCGTAGAATCATATACTAAAACCATTATAAAGATATTAATACTAAAACAAAGCAAGGTTATTATGTAGCTTACTTTACAAGAATTTACAGATAGAAATATCAATATCTAGGCCTATTCTATGATTTAAATTCACTTTAAAATGAATTAACATATACAAGTTTAATCCAATTACATTATCATGAAGAGCCTCCCGATTTCAATAACAGATCTTCGTTCCAAGTGACCCCGAGTACACGTGGATGTTAGCCAAGATGTGGTTCAATCTCGCCGATGCTTCCTACCACCAATCAATCTGCCGCATGGGAATGTCTCATCTTCTAATGGAAACCATTGCCGTGGCAACGCATCGGTGCCTGTCCCCATCTCATCCACTCAACCGTCTCCTCGCACCCCACTTCCGGTTCCTCTTAGGAATTAACCAGTAAGTTACTCGTATCGGTGCTACTGTGATCCAGGGGTGGTATATTACAGTGGAGGGGCTGTACATTTTAAAGTATAAAACAACAATAAAAAGAGAAGAAAAGGGAAGAGAAATAGGAATGATAAGAAAGAAAAGAGTATAAAAATCAACTCTATGATAGAAAATGGACCGTTTCGTCAAAGGATGTGATGGATGTTTCAAACATAGTCTGTTTTATCTGACAGTTACCATAATGAAAGCCAGGCATCTGTACTTCTAGCAAATCAGAGCTAATGAAAGTTTCCCAAAAACAAAATGTTTGATGATGCTCTCCATGGTCGTTTACCTTCTATTTTAACCCTGTTTTTAATTACACTGAGGAAAAGGAATGACGTCAAATTGAAGCCACCTTGCCCCTCATATCAAAATACCCAGGCTTCGCCCTTGCCATGATCCAATACCTCGTATGCGATCTAATTTGGGAAATTATTCAAAAACCTTAAATATCGCGACATTGATTCACATAGATTTTTCTCATGAGAGATGAGATTTGTTTGAGGTTCATGAGGTTTGTCTTTCCCCTAGTGTTGGTTACGACACCTTGTTCGGAGAAGACGGTTGGATCGAAGAGACCTTGCTCATCGGTCGTAAAGGGATGATGGAGTTGATTCGTCGAGTGTGGAAGGACTGGAATATCTCGAAGGATGGTCACATGGTTCATGACCTCGAGGACAGGGGCGTCAATGACCCAGAAGTACTACCCAACTACCATTACCGAGATGACGGTACCCTGATATATGAAGCAATTGAGGAATACGTCAGAACGGTCGTCAACGGATACTATGGTATGCTTCAAAAAGACATCTACAATTTTTTTCTTTTTCATTTGACCAGTAGGAGATTGGTGTACTTAAAATGAATTTGGAAAAGAAATGCCTTGGACTTTTTTTTCTCTTTTAGTAAGTGTGAAAATAAATGTGATGAGACAGGAACATCTCCATGTACGTATATGCTGTATCCACCCCCGTTGGACAAAAAAGTAAAATGACTAATGTTCTTAAAATTAGCTTCCAAAATCCTTCCTTGAATAACAATACTGAACTTCCACATTCTTTTGCATCTTGATTTGCAGGTCACGCAAAGAAGATCAAAGCTGACCCGGAAGTACTTGAATGGGGAAGAATCCTGGCAACTGAACCTTCTGCCGCATCTCCGCATACATGTGGGATCAAGGTCAGTAAAACACTCCTTGTTTGTAACTATCCAGTCTCCTGCATAAAGATAATAGACCCACAATTTTTATTTAGTGCGCCTGGTGAAAAGATTACTATGCTTATTGCAGGGTTGCCAACTCTCACTCAGTGAGATTGAGTAGGACTCACTCATTTTAGTCCTTTCTCCCTCTAAAATTTTGTTTCCATTTGCATGCATTTATATTGATATCACTCATTTTGACCCCTAAATTATATCATTCGCACTGGGAATTCTCAACAGCCCTGCTGATTGTCATTTAATGTTAAGTGTGTCGTGGTGTACCCCAAGGGTCTGTTTTGGGGCCTGCATGCCTTCTTTTATACTATTCTGTGCCCCTCTCTCTTTTCTTTCCTTCATTTCTCTTATTGCATTCACCCCTTTCTGTTTCTCTCTATCCCCTCTCTTTCTATCCCCTTATCTATCTTCTTTCTTCTTTTATCGACCTCCAGGAGTAATTTTTCAACAACCACAAAACATGCTATATACATTTTAATGTGTTCGTCATGAAAATATTATACACCTTGAGTTTGCAAATAAATTTATTTGATGCAGGGCATACCCAGTGATGGCAAGTTTCGAAATGGTCAGCAACTGACGGAGCTTCTCACCAACATCATCTACATATGTAGTGCTGGCCATGCAGCAGTTACCTTTACGCAGTATGACGAGTATGGCTTCGTCCCCTCCTACCCAGGGTGTCTCAGGGGAAGTCCACCTAAAGATAAGGTGATCTTGGGGTACAGTATTGCACAAAGCCTAAACGGGGTTGCCACACCATGGGGACGCTGCAAATAAGTTTATAATCATGGTAACTTTGCAATCCAATGGTAACTTCCCTGAAACCCTCGATTGATATTGGCCGTCGACCATTGTTATCATTGGTTGGTAAAGATGTCATGTGAGAAACTATTATGCAACGCAGCCCTGGACAATTTTGGCAGTACATGGAGACGTACGTATGTCAAGCCATTTCATCACTTGATATTGTTAAAAAATGATAAAGTTTCAAAATTATATAGGACAAAGGATAGCTACACATGTATTAGAAGTAGAAGGAATAAATCATCTAATGCTATGCTGTGTTTACCAGGAGGGTAAAGAAAAGTTTTTTTTTAATTTGATGATACTTTAATATCATGATAGTATATCAATAAACTTTGCATTGAATGCTTGAAAAAATCTTAAATGTGTAAGACACTATTTGAATTCTTGCCTTTGTTAATGAAAACAATACCTATTCGTGGTACATTTATTTAGGGTGTTAGAACGGAGAACGATGTGCTGGAAACCCTACCTCCCAAAGACTGGACCATTCGAGCTATGGTGATGTCTAGAATCTTGAGCAGAAGAGACACCAAAGCTCTGGGGGATTTTGAGGTGCAGTACATGTACGACCCCATCGGCAAGAAAGCCATCGAGACGTAAGTACCTGTAACGTGTACCCTGTAGTGCAAAAATTAATAGCAGTGTTAGAACTACACCATAAGTGTTCACAGGTTAACACACTTGAAACTTTACACCAGTGTTGAATCTGTGTTGTAAGTTCAAAGCTGTACCAACACATTGTACTTGTTGAATTGTTTGTTCAACATTATTTGGTGTCATTTTCAAACACCATATTGTATTTTAACACCTGATTGAGTGGTTCTCTCATAGCACCAATATATATGCTGTTCTTAACACTATAGTTTTTACACGGTCATTGGTAGAAAATAATGGGAAAGATATTTTATCTAAAGATTATCATTCATTTATTATGATGAAATCAATAACATTCCTTTATAAATATCAATCTTTCTTGCCCCCCCCCCCAACAACAAAAAATCATAGAAAACGAATGTGAGAAAATCACACCGGGTTCAAATCCTGATTAGGGCAGTCAGTGTATTTTCTCACTTCATTTTCTTCTGATTATTTTTAATCCTTTCAATTATGACATCATGAAGATGTAATCACACAACAATCAATATAAAAAAAAACAATAATAAAGATAACAGTTTACAACAGTTCTTGC
The DNA here is from genome assembly GCF_037042905.1 of Lytechinus pictus. Lineage (NCBI taxonomy): Eukaryota > Metazoa > Echinodermata > Echinoidea > Temnopleuroida > Toxopneustidae > Lytechinus > Lytechinus pictus. Next base: position 17,254,408 of record NC_087257.1, read on the forward strand.
ATTTTCAATTTTAATAGTAATATTGTCAAGTTGTCAAACATACAATGGCTTTCAATCTTCAGCTTTTACAATAATACTTTGCATAATAATTGCACTTGAACAATATCAATTTCCTCTGTAACAATTATTCAGATAATACAAAAGAAACTGACTTAATCTGCTTTCCTAAACTATTTTTGAAGGTGACAATTATTACAAAACAACAAAATATCAGTCACAAAGTATAAACAAAGAATATTGCACAATAGAAACCAAAATATTAAAATGACAATGAAAAAGGGCCAAGGGATGGCCACAATTTCAACATATTTTTTGTGCATCCAAATTAACTTATAATCACACTTAATCCGACCATTATTGTGTTGTGTCTACCATATTCAAAAGTATGAATGTAAAAAAACAATGAAACTGGGTCATTCCTCCGGCCTTTTTAACTTTTAACTTAGTCAACATATCTGTTTTGTAGAAAGCTGTAAATTCACCCTGAAAATAGGTTGCTTTCCTTAAGTTTTTATTAAAAAAAATCATAATTAAAATGAAAGTTTGGGGAGTTTATTTAAACACATAGTCAAAACTTTAAAACTTAACTCTTTTATTCTTTGACAGACTTTCATCAAACGAACCTTACCAATATTTTCCTACAATTTTTTTTAATCAAAACATATCATCAGGGTGAACTTGTAAGTGCAAACCTTTTAAAACAATTACTGCATTATTTTTAAATATTTTCACATCAAGTCCAATTAATAGTTAGTTTGTTAATCCAACCAGTTACCGGGGTTCCCGTAACACAAACGTTAGCGATTAATCGTACGCTTGATTTCTACGATTAATTGTACATTGTAGCCAATGGAATCAATCGTAGAATAATGTTCTACGATCATTGCTAACCTTTGTGTTACGGCCCCCGGGATCAAAGAAAATTATATTAATTTACTGTGCACTCAAAGTTTCATCAAGAAACTATTCTCAATTCACCTTCCAGATTACATGAGGAACTGAAAGCAGTCACTGCAGAGATTGATAAACGGAACAAGGATCGTGTTCAACCGTACCTCATCCTTCATCCAAGCTGCATCCCTAATTCTATTGCCATCTAACTGCATGTTTCACAAACAATAAAGTGCGACTAAGGGGGTGTTGCAAGAAAATACTTGAAATCAAATGCAAAATTCTGTTGCAATTTTACAATAGACCAATTCTAGCTGTATGATATCAGGGCCCCGTCTTACAAAGAGTACGATTGATCCGATCAGTCGATCGTTACTATGGACAGCAGCAACGTCAACATCTATTACGCATGTTTGTTCAAAATATTTTCTAGCTATGATGTATATTCATGCATTCATTGTTTTCTTCAAAATTCAATGCGCTTCTCTTTGCACACAGAGGACAATGTGCAAATTTTTCGTAGAAAAAATTATGACACTGATGGATTTCCATAGAGTTACGATTGTTAGGATCAATTTAACTCTATGTAAGACAGGGCCCTGTTTACACTTCTTGTTGCAAGAAGCCTATCAGCCATTAAATGCAATAAGCAATTAAATGCAAGGCATGATTGGTTTGAAGACCCAAAACGAGATTCACAATTATCCATAGGTGTCTTGCAATGCCCCAATAGGAGTTTTCTCAAAGAGATTTATAAGTGTAACTCGGATTAAGGGTTACCTGGACATCTGGGGAGTGTTTATTTTCCTCTGGCAAGTTAGTTGTCAGATCTAACAACTTTCTTTGATTTTGATTGGCTGAGAGGCACAGTTCCAATGGTAACTGTTGGACAAAACATCTGATATGTCCTTTTGAGAAACACTCCCCTGAAGTCATAATGAGTGACAATGTACATGTAATACAGTTACATACAATGTTATTGATAAACTGGGGTTCCCAGAGCATAAGCCAGTTCGTAGTTCCACTCTGTGCATGATCAGAGGAAGGTCGTTGGTACTAAAGTGAAATGGTGGTTTAAAACTTATTGAGATAAGAACCAACTTTGATGTCTTGATTATTCATACGTTCTTTTGAATTCTGTTTTTCATTTACATCCACCAAAATACAACAATGCGTCCACGAATGACTGGTCTTTCACAGTTAAGTTTGCCAAGTACATTGTACAACTAAACAAGCTATAATATGCATTCAAAATAGAAATGCAACAAATACTTTCATAGAGTGTTCAATGGTGTGCTAAAAATAGTCATTTAAATAGTCTATTCAATTTCTTCATCCTGCTATGTAAGGCATGCTTACACTATATCTTGCTTTGAAATCTATGTATCCTAATAAAGAAATGAAAGGTATTTGACCAAAGTTGTCCATGAAGTAACTACGAACTGGTCTATAATTTCACCGATGCAGTGGGAACTACATGTACATCAAAATGGTTGTTTTGATCTTCATCCAGGTAAGTATGCAGAGCCTGTCTATATCGAAGTACATTTCACTTGGATGAATAAAGCTTATTTTAGAGGACCTGCTTACTGACTGCTAATATTGAAAGGTCAGTTCAAGTCAAACTTACGTATATGTGAAATATCTCCAAGATCAAAACCTATTAATTAAGTAAAAGACTGTATGTAGATGCATGTCTAACATAGTTTTGGGCTGTATCGGTTAAAAAAAATTGTTTAAAATTATAGAAACAATAGTACCAATACAGCAAGGATATAAAAACATTAATATAGTTAAGAAAAGAAACAACTTGACAAAAGAACTTTCATGAGACCAAATTTTGTACATCATTATCATGGATCAGTAATTTTGCATTGTAGTTTTGAATAATTATACTCCAACAAGGCTGATTGGCAAATCATTATTAATCAACCATTTCCATGATGCCCAGTTTTGAACAACTCCATAAGAAGTATTAGATTTACCTTAAACAGTTTTTCTTGGACAAGTTGGGAAGATATATTGCTGAGAAAAAAAAACCACCCAAACACACACCCCAAAATCATTAGTTTCTGGCTGCAGCCATTATAACGAGCCAACACAAAATATTTATCACAAAATCATTTTAGAATGAAAATTAGCCATGGCATGGTAAATGAAACAGATAGTTTTGCATATATTGTCAAAATTCCAAGAATAATTTGTTTGTAGTGTAAAGAGAATAATACCTCGGTCACATATGACCTACGGCGGCCGTACGGCGAGTCAAAAACAGCCGTTTTATTCACTTTTATTCAAACCACCTATATGTAGCTGGTACAAAAATGTAAAAACGGCTGTTTTCGACTCGCCGTACGGCCGCCGTAGAGCAAATGTGACCAAGGTATCAGTACCTTCAATTATATGTGGAAGTACAATAAAGAATACACAAAGCTATAACACTTTAGAAGAGTGTCCATTTCATCCATAAGGCTTTAAAATGTAATTAATATAAATATTTAGAATAAAATGAGGTATAATGGGACTTGCATATATGAGATTCTTAACATTATTTGTTGTATTTATTGTTTTTGCATAATACATAATGTAGATTGTGATAAGAATTGGTTGTAAATGAAGTTACGACTGCATCTTTTGATGAATGTAATAGTCTCCTCTACATGTATATTCAAACCTTGCACATAATCTGTAAATATTGTTTCCTTTTAGCAAGGCTAATTGAAAATGACCCAAATCTCCTGTACACAATTTTCCTCCGGGGCCTAGAAATACTTCTGGAAAAATTGTTGTCAAGTTTAATCAGTCTGTTTCTTAAGGCTTCTATGAGGATTGGAAAATGAGTTGGTCCCAATACCAGTCTATTGTTTATCATATGAATGTGTATGTCCTCAATAAACAGCTACGGTGTCGATGATATGAAGAAAAAGGTGTTATGTGTGGATGCATTTCGTATTTTACAAGGGGTGGGGGCCACTGTTATTACAATGTGGACAACATATTACTACGTGAACATTTAAAAGAGACCCTAAAATGTAATAAATTTCAGATCTCAGACTACACATAAAGTATTTGATAACATGTTCCCTACCCAGAAAACATTGTCATAATATCAAAGACAGTGTACCTTATTTTCTGATTTTAGCAATATTGATGCCCTTTTTACTTTATGCACAACTCTGTTTACCTGCTTTTCCTTGTAATGACAGTGCCAGCCCCCCCTAGATTTTATCCAGGTCAGGATCCACATCATTTCAAATGATGATGATTGCCTATTTTCTCTTTTTTGGTATGAAACCATTTGTCGAGCAAGGATTAGGGATGGATCAACTAGATCTAGATTTAATACCAAGAATCTATTTTTTTTTCTTACTATGGTTGCAAAGAAAAATTCCATGGAAAGTTTCAGGAATTTTCAGCCACGAGGAATTTTGGGAAAAATTGTGCTTTTAAAAACAAAATTACCACTGACATACTTTCCACATAGATAAAACTGCTATTCTTTCTTTAAATTGCTCAGGGTAAAACAGCCAGGATTTATCATACTTGCTAAACCAACCACAATGACGGTTGTTTCCTACCGGTACCCAATAAGCCTGTTCACGGTTGTAAACTGCGCACGAGCAGAAAAAGGTCATTGGAGACAACCATGAAAGTGGCTTTCAAATTCACTGACACAGGCATTTGTGATTTGATGATTATTCATGTATTCCTTTCAAAATATTTATCACATCCAAGCTGAACAGTAATAAATAGAGCCTTCATAATCACTGGTATTTGACAGTAGCCTAAACAATAGTCAAATGTGCCAAAGGCAGACAATAAAACAGATTTCCAAACTTTATCCCTGATGTACTATTCTAGTCACCTGGTCTATACAAGGCCTTTTGTTCTTAGAATTTGAATACTCTACCGGTAAAGCTTACGCAACATCTACATTTGAAAATGATAGTGCTTATCCTAATGAAAAATCACAAAGGTCATTTGAGAAAAGTTGATCATGAGCTAACCATGAACTGGCTTATTAGCACCTGGTTGAGAGTGGCAAAGTGTGGATTGACGCCTTGCCAAAGGACGCTAGGCCATGGTGGGATTTGAACACACAACCCTCTGATTTTGAAGGCGAGAGTCAGAACCGCTAGGCCATGGTGGGATTCAAACACACAACCCTCTGATTACAAGGCGAGAGTCAGAACCGCTACACCACGGTGCTTCCACACATCTAGTACAGTGTACATGTGTGGGGAATGGATTTGAGTTGGAACATAATGTAGAGTGGCCAAGGCTACATGTATAATCAACAGGTAGCATTAAATGTAATAGATGTAATGTTTGCATTTGTTTTTCATTGTTATGCATATACATGTGTCTAGATGCTTGCCAAATTCACTCCTTTAGGCCCTACCATTTTAAAATTCCATGTACCAGGATCCACTTGTGCATACCATCACTTTTACTCAGTTCGGAATAATGGAATGTTTTTTTTAATGTTAATTTCCTGGGTGGAGAAAAAGGGTGTGAGTATTCTCTATACCTGTGTTGGGAATGGATTCGAGTTGGAACATAATGTAGACTGGCCAGAGCGGTAGGCAAAGGGCGTGGTTCTAACTTACAGAGACTTACAGTGGACAACCTTACTGTGATGAACTGCCCTGGGCTGAACAACTTTGAACCTCAGGGGTTTATTTGGCATAAAATATTTACATGCTTGATTTATATATAACAAAGATAATTAATGAATATTCATATAGCAAAGGTAGCAAATAAAATAAATACATGAATATACATGGCATATGAATAGCTGCTATTGAATATTAATGAACTTAAGTCAGAGGGAGATCCAATCAGAGAATAAGAACTTAGCAAGAGTCAAGTATGAGTGAACATGAGTATGAACAAAAGAGAGGAATGGAAGAGTGAATCTGGTATGATGAAAGGAATGCAAAGAAGGTGATGGAAGAAAAGATGGAATTTTGATGACTACATGTAACAGAGGACAGAGGATGATCATCACTAACTAACATTAACTACTCTTGAAACCCTGTTCACACTACAGCTCTACAATAAATTTGTGGATGTAGTCATCATAGCAATTATTCTTTTTTGTCCAATACACATGAGTAGAATACCCCCCTTTTTTAAGGTGCAACAAGAGTTATAATTAAGGAAATTTCAAAATAAGTTAAGCATGCTATGCTACATATATTTTGCATCCCACCATCCTTTAAAAATGAGTTCCAAAATTACAAATGGTCAAACTTAATTTAATTTTTCATTCTCCTTTGCAAGAGTAGTTGGTTTCAGGATTATTTTTAATTTCCACAAAATAAGTACATGTATCTGTTTCTGTCAGATTTGCGAAATAAAGGCTTGGCAGCTTGAGTGACATGCCCTGTAAGATAAAATATATCAGGACACCTCCCCCCCCCAAAAAAAAAAGATAAAAAAATAAAAATACATTTTTGGTATGGTTATATAATTAAATAATAATCCATTCATTGTTACTCAATTTCAGAAAGAACAAAATTCCGCAACACAGAAGGCCACAAAATCTGCTCTGAAAGATATTGTACCAAGGAAGTTGGCCGCAAAGAGGAAGCCAGAATCTGAGCCATCAGAAAATGTTGAAACATCAACGGAAAAGAAGCTGCGCCTGGAAATCGCAAAATTGAAGAAAGAAAACCAGACCCTTCTTGACCTCAACCGAAGATTGCAGGAAGATGTCATAAACAAAATTTCAAAAGGTAAAATGAGCAACAGGACTATTATATTACATGTAACAAAGAATATGTCCCCCATAATTTGTTTGATATGTTGAAGCCATGTCATTGATTTCATAATCATTACCAAAGACATTATTTAAGAAAGAAACAGTTTACACCATTTTTTACAATATGACAGAGAATCAGGATTTAAATGCCTTAATACAAGAATCCTTTTTCACATGTATTGAAAGAGTGTACTGTAGAGTCTTGATATTGTGTTGACAGCCAACCTCATCATACATTATCTTATTTAAATCTCAGCATTGGTTCATCGCAGGAGGCCTATTGCCCCATCCTTGGCCGCCACAAGTTCTCTCTTCAGTAAGTTCATTATTTTTGTTACTTCCATATTGTAACTAACTACATGTATGTCTAAACTCAGAAAAATGTGAAGACAATTATCAATTTCAGAAAGAACAAAATTCCGCAACGCAGAAGGCCACCAAATCTGCTCTGAAAGATATCATATCAAGGAAGTTGGCCGCAAAGAGGAAGCCAGAATCTGAGCCATCAGAAAATGTTGAATCAACGGAAAAGAAGCTGCGCCTGGAAATCGCAAAATTGAAGAAAGAAAACCAGACCCTTCTTGACCTCAACCGAAGATTGCAGGAAGATGTCATAAACAAAATTTCAAAAGGTAAAATGAGCAACAGGACTATTATATTACATGTAACAAAGAATATGTCCCCCATAATTTGTTTGATATGTTGAAGCCATGTCATTGATTTCATAATCATTACCAAAGACATTATTTAAGAAAGAAACAGTTTACACAATTTTTTACAATATGACAGAGAAGCAGGATTTAAATGCCTTAATACAAGAATCCTTTTTCACATGTATTGAAAGAGTGTACTGTAGAGTCTTGATATTGTGTTGACAGCCAACCTCATCATACATTATCTTATTTAAATCTCGGCATTGGTTCATCGCAGTAGGCCTATTGCCCCATCCTTGGCCGCCACAAGTTCTCTCTTCAGTAAGTTCATTATTTTTGTTACTTCCATATTGTAACTAACTACATGTATGTCTAAACTCAGAAAAATGTGAAGACAAAATTTTTTTTTAATCAATTGCAGAAAGAACAAAATTCCGCAACGCAGAAGGCCACCAAATCTGCTCTGAAAGATATCATATCAAGGAAGTTGGCCGCAAAGAGGAAGCCAGAATCTGAGCCATCAGAAAATGTTGAAACATCAACGGAAAAGAAGCTGCGCCTGGAAATCGCAAAATTGAAGAAAGAAAACCAGACCCTTCTTGACCTCAACCGAAGATTGCAGGAAGATGTCATTAACAAAATTTCAAAAGGTAAAATGAGCAACAGGACTATTATATTACATGTAACAAAGAATATGTCCCCCATAATCTGTTTGATATATATTAAAGCCATGTCACTGATTTCATAATCATTACCAAAGACATTATTTAAGAAAGAAACAGTTTACACAATTTTTTTTACAATATTACAGAGAAGCAGGAGTTAAATGCCTTAATACAAGAATCCTTTTTCACATGTATTGAAAGAGTGTACTGTAGAGTCTTGATATTGTGTTGACAGCCAACCTCATCATACATTATCTTATTTAAATCTCAGCATTGGTTCATCGCAGTAGGCCTATTGCCCCATCATTGGCCTCCACAAGTTCTCTCTTCAGTAAGTTCATTATTTTTGTTACTTCCATATTGTAACTAACTACATGTATGTCTAAACTCAGAAAAATGTGAAGACAATTATCAATTTCAGAAAGAACAAAATTCCGCAACGCAGAAGGCCACCAAATCTGCTCTGAAAGATATTATATCAAGGAAGTTGGCCGCAAAGAGGAAGCCAGAATCTGAGCCATCAGAAAATGTTGAAACATCAACGGAAAAGAATCTGCGCCTGGAAATCGCAAAACTGAAGAAAGAAAACCAGACCCTTCTTGACCTCAACCGAAGATTGCAGGAAGATGTCATAAACAAAATTTCAAAAGGTAAAATGAGCAACAGGACTATTATATTACATGTAACAAAGAATATGTCCCCCATAATTTGTTTGATATGTTGAAGCCATGTCATTGATTTCATAATCATTACCAAAGACATTATTTAAGAAAGAAACAGTTTACACCATTTTTTACAATATGACAGAGAATCAGGATTTAAATGCCTTAATACAAGAATCCTTTTTCACATGTATTGAAAGAGTGTACTGTAGAGTCTTGATATTGTGTTGACAGCCAACCTCATCATACATTATCTTATTTAAATCTCAGCATTGGTTCATCGCAGGAGGCCTATTGCCCCATCCTTGGCCGCCACAAGTTCTCTCTTCAGTAAGTTCATTATTTTTGTTACTTCCATATTGTAACTAACTACATGTATGTCTAAACTCAGAAAAATGTGAAGACAATTATCAATTTCAGAAAGAACAAAATTCCGCAACGCAGAAGGCCACCAAATCTGCTCTGAAAGATATCATATCAAGGAAGTTGGCCGCAAAGAGGAAGCCAGAATCTGAGCCATCAGAAAATGTTGAATCAACGGAAAAGAAGCTGCGCCTGGAAATCGCAAAATTGAAGAAAGAAAACCAGACCCTTCTTGACCTCAACCGAAGATTGCAGGAAGATGTCATAAACAAAATTTCAAAAGGTAAAATGAGCAACAGGACTATTATATTACATGTAACAAAGAATATGTCCCCCATAATTTGTTTGATATGTTGAAGCCATGTCATTGATTTCATAATCATTACCAAAGACATTATTTAAGAAAGAAACAGTTTACACAATTTTTTACAATATGACAGAGAAGCAGGATTTAAATGCCTTAATACAAGAATCCTTTTTCACATGTATTGAAAGAGTGTACTGTAGAGTCTTGATATTGTGTTGACAGCCAACCTCATCATACATTATCTTATTTAAATCTCGGCATTGGTTCATCGCAGTAGGCCTATTGCCCCATCCTTGGCCGCCACAAGTTCTCTCTTCAGTAAGTTCATTATTTTTGTTACTTCCATATTGTAACCAACTACATGTATGTCTAAACTCAGAAAAATGTGAAGACAAAATTTTTTTTTTATCAATTGCAGAAAGAACAAAATTCCGCAACGCAGAAGGCCACCAAATCTGCTCTGAAAGATATCATATCAAGGAAGTTGGCCGCAAAGAGGAAGCCAGAATCTGAGCCATCAGAAAATGTTGAAACATCAACGGAAAAGAAGCTGCGCCTGGAAATCGCAAAATTGAAGAAAGAAAACCAGACCCTTCTTGACCTCAACCGAAGATTGCAGGAAGATGTCATTAACAAAATTTCAAAAGGTAAAATGAGCAACAGGACTATTATATTACATGTAACAAAGAATATGTCCCCCATAATCTGTTTGATATATATTAAAGCCATGTCACTGATTTCATAATCATTACCAAAGACATTATTTAAGAAAGAAACAGTTTACACAATTTTTTTTACAATATTACAGAGAAGCAGGAGTTAAATGCCTTAATACAAGAATCCTTTTTCACATGCATTGAAAGAGTGTACTGTAGAGTCTTGATATTGTGTTGACAGCCAACCTCATCATACATTATCTTATTTAAATCTCAGCATTGGTTCATCGCAGTAGGCCTATTGCCCCATCATTGGCCTCCACAAGTTCTCTCTTCAGTAAGTTCATTATTTTTGTTACTTCCATATTGTAACTAACTACATGTATGTCTAAACTCAGAAAAATGTGAAGACAATTATCAATTTCAGAAAGAACAAAATTCCGCAACGCAGAAGGCCACCAAATCTGCTCTGAAAGATATTATATCAAGGAAGTTGGCCGCAAAGAGGAAGCCAGAATCTGAGCCATCAGAAAATGTTGAAACATCAACGGAAAAGAATCTGCGCCTGGAAATCGCAAAACTGAAGAAAGAAAACCAGACCCTTCTTGACCTCAACCGAAGATTGCAGGAAGATGTCATTAACAAAATTTCAAAAGGTAAAATGAGCAACAGGACTATTATATTACATGTAACAAAGAATATGTCCCCCATAATTTGTTTGATATATATTAAAGCCATGTCACTGATTTCATAATCATTACCAAAGACATTATTTAAGAAAGAAACAGTTTACACAATTTTTTTTACAATATTACAGAGAAGCAGGATTTAAATGCCTTAATACAAGAATCCTTTTTCACATGTATTGAAAGAGTGTACTGTAGAGTCTTGATATTGTGTTGACAGCCAACCTCATCATACATTATCTTATTTAAATCTCAGCATTGGTTCATCGCAGTAGGCCTATTGCCCCATCCTTGGCCTCCACAAGTTCTCTCTTCGGTAAGTTCATTATTTTTGTTACTTCCATATTGTAACTAACTACATGTATGTCTCAACTCAGAAAAATGTGAAGACAATTATTTTTTTCCCCAACTGTAACATGAAAAATAAACTGGTATTACTGTTTATAATTTGAATTCAAACATCTTTTGAATCTCAGGTGTTACTTCTCAAGCAAATACAACTGTGTCAGTGGCCAGCACCTCATCCTTCAATGCATCCTGTAAGTTTTATTCATGCACATTACTGTAAGAAACAACTCTTCATGAACAAACACCCTTTCTTTTTATAGCCATTCATTATTGTATTTCTGGTTGTTTTCCCTCTTTTTTTTCTTTTCTTTTACTTCCTCTTTCTTTTTCAGACTGGAACCAATGTAGAAGCACTCGCTCAACAAAAGAGCCAAGAACGCAGGCAACCATACCTTGTTGCCGTAGGACAACCAAAGAATCCGGATCAGTACTTTCTGATGATGGATAAGGTGCTGGTGCCTGCTGGAGATACAATAGTTCAGGCCACAGACCGGCTGTTTAAAAGTCACTTCGTCTTCAACGTAGAATACTCCCACAATCTGAAAAATTTCTACGAATTCCTTGCTACCATGGTCTACGGAGTTCTTCCCGTTAATAGCACAAAGGCAAGCGTCGGGGCACTCTCTGCCTCCATTGAAAAAATTGTGTGAAACACTAGTATATACACACTCGGTATGCATGTCACCAATTTTTCAAATAAATCTGAGTATGCATTAGTTCTCTCTTTCCAAAAATGTAATAACAAAAATGTGGCAGTTTTAAAATGTGCAAAATTGTGATAATTGTTGAAAATTGAAATTTGACTATCATATTCTCCTCACTAGATACATTAGTTTGAAGTAATGAGTAATGTAACACATCAGCCCGATCTTGTTATTTAAATCTTCTGAAAGTTACTGCAATTTGTGATGTAATGTAATGTCAGGAACAAAAACTGTGTTGCAGGTGGTGGTCTCTATTAGTGAAGTGAAGTTCAATGCCAGTCTTTACATGTCTTCTGTACTTTTTTTTCTTCCAAATTTAAAGGACCTATTTTAATAATGCATATGCATGTTGACTTGTGTTGATTTGTGATACTTTTATCATCACTTATGTGGCCAAAAGAATATCTAAATATGTATCGAATATTTTATAATAATTTTTCTGTTATTTTTCTTCAGCAGGCTTAGTAACGCCCACAAAAAAATCCTCGAAAACAAGATTCTGCCCATGACCTCATCTGTCAGTCACTGCTTAAATACTAATGCAATTGACAAAAGAAACTGGAATACACCTTCCCCAAAGATGGGCATCTTCCTACAATAGAGTTGCATGTTTCTACATAATTAATACCAATCAAAATATTTTCAATTTCAATGACATTTGCTATGCTAGGAAAGTTCTACCAATACAAGGACAACAAAGGCACAAAGTGACCATTGCATGGAAACATGCAAGTTATCCTCAGTCTAGGGAGAGGCGCATTCCAGTGTCTTTTGTTAATTAGATTTCCTTGTGAGCTTTTGCCTACTGTTTGCTGCAGACTTTTTGAGACATTACATTGACTTACTGTAGATAGGGTTTCAGCAGTCGAACAATTCGAGAGAATGGGAATGTACATGAAAGATAACTTGAATCGACCCATGTTGCAATTCATGGATTTATCACACTTCTTTTGAATATGAATTGGGCTCTCTAATCCACCTGGTCATCTGTTGTCATCTTTAGACAGAAGTTTGCTCTTCCCCCCAGTATTGTGTGGTTATTTGTTGCCACATGATCTCTAATAGCTGACTTGTTAATAGCATCTCTCGGATGGTTCGACTGCCAATACCCAATCTTCAGCGAGTCATTGCCAGTCAGACAAAGCCTGCAGCAAACAGTAGGCAAAAGCTCACAAGGTAATAAATTTTTGATTGATCAGGAAAATACTAAAATATAAAAAAAGGAAATCTACCAAGTAGATAAACCCTTTTAAGCATTGCATATTATTGTTTTGTATTAATTGTGTAAACATTTCAAAATCATATTCATTTAAACATTATTTAAGAAAATAATATATTTTTAAGTATTTTTTATTATGCAGTGATTTGCATGAATTATTAGTTCTAGTACATGCATATGAATTTAGGTTACAAAATGTGTATTGCAGAAATTTTCCTCATATTGTAAATTTCATTGGACATATATTATCCACTTCATTTTATGTACAGTTTGATAAAGTGTAAAATATTAATTAAATCTTTAATATTTGTTATGCAGTGATTTGCATAAAGTATCAATATTAGTATATATGAATTTAGGTTACAGATTACATTACCTAAAAATGTCCTCATATGAATGTCATTGGACAAATATTATGCATTTCATTTAATGTACGGTTATGAACTCTCTTTGTAAATACAACACTTGCACCAAAACGCTGATAACTAAAACTCATGGAATATGAATTTTGAGTCACAGATTGTTTTTTTTTTGTAGTTCTACTTTTGTGACGCAAGAATGATGATGCTGGGTGACTAAATTTTGTTTAATCCATACGACTAAATTTTAATCTAAGAATATTTTAATCAACAAGATTAGAATTTAAATTCCATTAGAGTAGATTTCAATCCAATTGGATTCATAATTAATCTAAAGGATTAAGATTTTTAATCTAAGACCGATTAAGAATTTTTACTCTAACAAGAGATTATTTTTAATCGACATGGTTTGGTCCCTAATTCTGGATATCCTTAGAGTAAAAAACTAATCTAATAGATTGGTATTTTAATCGAAGGAATTTAGAGTGTGTACAATCAACAGGTGGCATTAAATGTAATAGATGTAATGTTTGCATTTGTGTTTCATTGTTATGCATATACATGTATCTAGATGCTTGCAAAATTCACTCCTTTAGGCCCTACACTTTTAAAATTCCATGTACCAGGATCCACTTGTGCATACTGTCACTTTTACTCAGTTCCGAATAATGGAATGTTTTTTTAAATGTTAATTTCCTGGGTGGAGAAAATGGGTGCATTTTCTATACCTCTAGTACAGTGTACTTGTGTGGTGAATGGATTTGAGTTGGAACAAAATGTAGACTGGCCAGAGCGGTTGGCAAAGGGCGTGGTTCTAACTTACAGACATGAAGTGGACAACCTTACTCGATGATTGCCTGTGATGAACTGCCCTGGGCTGAACAACTTTGAACCTCAGGGGTTTATTTGGCATAAAATATTTAAATGCTTGATTTATATATAACAAAGATAAATAATGAATATTCAAATAGCAAAGGTAGCAAATAAAAGAAATACATGAATATACATGGATGAATAGCTGCTATTGAATATTAATGAACTTAAGTCAGAGGGAGAGATCCAATCAGAGAATAAGAACTTAGCAAGAGTCAAGTACATGTATGAGTGAACATGAGTATGAACAAAAGAGAGGAATGGAAGAGTGTATCTGGTATGTTGAAAGGGATGCAAAGAAGGTGATGGAAGAAAAGATAGAATTTTGATGACTACATGTAACAGAGGATGATCAAGAATAATGAAGAACACATCTATAAATAACATTAACTATTCTTGAAACCCTGTTCACACCACAGCTCTACAATAAATTTGTGGATGTAGTCATCATAGCAATTATTCTTTTTTGTCCAATACACATGAGTAGAATACCCCCCCCCTTTTTTTAAGGTGCAACAAGAGTTATAATTAAAGGAAATTTCAAAATAAGTTAAGCATGCTATGCTACATATATTTTGCACCCCACCATCCTTTAAAAATATGAGTTCCAAAATTACAAATGGTCAATCTTAATTTAATTTGTCATTCTCCTTTGCAAGAGTAGTTGGTTTCAAGATTATTTTTAATTTCCACAAAATAAGTACATGTATCTGTTTCTCAGGCTTGGCAGCTTGAGTGACATGCCCTGTAAGATAAATTATATCAGGACACCTCCCCCCCCAAAAAAAAAAGATAAAAAAATAAAAATACATTTTTGGTATGGTTATATAATTAAATAATAATCCATTCATTGTTACTCAATTTCAGAAAGAACAAAATTCCGCAACACAGAAGGCCACCAAATCTGCTCTGAAAGATATTATATCAAGGAAGTTGGCCGCAAAGAGGAAGCCAGAATCTGAGCCATCACAAAATGTTGAAACATCAACGGAAAAGAAGCTGCGCCTGGAAATCGCAAAACTGAAGAAAGAAAACCAGACCCTTCTTGACCTCAACCGAAGATTGCAGGAAGATGTCATAAACAAAATTTCAAAAGGTAAAATGAGCAACAAGACTATTATATTACATGTAACAAAGAATATGTCCCCCATAATTTGTTTGATATATTGAAGCCATGTCATTGTTTTCATAATCATTACCAAAGACATTATTTAAGAAAGAAACAGTTTACACAATTTTTTTCAATATTACAGAGAAGCAGGATTTAAATGCCTTAATACAAGAATCCTTTTTCACATGCATTGAAAGAGTGTACTGTAGAGTCTTGATATTGTGTTGACAGCCAACCTCATCATACATTATCTTATTTAAATCTCAGCATTGGTTCATCGCAGTAGGCCTATTGCCCCATCCTTGGCCTCCACAAGTTCTCTGTTCAGTAAGTTCATTATTTTTGTTACTTCCATATTGTAACTAACTACATGTATGTCTAAACTCAGAAAAATGTGAAGACAATTATCAATTTCAGAAAGAACAAAATTCCGCAACGCAGAAGGCCACCAAATCTGCTCTGAAAGATATTATATCAAGGAAGTTGGCCGCAAAGAGGAAGCCAGAATCTGAGCCATCAGAAAATGTTGAAACATCAACGGAAAAGAATCTGCGCCTGGAAATCGCAAAATTGAAGAAAGAAAACCAGACCCTTCTTGACCTCAACCGAAGATTGCAGGAAGATGTCATTAACAAAATTTCAAAAGGTAAAATGAGCAACAGGACTATTATATTACATGTAACAAAGAATATGTCCCCCATAATTTGTTTGATATATATTAAAGCCATGTCACTGATTTCATAATCATTACCAAAGACATTATTTAAGAAAGAAACAGTTTACACAATTTTTTTACAATATTACAGAGAAGCAGGATTTAAATGCCTTAATACAAGAATCCTTTTTCACATGTATTGAAAGAGTGTACTGTAGAGTCTTGATATTGTGTTGACAGCCAACCTCATCATACATTATCTTATTTAAATCTCAGCATTGGTTCATCGCAGTAGGCCTATTGCTCCTTCCTTGGCCTCCACAAGTTCTCTCTTGAGTAAGTTCATTATTTTTGTTACTTCCATATTGTAACTAACTACATGTACATGTATGTCTAAACTCAGAAAAATGTGAAGACAATTATTTCTTTTCCCCAACTGTAACATGAAAAATAAACTGGTATTACTGTTTATAATTTGAATTCAAACATCTTTTGAATCTTAGGTGTTACTTCTCAAGCAAATACAACTGTGTCAGTGGCCAGCACCTCATCCTTCAACGCATCTTGTAAGTTTTATTCATGCACATTACTGTAAGAAACAACTCTTCATAAACAAACACCCTTTCTTTTTATAGCCATTCATTATTGTATTTCTGGTTGTTTTCCCTCTTTTTTTTCTTTTCTTTTACTTCCTCTTCCTTTTTCAGACTGGAACCAATGTAGAAGCACTCGCTCAACAAAAGAGCCAAGAACGTGGGCAACCATACCTTGTTGCCGTAGGACAACCAAAGAATCCGGATCAGTACTTTCTGATGATGGATAAGGTGCTGGTGCCTGCTGGAGATACAATAGTTCAGGCCACAGACCGGCTGTTCAAAATTCACTTCGTCTTCAACGTAGAATACTCCCACAATCTGAAAAATTTCTACGATTTCCTTGCTTCCATGGTCTACGGAGTTCTTCCCGTTAATAGCACAAAGGCAAGCGTCAGGGCACTCTCTGCCTCCATTGAAAAAATTGTGTGAAACACTAGTATATACACACTCAGTATGCATGTCATATTAACCAATTTTCAAATAAATCTGAGTATGCATTAGTTCTCTATTTCCAAAAATGTAATAACAAAAATGTGGCAGTTTTAAAATGTGTAAATTTGTGATAAATTGTTGAAAATTGAAATTTGACTTTCACGCCCTCTCACGTCCCTGATCAAAACCACTTTGAATGTTCAATATCTCGTAAGTTTGATAACATTGAAATGTAGCCCAACACTTTTTTTCATTTATCAATAATTCTTATTTTTTATTTATTTTTTAAAATTAAACTTGTAACTGCTTATAAGTTTCAGATCATATTCATTATTGAATCATGTGTTGTTAAGTATTGAGATGTGTTATTCCTTATTTTGTATTAATATAAGTATGATTAAATCTACATTTAAAATGTATGGGTTTATTGTTTTCAGGTCCTTAGTTCAACCATGGCAAATGCTCTTCGAATGCAGGGAAACCCATCTACAGAGAGCACAAGAATAGTCATTGACTACTTCGACAAGTTTTTTGACTGTCTCAATGAGCCTGTTCAGACCGGCAGAGATAGCGCGATCTAGCGCGCGCTAGATCGCGCTATCTCTGCGGTGTGGAAGGTACAACGTCGTTTCGGTCCGCCCAACAGCGAGCCACGGCGAGCCAAAACGGCGTGCCACTGGAGCACCTCTTGGGGGTGGTCCACGAGAGATAGCGCGGTCTAGCGCGCGCTAGATCGCGCTATCTCTGCCGGTGTGAACCCGAGCTACGATAGCACGCCGGAAGTCATCTACACGCGGGGAATTTTATACTCATTCTATTTTGGTGCGATCTGAATCTGAATCGGTACAACTCAACACTCCTAATTTTATGGAGTAAAACGCGTCGGAACATCGTGAAAATAGAAATATAGTAAGTAATGCGTCATGGCAACAGGACCTCTCAAAAAAGGGGGTGCTACGATAGACCGCGCTATCTCACTGCGGTGTGAATCCGGCGAATGCCAATGGGCGGACCGTGGATCGCGCTACGATAGCGCGATCCACGGTCCGCCCACGGTCCCCCCTTGCGGTGTGAACAGCCTCAATGTTTCCTCTCTTCATGCTGGTGACAGAAATAGGAAGCCAGCTCTCCAACCCTACAAAGATGTGAATGATTGGCGCTTTACAGTAAGTTCTAATGTTGCTTTACTTATCTACTTTACAATTACAAAAGAACCTATGTAAATGAGTAAGTTCTCTATTGTTCAAATAATCAATGCTACGTGTAGCAAACCAGTAACAATCTATAAATTTCAACTCTGTTCAACAGGCATGCTCTTTAATTGTTGATCTTTAACTTCATTAGCATTATATTTTCATGTATATTGATGTATTCATATTTTGGTATAATTCACCATGCTGTAATAAAGGAAGAAGAGAAAATACTTAAATTGGTGAAGATCATTTTTATCAACCATATCATGCAATGCTATTGAAGTCATACATGTACATGTTGTTGCAAAATGAATGTTCCATTCCAGATGATGATGAAGCTTGATGTCATTGAGATATTTTCATTATTTTTCCATGTTGTGTGTGATGACGATTCATCTATCAATGTATTTACATGTATCTACCTCTGTATCTACCTGTATACTTATTTATTTATTGGCTCTTTACTACAGTGGCTTAGAGATGAGTTCCTCTCCTTTTTAGATGAGTGGGAATCTGAAGGCAAGGCAAAGAAACTGACTCCAGCTGAAAGAGAGAAGCTGCATCTCAGCAGTCAGACTATGAAGGGAATTCGCACGACAGGTATTTGAACCTTTGATAATACTATACTTTTCTTAGCTCTTGATAACCTATTACATTGTAAACTTCTATTTCATATGTGCGCTTGATTAAAATGTTCTAGGGATGAATGTTGAATTCAGTCTTATCCAATCCAATAGTTATTTGATATACGGTAGTACCTTTTTCCTTTTGCTTTCAAAGTGCTGCACAGGCAATAATTTCGTCTTATGCCTGGATGAAGATGCTCGTACAGTAGGTGAAATAGAATATGAGCTTTTTCCTCTATCATTTTTGAGTATCAGCATGTTCATATGAGAAACTGTAGCAAAATTATTTTGATTTTTACTGATATCCGGTATTACCAGAACCTTATAATTTATGCTTCATATTGTTGTTTATGATTGTCAGTCTTGTTAGAATCTTAACAATAGTGACAAGATGCAACCCTAATCCAGGGCAAAACTTAATCCAAGTTTATATTTTATTATAATGAACTTTATTTTCATTTTTGTTTTTCAGGAGTGTCTTATATTCTCAGTGAGAAATTTAGTCAAGACCCCCTTGAGGAATATTTTGCCAAACAGAGAGGCATGGGAGGAAGACATGACAATCCTACAGTTGATCAGTTTGGGTCCAATATGCTTACTCTGGAAGTCGGAGGAGGATGTATACGTGCATCAAAGAGAGCGAATGTGGCAAGTGGTACCTCTCACAGCTCAATGGACACTTCTTCATTGCCAAGGAAAAGTAAATATCAACATATTTACATAATCAAATGAACAGGAATCTTTGGAAGTTACAAATGAAGGACATTACATATGCAAGACCGCTTGCATATCAAGGTTTTTTTTTTTTTTTTTTTTTTTTTCTCCCGGTAATTTAGTTGATAGGCAGAAAACTGAGCGCTTAGAAACACCTGTATTAAGCGCCCTACAAATGTTATAATTATTATTTCAAATTTCAGGTCATAATGTGAAATCCCTCTCACGACCCTGGTTTCAGGATTATTTTTAATTTCCACAAAATAAGTACATGTATCTGTTTCTGTCAGATTTGCGAAATATAGGCTTGGCAGCTTGAGTGACATGCCCTGTAAGAAAATATATCAGGACACCTCCCCCCCCAAAAAAAAAAAAAAGATAAAAAAAACCTACGGCACCCCATACAATTTCATCTGCACCAGAGGAACTGGATGCCTTGATACCAGCAACAAATTCCAGTTCTGTTGATGGAGAGGCAAGTATTTGAGAGAGCAATGAAACTTTGTTTCGCATGAAATAAGGAGAAAATTCAAATATTTCATATGATAAAATACAAAAGAAATAGTGAGTGGATGATGCTATCAGTCCCCTCATTTGCATACTGACCAGGATGTTCATATAACTGAGAAATTTAGCCAAAAAAATAAAATATCGTAACTTTCTTACTTTGGTGAAATTTTCAGTGTTATGCTTGTTTAATTTTTGTCTCTCTCTCCAAATCATCTTTATGTTGGGGTAGACTTGTCCTTTCAATAAATAGAACTGAGTCAAAAAGTAGTCTTGTACCTAATATTGGATTCCATTCATTATCAAGAAGGTTAGGACTTTGCTACTTCATAATTTACTGGACTTAAATTTATAAAAGTTTGTTCTTTACCAAGTTTTTAAACTTATGTGCACTATAGAATCCAACCTGATTATATGTTGCCTTTATTCCTAATACTCTACAGGGGGGTCATTATGTGTATAATTTGGGCCATTGTGTATTAAATACTTGGATCTGCAAAATCAATATATATACTATAGACAGAGAAGCTTTGACCATGTAATTATTAATATTCATTTTTTTTTTCAATCTGCAGGTTTGCCTTGCGGAAGGAGTATGGTCATTTTCACAATATATGGTGTAACTCTGAAATTTCAATGTTTTTATCTGTAGCAGTCTCATAAAGCCACATAATTTAAAGATGCTTTGGCATATGAGTAACCTCAATGAGTGCTACCTCGGGTAGCATAGACATCTTCACTCATTACTTCGTTTAATTTTGGCAGGCACATAAGTACCCTAAGTTGCACCTTTTTTGTGTACATAAAATACATAGACTTTTTTTGGAATGCCCTTTCTTATTTCTGGAATGTTGATGATTACTTTTGTTATGCAGAATGTGAAGTTAGATGTTCAATGAAAAATACCAGATAGGTTTTTAGTGTGACTGCTTCTTTATTTCTGAGAACGGGGTGGTCCAATTTGTTGTTTCGGAGGCTTCATTTTCCGTTAACAATAGCTAACAAACTTTGTATTCCGAGCATTGGTTTTCAAAAAATAAAATTCTGCTCCCTAGGACCTTTATGCAACATTTGAAGTATAAACTTCCAAATAAAAACAAAATATCTTGGATCACACTTCTTTTTACAATTTTTTCAAAGCCTAACTGATCAAGGTTAATTTTCCGTTAACTGTTTTGAAGCCTCCGAAACAAACTTTACAGACTGCCCATATAAATATGAACGAAGGAACTTGTCCAATCAATACATCACAATGTAGTATATGGACACCTAGTTCACCTGTCAATAAATAGCAGAGATATTCCTTGCTGTTTGAAAATAAGAGATGATACTAACTTTCCGTTAACAATTGAAGCCTCCGAAACACTTGAAGCCTCCGAAACAGTCAAATCACTTGTTTTTATTTTTTTGTTACTTCAGTCCAAAATTTGTAGGTTAAATTTGTATTATAATCATATGTTATGTTGTATAGACTGGCCTCAGGTAGAAATTGTATGAATATCAATTCAATTTTTTTCAGAATTCGCTGATAACATAAAAATTCTGTTTAGGAGGCTTCGAACATAAGTTAACACATGTTTTTTTTTTGTTATTCTAAATTCATAGATAAGAGAGTGTTCACATTTTATTTTTTTGTTGTTGGTTTTGATCTACTTAAGAACAGAAATATATTTGATTTTATAATTAATAATATTTCTTAAGTTATACCTGAGCTAAGTATTTGAGATGGGATTTTCCACTCATAAAACATGCATTTCCCTATTTCTAACTCAGAATATAAACATTAGATATCAACTAAAAGAAAGAAAAGTCACACATATAAACCATGTAATGTTTATTAATATTGTAATATACAGTGGCTCAAAATAAAGCTCTGCATTTTCCCAAATTGACAGGCATCCTAAACTTATGTTAACACTTGTTTCGGAGGCTTCAAACAAGAGTTAACACCATATTTTGTGTTATTCCAATGTCCTGGATAAGAAAAATTAGGCATTTTTTCAACAGCATGTTTGGTTTTGATCTACAAAATTACAGGAATGAGTATTTCTTCATCAGATTTTCAAATTTTTAATGATATACAAAAGAACTTGTATTTGTGATTGAATTTTACATTTGTAAACGTGTGTTATCCTCAATCAAATTCAGGTTACTCAGTGTGTAGATACATGCATACTTACACACATACGCACAAATACAATATTTAGGAACATTTTAATATACAAAGATTTAAATAAATCTTTGCATTTTCTCAAATTTTCAAGGTATCTGAGACATGTATGTATATATGTACATGTAAATACATGTACATGTAAGTTCTATGTTTCAGAGGCTTCATTCTCTTTGTCATACCATTATAAGTTAAGGTTTTAAGTTTGTCATCCAAAAACCATAAATTGGTGGACAGACCATCCTTTTATAGATTCTGAGGAAGTAATAGTGTTATTACCACAAATGACTAGATCATGATGAACATGTATTGGTATGGAGAAGTTTATGTAAATATTTTAAGCAACATCTAATAGCATATGTATCTTCAAGATAGGCATGAATACCAAATACAGGGTTCTCATTCTCCAAGCACTTAGTCCATAATAGTACATTTGCTTTTTTCATTATCATTATTTTATCAATATTTTCTGCACAATTTGTTTTGATGGAATTGTGAATTCAAGTATTTTCAAAATATAAAAGTCTGTCACTACAATTTATTTCAATGAGCTCTTGGTAATAAGTACATAACAATTGGCATTACACTTTTTGAGTAATGTATGAGCAATGCAGAGTGACACAGCCTTATCATGTTCGCAATCAGTGATTGTGAATTGTGATCATCCATTTTGTACATTGATTTCTTCTGAAATACAGGTTGGTTAGACTGTGACCAGCCACCCCAAACCTACAATAAGTCACTAGGGAAGGTTCTCTGTAAATAGCCAGAATATTATGTTTTTGTAAAAAAATAGAAAAAAAAACTAATTGGAAAGAGTAATTTTTCTTCTTCATATACAGTCAAAATCTCAAGCAGTAAACTTAGATAGAAAATCAGATAAAATAGTCTTGACAGAAGTGTTTGTGGACTGTTTGGACTTTTCTCTGAGATCGCTGCATCTTAAGCTTGAATGGACCCTAAACTTTGAACATAGTTTTTCCCTATTTAAAAAGTTTCTTCTGCATTCAATCAATGACTTACATGTATGTGGGTTATAATGGATTAATTTTGACATGTTATATACCTTTTAAAAGCTTGAGATGAAATAATTTAAACTCAATAAAAATTTCATAATTCATTTTGGCAACATATACACTGTATTTGGATTCGGGATGGCTGGTCACAAATTACCTATCAAAGCAATGTTAATCCCATTAACTTTCTCAAATAAAATTACTATCTGTGAGAGTTGTATCAGTTTGCCTTGAAGGATTTTCATTTCAGTTTTTAGAATATGATTTGAAATGATTTGTTTATAAATACTTAATGTACAGCTAACAATGTATGTCTTGATTGTCTTTTTTAAGAAAAAAAAGTGGGAAGAAAACCAAGTGCCAAAGATATGGTAACAGGAAAAAAGATCAAGATGAAAGCAAAGCATGATATAAAACCTTTCAAGTATAATTTGATTAATTTTGTGAGCTTAAGCTCTAGGTTGGTATGCAGACAGTACTTGTGCCATAAATAAAATTACCCTAACTCCATTCACTACAAGTGATTCCAATACCAACAATTGTTTTGAATTATAATCATAACTTACATGTATTGTATGTACTTTTTTAAAAAGCTTGTTGTTGAATGATGCAAAGTAAAGTGCTATTAAGCACTAATTTGAAAGTGCAGTATTAATAAATTCAAGTCCCTAGCATATAAAATTTCACTAATCACACATACATGTACATGTTTGCTCATGGCTATGTTCCTTAACACTTCCATTTGATAAAACAGTAAGGAATAAATATTCAATTTTATATTGTCATATCAACAATATGGTCGAGGTGCCGCGGCCAAGTGGTCTAAGGTGCCTTGCTATCCATGTACTTGGAAAGTCTGGAGTTTGATCCTCGGCCGTGGCACCTATGCCCGTTAGCAAGGCATTTAATTGACAATGCTCTTTTATCCTGCATTCAAATAAATGGAAATGCTATTGGTATTAACTAGGTGTGCATTTGTTTAAAAAAAATCATACATTTCTAGTGTCAATTCAATTCAAATCCAAACTGCCTTTTAATGTGTGACTTTGATGCACTTACTTTACTTTGGTACTTTGGTATTTTGGGTAATGCACATCTACCTAACAAGCAGAATTTAAATATAGAAAATATTTCCTGGACATGTTCATTGTAAAAATATTGGATATTACTTTAATATGAATGTATATGTTACAGAAACTGTTGGACTATTAACATCATTGAAGTCTCCGAAACATACACTGGCATACAAAAAATAATTGTCAACCAACTTTCTGCATTGAACTTAACATATAATTCTGGATTTTTTTACAATTGGATTTAACATAATAATAAACAAGTGTTAAAATTGAAATAAGCTGTTAGCTATATGATGGAAAACGCAATATGTTAACATGATTGAAGTCTCCGAAACACTCTGGGAACCCTAGCAAAGCCACTGAAACACAAGTTTCAGTATTTCATCACTTTGTTTATGCATCATGAATATTCTTTTCTGTATGAGATGTACTTCTATTACTATATTCCCTTTAAAGCTGAACAATTACCTATCTTGGCACCAAGGCATTGAAATATGATGTCTTTGTGCAGTAGTTAACATTCGTGAATTACATTTTCCCATTCACGAGACATTAGTTTGTTTGATTTTGTTTACATTCAGTCTTATACTGATATGCCATTTGAAAAAGATAGATTTGTAAAAGTAATCAACTTAAATAAGGGACTTTCATAGTGCTAACATGACTGAAGTCTCCGAAACACATATTTTTGTTAACTGAAGCCTCCGAAACACACTTGGGAGAAATTTCCAACTTTCTTATTTGGTATCTGATTTCCATGGGATTTGTGTTAGTAATTAACCTTCATGGAGAAGTAAATGTACAATAATTTTTGCTCTTCCTCTTGGAAGACATGTAATTTTAAACACTTTGTTGTCAAAATCCAAATTTGTGATAAATTTCAAAAACTCATAGAAATTTTTAGAAAACTAATAAACTTTGACTCCAAAACTTTTAAAAACCTCAAAGAACATTTAATTTGTGAATGAAAAAGTGCAAATGAAAATGTTTTCCACGAAAAAATGTGTAATTTTGGTAATGAAATCAAAAGGCTGATTTTATTCAATTTTTCTCATTTTTCACAGTTGCACATAATTTTTTTGAGGTTTCTCAAGTAGATTAAGCTCCAGAACAGACAGAAATGAAGAATTTAGACATTTATTGACCTGTTTTTATTAGAAATGTTTAAGAAAGTCCATTTTGAAATTTTGATCTTGAATTTTGAAAGTTACACCCTTGACCGTGAAAAGGACCGTATACATTCAAGAAAGCATATGGGAGAAGGTACGAGGAGCGAAGAAAAATTTGATCTTCATAAAAGATCTTTCTGTAGCCATCTACGGCACGGAAGTGCTCCATAACAGCTCAGTGGAGGGAAAACTGAGTCCAAGACACAATAAAATGCCAGGGAAGATGGCAAAGCCAGCACTCTGTCCTGTAAAGATGAATGCCATAACAAGTAAGTCACTCAGGTTCTTCTTTAGCCAACCAAAAACTTATGTCCATGTATGTGTACTTGGAGTCAAAAGTTCATATACCCTGGACTTAGTTATACTTATTTTTTCAATCAGTTCAAATTGTGAAATCAATCAAATCGACAGTCATGCCTTTCGTCTGATTTATAAAATAATCGTGGTGCGGTGGAAATGCCGAATGAGGCCAGAGAGCGATGGAGCACGGAGGAGGAGAGTGTTGCTCCAAATTCGGGCGGAGGAGGCCGTGATGGAGGCAATGGACAATCCATCAGCAAAGCTTTACGCCGAAGTTGTTGGTAAGCTTCGAGAAAGGGGAATTTATAAAGACAAAAAACATGTGATTCAAAAAACAGAAATACTTAAAAAGAAAGTATCATGCGATGATTGACCACAATAACAAAAGTGGAAACGATAAAAGAACTGTTCCAAATTCTGATCTTATGGAGTCGATCTGGGGCACGAGGGCGACCACAAAACCCTTGAACATTGTTTCCAGCAGTAGGCGGAAATCTGAGCCGGAGGTTGAGGTTGAACTTGAAGTTAGCACCACTAACATAACAAGGAGCTCAGCTACATCTGGAGATCCAGAATACAATCAGGATGTAGACATGTTGGATGTAGAATCTGTGGATGAAGAACTGCAAAGTGATGGGACATCTACATGTAGTACAGCATCAGATGTGGTAATGTCAATTCAAATATGTGGTATTGCCCTTCTGTTGAAAATCAGAAATACCACACAAACAAGTTATCACACCAATGTGGTAATGGCTTATTTGTGTGGTACTTGTGTGGTAATACCGATTCTTGATATTACAATTTACACTAGCTTAAGGCAAACTAATCGCAAACAAAGGTCTAGATCTAAGAATCTATGGATATTTGAAGAAATATTCAGATAGTGGCATTTAATACCCCAAAACGCTGGGCATTCCCCCGGGAATTATCCCATCGATTAAGGCTGGAAAATGCCGAGTCAACTAATTTCATGGTGCTCGCGCTCATCAGCTCGCGAGCTAGCTGCTATCAGCCGTTCGAAAAAAAAAATTGTAAAAGTAGAGTACAAGAAGTAATGAAGCACATAAAATTTCAAATATATATATTTCACAAACTATTTTTACAATTATTTTATAAGCTCGAGGGTTTATTATAAAGTTAGATTCATACAATTAATGATTGAGGCAACATTGCGCATGCGCCTTTCTCTCGGCAGCATGCAATCACAGGCCACACTTTTAAAAATTTGTGGATGTTGTACTTGCTTTGCCGCGAGATCCCCCGTTTAAACTTTGCAATACTAGGCCTAGAATAGATTCTTTCCTCGTTAAACATGGATAAGAATATGAAGAATATGAAGTACTGTCTGTATGATTTTGTGGAGGGAACGTTTGAGATTGGCTCGACCAATCTAATAGATCGAGAGATGGAGGATAATTTACCCACCTTCAATAACGAAGATTGGAACTGGCAAAAAGAAGTGGCTGTGAATTGGCCAAGCAAGACTGGCAAGGGAAAGGGGAAAGCAGCTCGGACTTGTCACATGGCCCGAATCCTGTACTTCGCTGGTAAGCAAAAATATTATATAGTCAAAATTAAGCTTGGTTTTTCTACAACATTTTCTCGAGCCAAAAAAAAATAATAATGCCAAGACAAGAAATATACCTGGCAAGATTCTGCAAGGTCAAGGTCAGGGACGTGATCAAGGTCAATTACCGACATCTCGCGGACCTTTTACACAACATGAGGAGTGGACCGAGCTATCCAGGGTGACTGGGGTATGACAGACAAGGGTGTCTGCTTTAGAGGCCAAGCAGATAACAGCGTTGGACAAGGCACCAAACTTTGAGTTGCCTGCGCAAATGGGGGCCGATGTTTTACTTTGACAGCAGAATATAGATCTCATCGAAAGAAACGAGAGGTTAAGGCAGGAGAAGGAGGACCTACTGCTGAGCAGACTCAACCGTCTGGAGACAAGGGTGTCTGCTTTAGAGGCCAAGCAGATAACAGCGTTGGACAAGGCACCAAACTTTGAGTTACCTGCACAAATGGGGGCCGACGTTTTACTTTGACAGCAGAATATAGATCTCATCGAAAGAAACGAGGGGCTAAGGCAGGAGAAGGAAGACCTACTGAGCAGACTCAACTGTCTGGAGAGGAGGGTGTCTGCTTTAGAGGCCAAGCTTAGTCAGGTATTATTCATGTGCTGTACATTTTTTTTCTGTCACACATTTTACTTTAGCAGTCAGTTGAAGTTGTATTTTCTTTTGCTGAATTGAAAAATCATGTTTAAGAAATGTACATTATTATATCAAATCTGATAAAGATCCTTTACTTGGTGAGATTCTGATGGCATTCAGTCAAATAAGATTTCACAAATGTGATTTTTTTAGTTATGTATTTGGTTATATGTGGAATTGCTTCGAGAAGAAGCAGCAATCAAAGACGATTAATGACATAGATATACAGAATACATGATAATTAACGTATTTAACCATATCTAATCAGCAATTATAACATTTTCGAGAGAAAAAAATGATCTAATAATCAATTCCAATTTTTAAGAATAATTAATAAAATTAATTTAAAAATCACCATGTTTATGAAATATTAATGGTCAACATGTTTTTTTTCAAATATAAATTGTATCTAATACTCATGCAAAGTTCAAGTCTACCCCAGAAAAAAGTTGATTTGAATAAAAATAGCGAAAAATCAAACAAGAATACTGCTTAAAACTTCATCAAAATCAGATTAAAAGTAAGAAAGTTATGGCATTTAAAAATTTTGCTTATTTTTCACAAAACAGTCTATGCTCAACTCAGTGATATGCAAATAACAGAGTTGATGTCATTCACTTTCTTTTGGTTTTCCTTGTTTGAATTATACAATATTTCAATTTTTGTGCATTCGACAATTAGGATCCTCTTGTTGAACAAAAAAAATTTAAAACAATCAAATTCCACCTGTTGAGAGAGCAATGAAACTTTGTT
The DNA here is from genome assembly GCF_037042905.1 of Lytechinus pictus. Classification (NCBI taxonomy): domain Eukaryota; kingdom Metazoa; phylum Echinodermata; class Echinoidea; order Temnopleuroida; family Toxopneustidae; genus Lytechinus; species Lytechinus pictus. Next base: position 17,283,101 of record NC_087257.1, read on the forward strand.
TCGCATGAAATAAGGAGAAAATTCAAATATTTCATATGATAAAATACCCAAAAATAGTGAGTGGATGATGCTATCAGTCCCCTCATTTGCATACTGACCAGGATGTTCATATAACCGAGAAATTTAGCAAAAAAATTAAAATATCATAACTTTCTTATTTTGGTGAAATTTTCAGTGTTATGCTTGCTTAATTTTTGTCTCTCTCTCCAAGTCATCTTTATGCTGGGGTAGACTTGTCCTTTAAATAAATAGAACTGAGTCAAAAAGTAGTCTTGTACCTAATATTGGATTCCATTCATTATCAAGAAAGTTGGGACTTTGCTACTTCATAATTTACTAGACTTAAATTTATAAAAGTTTGTTTTTTACCAAGTTTTAAAACTTTAATATGTGCACTATAGAATCCAACCTGATTATATGTTGCCTTTATTCCTAATACCCTACGGGGGGTCATTATGTGTATAATTTGGGCCATTGTGTATTAAATACTTGGATCTGCAAAATCAACATCTATACTATAGACAGAGAAGCTTTGACCATGCAATTATTAATATTCATTTTTTTTTTCAATCTGCAGGTTTGCCTTGCAGAAGGAGTATACATTCAAGAAAGCATATGGGAGAAGGTACGAGGAGCGCAGAAAAATTCGATCTTCATAAAAGATCTTTCCGTAGCCATCTACAGCACGGAAGTGCTCCGTAACAGCTCAGTGGAGGGCAAACTGAGTCCAAGACACAAGAAAATGCCAGGGAAGATGGCAAAGCCAGCACTCTGTCCTGTAAAGATGAATGCCATAACAAGTAAGTCACTCGGGTTCTTCTTTAGCCAACCAAAAACTTATGTCCATGTATGTGCACTTGAAGTCAAAAGTTGATATACCCTGGACTTAGTTATACTTATTTTTTCAATCAGTTCAAATTGTGAAATCAATCAAATCGACATTCATGCCTTTCGTCTGATTTATAAAATGTGATTCTGTGATCTTTACCTATATAGCCCACCACCATTAAAATTTCCCTAAAATTTAGATCATTGCAAATCATATAATTTATGCTGGGCATAAGTTGCACCATGTATCAGATTCTAATGATAAAAATATGTGTTGTATGTACAAACATGATGAAACACACTAATTCCTTTCAACTAAATTCCTGGGGAACATGGACGTGTTGTAAGCTGGGGGGCAACAGGATTCCTCATCGTTAGTTGAGACTATAAGAGAAGAAACAATTGGGTTTTACTTTTAAAGAAGGTCCTAAAGCATTACCAAAGAGATTATCTTAAAAATCTGACACTATTGTATTGTAATATGAAATATTCTCAATTGCCCTTATCCTATATGATGATATTCTGGCTATTTACCAAAATTATAGACTTTGGTTGAGAATCATTAAGCCTAAAATATTTGTTGGTGCATCCAGCCACTCTAACTTTTTGAACCCTGATCTGTCATCCTTTTGCCTCTAGTCTTGCACACATAATGATACCACATTCCTCCATTCTGGACAAAACTAGGCAGTGTTATATGCAAATTTGGAGTTGCAATTGGTTTATGCTTCTACATTTTTCTGAAATAAACTGGGCAAAGATGAATACTTACAGAAGAAACACAAAACATATAAAACACAACACAGAATATTCGAATAAACTACATGTAGCATCATATACATGTACAAAACAATCTATTTTCAAACATTAACTTGATATTTTAAACTTATAGATGAAAATTTGATATAATTTTTCCACTTTTCTTAAATGCTATCATTCTAATCTAGGATTGACGAAGGAATAAAGCACCTTGCACCCAAAACAATCCACAAACATTGGGACAGCATAGCCAAAGCATGCCGAATGCTACAAATCGAGCTACGGCCGAGCATTAGGAACTTATCAAATGAGACAATATAGAGGGTGAGAAGAAACGTAGAGGAGTATATGCAAGGCATGAGGCTGTCAATCAAGAAGAGAATTATGCAGAACAACGCAAACTTGATGATTCGACCGCCGAACGGCACGTCAAGTACTTAGGATCGATCATTAGCTTGGTGGTAGGACTACCAAACTTATTTACAGAGGATGAGTCTTTCAACAAGTAATTATAATTTGTGCATTTACAAAAATGTTGTAACCATCCACAAATATTGGGATAGCATAGCCAAAGCATGTAGAATGCTCCAAATTGAACTCCGGCAGAGTATTAAAAACATATAGACGATTGAGAAGGTAAGAAGAAATGTAGAAGAATATAAACAGGGAATGAGGCTGTCAATCAAGAAGAGAATCATGCAGAACAAAGAGAAGGGTGAGTCATAGTGACATAAATTGCTTTATATTTATACCCCTAGTCTTCCTTCTAAAAGTTAATTTTTAGTAATCCTTGCTAACCATGATAGTCCTGAGAAATCTTTTTCCTTCTTAGTCCACAGGGTAGGGATGCGGTCGACTGTTATCCATAACAAGGCAAACGTGATTTTGTGTCTCGCCCAATAATGAAAATAACCAGAAATATCGTGATTTGCGAGGGCACGCAACGGAATTGTATCGAAACTTCATTGTGAAATGACTGGGATGGAATAACACTTGTCATAAGATTCTTGCATGTAAACTTTAATGTTGACCTCAAAATGAACTTTGACCATACCATGTGACCTCCCAACACAATAGCATGCAGGTCCCCTAGGTACATCTACCTTCCAAGTTTGGTTGAAAAGTGATTTACGGTTGCAGTGATATGTGTCATAAGAGAGTCTTGCACGGAAACTACATATGCAGGTATCTGAACTTTGGAGAGAGGTGGATTCAACTAGTGGCCTCTCAGTCGACGATTGCCTCGCCATGCTAGTAGGGCTGTTAGAGACTAAGGGCAAGTACGCGGAAAAGTACCACTTCTTCAAGAGCAAAGGGTAAGACGTCCTTGAAGCCTCCAGGTGCCTTAAACGATAGGGAGGCATCATACATGCCAGGGTCTGCTCAATTTGGAATGCTGAATGCGGCCAGCTACTGTCACCACACTCCAGTGAAACCGAGCCTTGCATCCCTCCAGGATGACAGATTCACGTACTCAGCTTCTTGGTGGTGCTGCTTGTGTCGTCGTCTCATGGAGCTACATGGAGGCAGTTGCCAAGACGCTGGAAGAGCTTGACGGGGAGATCAGCCAAGGTTTGGCAGAAAATGGATTGCCCACTGATGATCCAGAGACAATCATTTACACCACCATCAAAGACGGTGGAGATGGAATGGGTGACATTTCAATTTACAAAACAGTTGCAGATTCATACCTACCAGACAATGTGTTCAGGGCCTCATTTGTTATTTTGAAATGTGAGGCAGAGAAGGAAGGTTCATGAGTTACTGTATTTGAGGAGGAGAAACCAAATGCAGTCAATGTGTGCAGGCCACTTCTTGAAGCTGAAGGTGATGAGAACTCGCCATCAACATCAGCCCAGCTGTTACGGGACATTAAATATGAAAGAAACTTGTACATTGCAAGCAGGGTGTATGACCGCAATGGATTGACACGTCTGCACAAACTAAAGATTTACAATTCTATGATTGATGAAAAATTAGATCGTTCAGATGATGGACTACAGGACAGCGGATCGAAGATCTTGTGAACGCTGTGCCATGTGACTAGAGACTCTGCAAAGTCAGCTCTTGGGACTTTTGTCATAGATCGAACTTACCAGGAGACCATGGACATTGGGCAATACCGGTACATTGAGGTAAATCCGGAAAAATTGTCCCAAGCAGAACTTGCCAATGATGCAAAAGGAGTAAAGAGAGTGCCTCTCTTGATGTCAGATCCCAGGATGAAACTGCTTGATGTGACACACGCTGACATCAACTTGGGCCAATTTTTTTAAGGTTATCATCAGGGAGATTGCAGGGGTACAAGTATGGGAAAATAATCAGGATATCAGAGAGTACATAAGTGACACGGAAAAGAGGCTCAACAACCACGTTAATTCCCTAATTGGCTTGGCACCAACCCTAATGATGCCAGGCAATTATGCGAGAGAACTTTTTCGATCTCAAGAATGAGGAATGCTTCCTTGAACTCCTCCCTTCAGCTGAGAGGAGGCACAATCTATCCTCTGTACTTGAAAAATTCAGATCGCTTAGGAAGGTCTACAGGGCTCTTAAGCCAGTTCGAGACAAGGTCACAAAATATAAGGTCACTGCATTGAAGATGGGACGAGAACTGCTTGATAACTTTGGTTATGTTATGTGGCCAAATTACTTGCACAAATTGATTGAACATGTGCAAGAAATCCTTGATGTCCCAGGCAGCATTGGAGCTCTAAGTGGAGAAGGGAGTGAGGCAGCAAACAAACTGTTTCGTCATCTCAGGAAATATGCTTCCAGGAGAAGTACAGTTGAAGAAAGCTTGCGAGATGTCTTCTGGTTTCATTGGATGTATACATCCCCGAAGCTGCGTGCCTTGCGAGCAGCAAGTTTGGTCAAGAGAAAGTATCACTGTTCAATTTGTGGAGAGGAGGGACACAGCAAGCTTACGTGCCCTTCAACACATTTTTACTTTAGCAGTCAAAAGTTGTATTTTCTTTTGTTGAATAAAAATGTCATTTTTTAAAAGAAATGTACATTATAATACCAAATCTGATAAAGATCCTTTACTTGGCAAGATTCTGATGTCATTCAGATTTCACAAATGTGATTTTTTTTTTAGTTATGTATTTGGTTTTATGTAGAATTGCTTTATCAAATGTAGTTCAAAAGTGCACATGTGTCATTCAAATGTGCTTCAAGCAGATAAAAACATAAAATCTTAAGATGAGCATTGTATTAGTAGCAACATGGAAACTGTGATTAGGGTTGTTTTGTAGCCATGGTCCTGGGCAGCGGGGAATAGTCAGTTTCGCTATGTAAATTCGCCGGATTTTTTTGGAGAAATTGAAAATTATACATTTTTGGAAAGGTTATTGTATATGGATTCCGAATAACAATGTTTCCATTTGCACCGTGACCTACATGGCCGCCATCTTGGAATTTTCAAAATGGCCGCCAAAAACAGGGTTTTCTACAATATCTCTGCTTCTGAGTAACCTAGAATTGTGATTTTTACACCGAAACCACCTTTTATGAGGTCAAGGAATATATTGGTATCAAAATCAATAACTTTATTCAAGAAAGAAATTAATTTTCATGATATTTCCTGTCTTTTTCTACGTATTTCCAGTTTATGATCAATTTAAAGTCCAAACTAGGTATTCCAAATTAAGCGACCTGGACATTCCTTGCAGTAAGGGAAATATTAAACCATTGCATCTTACATGCTTTTACTAATCATTTATCATGTGTTTCATGTCACATGATTAGGTCATCGGTCACTTAGGGTCGATGAACTTTGGCCTTGTTGGCCGGGGTATCAACTTGAAATCTTCACCAATGTTAAGTGTTTGAAAAGTTCAAAGGTCAATCGCTGTCAACTCAATTTAGATGTAAAAAAAAGTTAGGATTTCATATTTTAGACATATTTTTGAAAGTATAAGGACAACAAGTGGAACGCCTCTGGCAGTCTCGCCTGCATTACGCAATTTAATATAGCAGCAGTGCTAACTTTGAAAACTACTATAAAATAAACATTCACAAAAACATCATTCATATAATGACATAATACCACGTTCATTGACCATAAATGACATTTGAACGGAGACTCAAGACTGTCAACTTCACCCATGTCCACATTTCATTCACTCTATCCATAAACTTTCAAAGTTATGATGGCACTTCAACAATTACCCCAACATGGCTTAAGTTTATTGACCTTAACTGACCTTTGACTTGGTTTTGTGACCTGAAACTCACAGTGGATGTTCAGTGATGCTTGATTACTCTTATATCCCATGTTTTATGAACTAGATCCATAAACTTTCACAGTTAGGATGGTAATTCAACAAATACCCCCAACACGGCCAAAGTTCATTGACCTTTAATGACCTTTGACCATGGTCATGTGACCTGAAACTCGTACAGGATGTTCAGTGATACTTGATTACTCTTATGTCCAAGTTTTATGAACTAGATCCATAAACTTTCAGAGCTAGGATGGTAATTTAACATATACCCCCAACACGGCCAAAGTTCATTGACCTTAAATGACCATTGACCATGGTCATGTGACCTGAAACTCACACAGGATATTCAGTGATACTTGATTAACCTAATGTCTAAGTTTCATGAACTAAATCCATAAATTTTCAAAGTTATGATGGTAATTCAACAAATACCCCCAACTTGGCCAAATTTCATTGACCCTAAATGACCTTTGACCTTGGTCATGTGGCCTGAAACTCAGGCAGGATGTTCACTAATACTTGATTAACCTTATGTCCAAGTTTCATGGACTAGATCCATACATTTTTAAAGTTATGATAGTAATTCAACAAATACCCCCAACTTGGCCAAAGTTCATTGACCCTAAATGACCTTTGACCTTGGTCATGTGACCTGAAACTCGAGCAAGATGTTCACTAATACTTGATTAACCTTATGTCCAAGTTTCATGAACTAGGTCCATATACTTTCTAAGTTATGATGTCATTTCAAAAACTTAACTTTAGGTTAAGATTTTGAAAATAATTTTCCCAACATGGTCTAAGTTCATTGACCCTAAATGACCTTTGACCTTGGTCATGTGACCTGAAACTCTGGCAGGATGTTCAGTAATACTTGATTAACCTTATGTCCAAGTTTCATGAACTAGGTCCATATACTTTCTAAGTTATGATGTCATTTCAAAAACTTAACCTTAGGTTAAGATTTGATGTTGACGCCGCCGCCACCGCCGTCGGAAAAGCGGCGCCTATAGTCTCGCTCTGCTATGCAGGCGAGACAGAAATGCATAGGCCTATAACGTTTAAAAGATATCAGAAATTAGATGAGTATAATTTCAGGTTATTGGTACAATGTCAAAGGTCATATTAGATTAATTAACTTTGATAAGAACTTATATTTTGTTAATTACATGCAAAAATACTTAATAACAATAATTGAAAATTGTATGAGATCGGTATTGGATATCACAAATGATATGAATTGAAAAAGCATTTTTTAAGTCAAGGTCAATGGTAATATGAAATCAAACTCTATCATGAAATTAATGGGGGCTTTTCTTTTCTTAAAAAAAATATTCATCTTACAAGCATGGTAGCTTTCAAAGTCAGTACTGCTGTTATGCTACATATATATTGGTTTGTGTATTGCAGGCGATCTGTCAGAATTCAACTTAGTATACTTTGACAACAATTTACTGACCCCAAATGACAAATGATCTTCTCTAAGTGCCCTAAGTGACCTGAAATTCCATTTGATTTTATGATACTCGAGAAATACATTGTATTATATGTAATATTAATCAAATATGTCCTTATACTTTCAGAGTTGTGATGACATTTCAAAAATAATCCTTAATATTCAATATAAGATTGAAATGTTGATAGCATAACATGATATGGTAATGAAGTATCGCTGTTCATCTTCCATGAGTTTCAGGCTGACACATGATCAAGGTAAAAGATCACTTAGTGTCAACTTCGACCATGTTCGTGGTTTCAACATTAGAATCTTAACCAAGGTGAGGTTTTAAAGTATCGTCAAATATTTGAAAGTGGAGGGTCATATTTCATGAAAAAAGTTATCAAGTATGAAATTTCAGGTACGACCTCAAAGGTTGTTTGGGGTCAAATGTTTTCAACTGAAACAAAGTGGAATGCCTCAGGCAGCATCACCTGCACTAAATAATTCAATATAACAGCAGTGCTGACTTAAAAAATAAATACCTTTCATGTAAGATGAATGATTTTTCAAAAAGAGAAAAGTAGCATTCATCTTTAATAAATCCAAACTTCATTGATCTCAAATAACTTTGACCTTTGACCTACCTTGACCTAAAAACTTCCTTTTTCATTTCATATCATTTGTGATATCCAAAAAAAACATCTTATACAAATTTTATTGACTGCAATATTTACTGCAAGTATTTCAAGATGAGCAAAATAAACACTCTTATCCAAATTAATACATCTGGAATGACCTTTGACCTTGGACCAGTAACCTTAAATCTTAGTAATCTAAATCCTGAGACATGTTAATAATCATATCCATGTTTAACTCAATACTGATTGATAATTTCAATTATTTGAAAATTTAAAATCTAACCTTAAATGGAAAACTAAAATTCATTTAATAATTTTTCTAAAACTTGTTGGCCATTATATGATTTTTTTCTTAAGAATAGGGGCTTGCTAAATTAGGCCTAGCTTGAAAAGTCAAATCTTAGCATTGGTCAAGTTTTGAGAAATGAAATCACAACGATGAAATCACGATGAAGATGAGAGACGAAAGTGCAAAACCCTAAATGACCTTTTTCCTTGATTATGTGACTTGAAACTCATGCAAAATGGTCTGTGACTCTTTATTGCCCATACCCTCTCTAAGATATGATCTTTCACAACTTAAGCTTGTTTTCATACCCCAATATGGTCGAAATTCAGTGACCTATGTGACCTTTATCACGTAACCTGAAGCACATACTAAAAGATAAGTAAAAGCATGTAAGATGCACTGGTTTAATATTTCCCTTACTGCATGGTATGTTCAGGTCGCTTAATTTGGAATACCTAATTTTGACTTTGATGTGAATTATAATCTGAAAATATATAGAAAAAGACAGAAAATATGATTTTCTTTCTTGAATAAAGTTATAGATTTTGATACCAATAAATTCTGTGACCTCATAAAATGTGGTTTTGATGTCAAAATCATGATTTTAGGTTACTCAGAAGCCGAGATTTTATTGAAAACCCTGTTTGGCGGCAATTTTTAAAAATCCAAGATGGCGGCCATATAGGTCACGGTGCAAATGGAAACATTGATATTCTGAATCATTATACTATCACCTTTCCAAAAATATATAGTTTTCAATTTCTCCTAAAAAATGAACATAGTGAGCCTGACAAGAAGCTGGAGGTGTATTATTTCCCATAGACAGCACGCCCTAGAATTCTGGTAGGTGTGTAAAATTGACGAAATATATGAAAAATGAGCAGGATTTAGTGTTGAAAACTTTTTTTTTTGGCTTGTAATTTTTTTAAACCAAAACTAAAGTAGCGAACCTCCCCTTTTTTTGCTTGTCAAAATTTCTTGGGACCAAAATGACCATTTGAGTGGAAAACTTTTTTTTTACGTATTTATTTTTTTCCGTGTCAAATTTACTTCAGCACCTCCAGCAAAAAAAATTGTTCCCAGGGCCCTGTTTTTAGTTTGCATTGAAGCTCTCCGAATGTTGCAGGACCTGGAATATTGTCTTGGTGTCATTTATTCCTGGATGACTGTGAACTACCAACTCCTTAACGATAACAAGATGGAAGTCATGCATCTGTCCTCCCATCGTAGACATACCCCTGAGCTACCTCCAATTCAAATTGCAAATGTTCATATACATCCCTCTAAAACGGTTACTAACTTAGGTGTTTTGTTTGATAAAAACCTTTCAATGCGTACCCATGTCAACAGCATCTGTCGTAAAGCGTCCTTTGCCCTAAGAAAAATTTCAAAATTCGTAAATATCTCTCTAAGTCATCTACTGAAGTCCTCATTCGTGCATTTATTAGTTTCCTTCTTGACAGTTGCAAAAGCCTGCTTCATAGAATTCCAGAAAAGGATATTTCTAAGCTGCAAAGAATTCAAAACTCTTTTCAAGCTCTGCCCCACGTCTTTGGAATACTCTTCCAGCTTCCCTCCGTTGTATCCCAAATATCACATTGTTTTGATCCAATTTAAAGATGTATCTCATGAAGAAAGCATATTCAAGATAGCCCCATTTACAGTGTCCTTGATATATATATTTTTAAAAAATGATTTCTAATTTCACTTTCGTTTGTATATTTCGTATGTTCTACATCGTAAAGCGCTTTGATATGGATTTCATGAAAAGCGCTATATAAGATTAAGTTATTATTATTATTTTGGATTTGATAATTTAGATAGATGTTTTATCATTGGTTACGTTTCCTTATTTCTCCTTTCTATCATACAGACTACACCAGCAACACAGGAGAACACCCCACCAGCCAGGCACCACACCCAACCAACACCTAGGCCAGCTCCTCAACCACCTCATAGGAGTCCTTTGATGATGATTCAAACAATAATTCCATCAAGGGTAGCTGCAGAGCTATCAAAGGAACTGCACCGTTGTGTAAATGGCAAAAGCGAGGCACGCCTGGATCCAGAGAGGGTTGCAGTCCTACCAGAACACCTCTTCCAAATCTGCCCCATGCCCAGATCTCAGCAAGGAGCCGCTTGGAAGACTGCAGTGAAAGCTATAGATGGGCATGCAAGATACCTTCGGCATAAGGAGAGACGCGGATGTGAAAACAGACGCTAGTAATTTCACGGATTTGATATATATTTTGGCATAAGAACTCTAATCTTCACATAAATCAGACTTTTCAATTGTCATTTTATATTATGAACACTGACATGTTTTGTTCCAATTGCCTATTTTTTTCATTTCTAACTGTCATACGTTGAGTTTTATAGGGTTTATATATGTTATATAACCAATCCTGTTAAAACCTCTTCAAAGAGGGATACGATTTTCATCTGACAATAACAGTTCCTTCCAAATTAAATTGTGCTTTTTGTGGAATTTTAACATCCCCTCTTCATTTCATAAATAAAAGCTACAAAATGTTTTGATATTTTCAATTTCTCATTTGCATATTTGATAGGGAGTAACTATTACACATACTACATTGTCATTGTCATTTTGATATAGGTATGACAGTGATGATTTTTATTGAGATAATTAATGTCGAATCTTTGTGAAAAATTGGGGTTAATTATCTTGCCAATTCTGCAATAAAGTTTGTCGAAATAAAGCCACGCTCGCGGGCCGGCCGCCCTGTTCGCACATACTAGTTTTCCTTGTTTATCAAGTGCGTTGCGGTCTACGATATTTCGAGATTTTTTCATCAATTTCGTTGTCCAACATCAATAAATTTAGTCAGAGCTAATTGTTTTTTTGTTCATGTGTACATATGTACACCGGGCACCTAATTTTGTGATAGATTTCGTATAACATCTGAAAAATATCAACAAGTTTGGGCCTGCACACCCTGTAATATTTATGGTAAAAACTAAATCTATGCAGTTTTGACGACGGTATATATAGACCTACGTGCAAGTTTTACGCTTCTGCCCGGCTTGCAGCTAGGTGGTTGCAGCAGAATTCAGCAATAAGCCAATGATTATGTTTACAGGTTGTCCGTCCATCCGTATCAACTTCAATCTTGGCTCATGTGTGTATATGTGAGTGACAATGATCTGATTATAGGGTCACAAGATCCAAGGTCACAGAGGTCAGATAAAGTGATATATCTCATTCTCGTGATAACTGAAGAACCATGCATTTGAGGGATCGACTTCAAACTTGGCTCTGTGCATATGGGAGTGACAATGATCTAAGGGTCACTATGTTAAAGTTCACAGAGGTCATTATACATTCAAATATCTCGTTCTCACAATACGTGAAGAATCATTTGAGGGATCAACTTCAATCTTGGCACATGTTTGCATATGGAAGTGACAATGATCTGATATGATCTTAGTTCGATCACTAGGTCAAATGTCACTGAGATCATTATTTGAAAAGTTTAGAAGTTAGGTGTGTAATACATGTATATTTGCCATGTATATAGGTGTGTAATACATGTATATTTGCCATCTGGCAATGGCAAAGGCATAAATTTTGACTGCGCGCAGTCAAGAATCCATTTTTTGTTTCTTTATGACCATGTTGTTTGGACAACATGACGAAATACCTCCGTTTGAGAAGGCTATACCCCAGATCGTTTTCACCAATTCTCTTCTCCAACCACTATAATCCCGAACTGCCCCCAAGCAAGAAATTTAAGTATCAAAACACCTGTTTCTTGACCTCGGTCTGAAGATAACGCGACAGCCCAGCACAGCAGGGGGTCACACACGATGGATTGCAACGTGTCTAAGAGCCTGCTATGGAGTTCCGTGTATACACGCGGTGAATGCATCGTGTGCGCAGCGCTTTAAGGGCAGTCCCTGCATGCAAAGCATAACCTAATTTTTATTCGCTTATTTTCCTTATTTCGAGGTCGATTTTCTTCGTTCGAAATTGAAAAAGGACTAATATTGGATGTCTGAATACAATATGCCTTTGAAAACGTGATTAAATATCGAAGACAATAATTTAATTCTGAAGTTCCTTCTTCAGGCAGAGAAGTCTTACGTAATAGCACAGCTGTTGTTTATCATTTCGTCCTTGGCTTTACTGGCCAGTGGAGATGAAATTGAGACAACGGGGATTACCTGGCCAAGATGGGTTTATCGGGGCTTGGAAATGTTCAAATGAGAAATGAGAGTTTCAAACGAAAAATGGGGTCTATTACCGCAGTTTGCGACCCCAACAGCGGTGAAACCCCAAACGGTGTATTTTCGTAATGAATACGGAACCGACCGGCAAATGAAATTTACTTGGGATTTTATGGAAAACCAAATAACAATCGCACCAATGATATATTTGTTTTCCTTTCTCTTGCCGTTCCCAGGTATTCGCCGTCTTGGCCATCTCTTTCCCATGTGTATCAGCTCCGGGATGGTATACAGCAGCTGAACTGCATGGAGAACATGCTGCTGTCTTCACTAGAGAAGAGTTAATACTACACTACTTCCAAACTGGATACACTGCATATTTGCGGACAAGATCAAGGACCTTCATCCTTGAGTGTTGCTAAGGAAATATGTTTCCCCTGAATTTAAGAAATGGTGAACACTTCATCCAGTATTGTATGAGTAACTCATAAAACAAATTGTGTCATTGAAGAAATGCAGGGGTCAGAAAAGCCTGAAATTCTCTTTCATATAAAAATCTGTATTTTGATTTCTCAATTCCTTAGCACTCTATCTGTTCCCATTTCTGTCCAAGAAAAAAAGTTAAAAATTCATCTTTACTTCAAAGTTTGTTTCTTGAGAGTTTGCATTTGACAACCATTACCAAATATTTTGGCAAAAAAGAAACCTGTTTATACATACACGATACAACAAAATTAGTAAAGTAGCTGAAATACACATACAGATGTATAAAAAGACTAATGGGAGCATGTTTACATTGACAACATAATCCTGACATTTTACCATACCACACTGGAATGTGTGTGTCCCACAGTGTCATATTCTCTGTCTCTTGGTAGGTGGCCTTCGTGGTAACAGACCCATTCTTTCTTGGTTTCTGGTTTGTATCAGTATTCTTTGGAAGGTAGATGTAGGACCTGTACTACTCACGACTGCCTGGGATATCTATTACGAGAAAAATAAATTTTTACTTAGATTATATCTACATGCAAGGACACTGGGAAGGAGAAAAAAATTGAATCACTTTATTTCTAAAATGACTTCTCAGCAGAAACTACTATTGAAAATAAAAACTCTGGTGATTTGCTTCTGATAAATCTGAAATGCATACTGATGACTAGGTAATTTGTAAGAATGTGATAATTAGCATAAAGACTCATCCGCTCTCCCGCTGGAATTTAACAAGCAGGTTTTCATTATAAATCACCAGTCACCAAATAGACAAAGCAATAGGGTCTGCAGGAAAGCTGCAATGGAAAGACGCATAGCATCCTTAAACCAGGATTCCAGCTCCATGTAAAAGATGCAACACAGACATTTGACAAGATGCCTTAACCCTAAATAGACTGGGCTATTTCGATGCCTAAGAAGACTGGGGGGGGGGGGGGGGGGCTGATTCAGCCCCCCCTTATGATCTCGGCCGTCGATCACGCGAGCATGGCATTATCTACAAAACTATAATATCAATTTCTTCGAAAAATCTCATTGCTCATTAATTATGCTAATTTATGCGTAAAATCATAAGTTTGCTCTGATTAATAAAATAATGCCCCTAAAATGCTAATTTTTGTTTCACATACTATAGATAGGTATCTGATCAAATTTATTTTTCAAAATTTTCAACATCACATTTTTTTTCTTATGTATTCTATTGTTTTCTAAATTTCTTATATATTTCTTTGTTTTTCATTGTTTTTTCAATGGAAATCGTCAGGGACTTTATTTTGACCATAAAAAAGATAAAATTAATTGATTTTAAGCAGTAAAAAGAAAAATAATGATACATTTATGAATTTTGGCTAAAAACACCATTTGCATTGGATTTGTACACAAATTCACGTTTTTTAGTAATTTCGGGTCTGCATGCATTTACGAAATGTTGTGTAATTTCGGAACCGCGTACCCGGGGTCACAATTTTGGTCTCAAAAGTTGCGCGAGACTTAAAAGTAAAAAGTCAGCAAGTGACGCAGTCAAAAAATTTCGCGCGGCGGATTTATCGCGAAAAATGTCGAGGGGGGGCTGAATCAGCCCCCCCAGTCTTTTTAGGGTTAATTGTCTTTATGAAAAGCTGTTTCAAATAAAAAAAAGCTCTTTAAAATAAGACAAGGGTCATGCTCATAATCTGCTATCACTTAAAAAAAATAAAATTATTTCATAAAAATAACTTGTTGAAATCTACGATATACAAGTTCAAATCCAAGGAAAGCTTTTCATAAAGGCATCACCTGCTTATGCAAATAAAAAAAAATTACAATGAAATTAATGCAAATTCAGACCTGGGACATCTGCTGACGTACTGAGCCGACTGTCCTATCAAACGAAGTGTCCCCTGTTGCTGGAGAGCTTTGGTGGTCACTCTGTTGGTCATCTTCCTCTATGCTGGAGGCTGACCGCTTTGTTCTAGTACTGACGACACGAGGAAAGAAGACTGGCTGGCTGCAAAGTGAAAGTAAAAGGAAGCAGAAAGAAATCATAGTATCATGAACTGATCTAAACTAGAAGTCTTCTGGCAATCTAGTGGATTTACATGTAGATAAAATTATGATTTTGAAATTAGTCTTTGTGGGCATTAGACTACAGGATAGTTAGACTGAATGATTGTTACACCCAATGGTACTTGGACCAATTGATAGTCAACCATATGGGTTTAGCCATCATGGTGTTAGCCAATTTGAGAAGAAAACCATCTGCTGTAGCCAAGTGGATAAAACCACTACTGATGTATATGTACATACCTCGAGAGACCAGAAGCATGTGGTGTCTTGCTTTGTGCCACATGTGCTTGCTTGACAGGAGAGCCTGAAGTGTTGGATCCCAATCTCCTTCTCCCAACCAGCTTAGGTCTCTGGTCGATCTGTGAATAATCAGCACCAGCACAGCCTGCATGGGATCCAGGACCTTGAACTTGTCCAGTTTGAGCACCATCCGTACCTCCAACCACCTGACCATGCTGATGATCAGTTTGTTGGTGATCTGCGGGTTCAAGGTGATTACCAGAGTGAGAAGGGAAGGACCTCTCTTTTGGTCTTGCACCAGGGTCCCTAAATCTCTGTCCATGCTGCAGAGAACATTGTGAATCTGGATCTAATGCTGGGTTGACTGAACCACCAACCGGGGGGCATAAAGGTCCAATGAAGGCACTTGAAGGTACTGCTGATATCGATGATGGAACCTGATGAGTGGGTTCCACCTGACCTTGATTGAGCTGACCACCCCTGTCAGGGAATGGATTGAACCCATCAGGGAGAGTGTCATGTTTAGTTCTCAGTCTTGGGAACTCTGGCTGGCTAGGAGTGTTCCATTGCCAGGGAGGTAGTCTTCGGGGTGGCTCAGGGATGGACGAGGGAATCTGCTCATTCTGCTGATCAGGGTTTCCAAGTTCATTACCAGGATGACTGTGTCCATAGCGTGCATCAACGCCACCTCCTGCAGCTGCTCTTGGAGTATCAGGACTTGCTGATGACCTTGCTTCTTGAGATGGAGTTGGCATCCAAGCTGTCACAGGTGAAGGTCTATCAAGGTGACGATCACTTGTATCAGGTGTGGATGATGCCTCAATAGTTTCCAAACCTGAAAGAAAAATATCCAAAATAATTATCATTGCACATAATCATCAATCAGTTGATGCTAGTAAAATAGAAATTAATATTTCCCACAGAGTGCATCTATTATTCAGTGTAATACAGGTAAGGATTCTATGAAATTCTGTATTGCGATTTGAATCCCACATCCATGAAACATTCAGATAAATTGTCGTAGCCTGTAGTAAGTAAATTTATAAGTATAGCCTGAATTATCAGATTATCAATTAAGGCAAAGAAAAAAAAAAACCAGGCACTAAACTAAAATTAAAATAAAAAATTAACTGATATTCAGTTATAAGAAGAGCGATACAATCAATACGACTCTCTGTAATTATGGGGTGTAACCTTTCAAAGAATGTTCCTTGACCTTTTCTGTAGCACTCAGGTAAACAAAACTACAACACTCCTACTGTACATGTACTTCAAACCCAGATGGTGAACTTGGAAGCATTTCATGATGAGTTCTGTCAGTGATTTCCAGCTGACAGATGTTCTAAGCTGCTGAAAATCAACGCATCTGATTGGCTGAGAGCGAATCAGTCAGAGAAAATCACTGACAAAACTTTTCATGAGAAGCTCAATTGAAAATAGGCCTACAGTAACTCACTGCCAGCTTCATCAGATGCCCTCTCTTGGGCGAGTTTCCTCAGTCTTCTTGCCATATCCATTCTCCTTTGTTGGAGCTTTTTCCTTGTATCATCGACAGTCTCATACTCAGGAGCATAGGATACATGCAGGAAACCTCCATAGAATGAATAGTCATCCATCTTGCGCTTGGCAACTCTGTCAATAGAAAATAATTGCGTTTGATCATTCACTGTTATGTTGTGTCTGTATCACGTGAATTGGAGAAAAAAAACTTTGGGATTATAGATAATTCAATCTTTTTCCCCTTTACTTCTCACTATCAATTGTTCTGTCATCTTCAAAGTGTCTGTGTCTCAGACATCACAGTCAACCTGCAAGACTTTCTGATATTCAGAAAGCAAGAGTCCAAAATTAATCTTCTGCTCTCCCTCGCTGTCCTTATACAACTTTGTCTGGTAGGCTGTTGGCCAAAAAATCCACATCAAAGTCAGTGCTTTGTATTGTCCTTTGTAGGAATTTAGCCCAATGTTTGAAAATAGCCATGGGCCCCAGCCTTGGAAATGTTCCGATCTTGGAGATGACATGTAGATACTGATAGATCTTGAAGTGTGATAGATCTATACTGTCTTGAATTCAGGCATGAAAATATTAGCATAAATCCTGTTTAATCTGACCTCATACATGTATCTAAAAGATTGTCAATACCAATCAAGAGAGGCTGCGTTTTGGTTTGAAGTTGAAAATCAAATTAAAACAGGATGGAAGCTAAAATTGGCGACCAACTATTTGCACATGAGTGCTGACAAAATAAGATGCAATGCCCAGAAAATTACTGGAAAGCTACTGGGGTCTCCCCCCCCCCCCTTTACCATTTCCAAAAAGTGTCTCAGGCAGTTGTTCAAAAGAAAGGTTTACTGTCAGAGCTCAACTAAAATTGACCACATAAGTTCACTACCCTGACTGGACACAACCCACAAGTGCTCATATCAGTCACAGCCATCGATAGCGTCAGAATCTCTCACACACTTCTCTCATCTAGATGTACGCTTTTATGGGAGCATTTATTGCAGCATTAGACCTATCCCTTGTCTATGCAGCAACCTGGCTATGGAGTGCAAAGTTTACAGGGAAAAATAAAATAATAATAAATGCATTTTCAGTGTGACGCTGGGGGTACAATTTGAACTTATAATACAAGACAAAATACCTTGTGCAATACCATAGTGGATCCTATGGGTTTTTCAAAGGTTAGTGATCCAGGTGGGTAAATCATAAAGCTGTTTGTGAATTATGAATGACTTTATGCACGAATGGTGATCATTTTTTTGTGCTACTAGTAAATGATATATGCTCATGTAGGTGATAGCACCTAAGAACATGTTCCAGTCATGAGTTAAGTCATGGCAAACTTTACGAGTCATATATGTAGCTTGGTGAAACACCCATCAGGGCTCTGGGGGTATTTCGGAACTTGGATGCATCCCCCCACCCCCAGATTCCAACTCACCTAGCAGCAGAGATATCTGCATACTTGATCCAGTGCGTCTTGGTGAACTCCTCTGCGTCTGACTCGTCAAGTGTACGGTATTCCTCTATCTTCCCGTAGAGAGACAAGAGCTTCAGAAGTTCATCGGTGACGTTGATGTCGGGGACTCCATGAACAAGGAGATAGCGGGATTCCTGATTAATTGTGAATACCTAGAGGGGTAAGGAGATGGAGAGGAGTTAAAAATGGAAGAGCATGATCCCCACCTCCAAGCCTTTAGACAAAGCCCAATGTCTGATACAATAATAATAATATTGTAATACATACATGATTTATATAGCGTCTTTTCCATTTTGATTAAATGCTCAAGGCGCTTAGAAGAGACAAGAGAGCAAAACATAAAAGTAAAGAGAACTAAGAGAAGTACAAGAAAGGGTAAATTACAAATGAGGGAAAATGTCTTTCTTCAAACCTAGTACCTGCTAGAGAACAAATTCAATTTTAGGTTGCCCTTAAAGGATATTGCAAAGTTTGAGTTCTTCAGCTCCTGTGGTAGTGAATTCCACAGGGCTGGTCCGGCATGAGCAAAGGCTCGATAGCCCCAGGATTTTTAGATAGTGGAATATGTAAGAGACTACATGTAGATTGGGATGATCGCAGTGTGTGTGTGCAGGTTGATAGTGGTGTATAAGAGACTTGTAATCAGGTGCGGATCCATTGATGATATAAACCAAAAGAATAATTTTGAAAACTATGTGATCCTTTATGGGCAATCAATGGAGGTCTTTAAGAACAGGAGTGATGTGATCGTGTTTATTTGACAGAGAAACAATGCGAGCTGCTGAATTCTGAAGTTTTTTAAATCGGGTGATTTTAGAGTTAGGTAGATTTAAAGAGAAGACTATTACCAAAATCAAGACGTGAGGAGATGAGTGAGTGCACAAGTTTCTCTGTTGCAGAACGAGTTACATATATTTCAAATGAAACTAATGTTACGCAATTGATAGCGGACAGATTTACAAATACTTGTTATTTGACATTGACATTTGGGAATCGAAAATGACACAAAGATAGCGGCATTAATCAGAGAGAGGAACAGGATTACCGGCAATGAAAATGGAGTCTATGTTAAGTTTATTTAATTGAGATTTTGAGCCAAAAAGCATGAACTCACATTTACTGTGGTTCAGTTGCAGTGAATTTGATATGACTTGTATATTAAAATCTACACGACACTCTTAATTAACCTGTTGTGACGACAGGTTAATTAAGAGAATTTTACCAGGGTAAAAGCGCCAGCCGCAGAGCCTTTGTTTTTTAGGAACCTGGTCTGGATTTATGTTAATCATTGTTCCTGGCTTTAATCCGCTACCTTAGCGTTAGAAGCCAATCAGTTTATAGCATATCGTTCACATCAATGAAACGAGAGAAAGTAGGGATAAAGAGGTAGATAATTCACCCCACCTGAATCACACTTTCATAACAGCTGTTCATACCCAGAATTTCAGAAATCAAGATAAGAAACAATTTTACAACAAATAGAGTAACTGCTCCGGTGTGCAGCCGTGCACAGTCCAGTATGCGGCAGGTTCAGCTCAGCATACATACATGTACTCGACAGATTTATGTCTAGTGGACGGAATTGGTCGGGCCTAACCAGCACAGACAAAAGATTTCTGGCCACCACTGATCATGAAAACACTGCTTCAATCAACCACTAATATAAAATGAAATGAGTTTAGGTCTGAAAGTTACTTTCATTTTCAAAACTGGTCGTTTTCATCTTTAATCTTGTTTCATTTGCAAAATTTACATTGATAATAACGGCATATTTACCCAGGGTAGCAACTTCAATTCCAAAAACGTCCTCCCAGCGGGCCCTGCTGTAGTCAGTATTATTATTAAGCTAATAATGTTAGGCCTAGTTTATTTTCAAAGATTTTCTAATGTAAAATCGTTATTACTACTAGATCAACACTGATGTTCCTTCACTCATGTCACTTGTCACAGCCAAGGGAGGGTGTGATAGCTTGTTGGCCCAGTGGCAACTTCTGAAATACAGAACTCAAACTTACTGTATGGCAAGTTCCCCCAAGTCTGCGCAGTCCCCCTTGTCTGCCCACACGCGTATCTGCGCGATTCTAGTAAAAGAAAATACGCAACGAGCACGAACTCTACACATGCAATACAGACAGGTATTCACAAAAAAAATCTGACTCAAAATGATGGGAAAATAATAATTTTAGGGCATTTCATGTGACGGCCTCAAAATGCAGCCTTTCTCAACAAAATCCCTGAATCGTGTGCAAAGTGAATGAGTGCGCAGACATGGGGTACCATTTTTTTTTTCAATCTGAAAATGACAGCCCGAGGTTTTTTCAAGAAAATCCTATAGGACTATTTTCTTTCATTTTTTTAATGAGAAATTTGGTACACTTTCTAACAATAATATAAGGAACATTATTAACTGAAAGATTTTGTGAAATAAGAAGAAATTCATGTTAAATCTTAACTCAAATTGTTAGGTGCGCAGACTTGGGGCCCACCATAATACATAGACAGCTGGCAGCCGTCTGTTTTGAGGAGTTTTTTAACATTTTGTTTTTTTTATTTCTCCTCATACACAGACGGCTCGCTATCGTGCAGCCACCATTAGGGGACTTGCAATGCAAAATCCCCCCGTCGGGGCTCTTCAATTTTTGTCTTTAATGAATTTTTTTTTTGAAAATTAATGCGACCAAAATACAAATTAACATTCCCTCTTGGCATTTATTGCCAAGAAACGGAGAAAAATCAAGTTAAAAGGAACAAAAACAGTGACTTACCTCGGCTGTCGCGCAAATTCACTTCCCTGTTTTATCCGATCTTAAGTACATAAACATATGGCCATTGAGTCCCCTGTACAGATCGCGCTAGAACTTCGGTCTCTGTATTTGGTGAGTGAAGCCAACGGAGTTCAGCTGAACAACCAACATAACAGAGACCGAAGCTTTTGGTCTACATAATACATCGCCATCGGGAAACCCAAATGTAAACGTTTACTTTATAAAATTAAAGTTTAACTTAAGCATTTCATGAATTTGATGAGAATATCATCATCATGATTATGAATTCAATCAACTTAATCAAACAACATTTTGGGTCTCCCAACAGGCATCACATTGCATGAATAAACCGAGTCTGAGAGAGAAAAACAAAATTTCCGCGCTCGTGCACTTTCGCACCATCCGACTGTTTAAAACAGGGCTGCTGTTCCACGACTCGCCGGCCGAGCCGCCTCGGGCGCCATCAGGGATGGATGCTGAATTATCTTTCGTTGGCATGATTAAAGCCATGGTGCGAAATAACCCAGAGAGCTCCCGCCCGCACAGCGGGCGGGAGCCCAGAAGCTTACCGTGTATTTGACCATTGTCACCGGACAAGGGTGATTTATGGTCTAAATATTTCTCCAAATGAATTTTGAAAACAGAAAGTATACAATTACCACGATTAAATGGATGAAGGTCTAACGAGTGGCAGTTTCCTGACATCTGGGCACAGACTGGAACCTCAAAAAAACGAAAAGTTCTCTCCTTCTACCCCCGTTTCGATCGGCCATTTTTGTTAAAAATCGTAACAAAATGGCCGATCGAGACTGGGGTAGAGTAGAGAACTTTTCGTTTTTTTGAGGTTCCAGTCTGTGCCCAGATGTCAGGAAACTGCCACTCGTTAGACCTTCATCCATATAATCGTGGTAATTGTATACTTTCTGTTTTCACAATTCATTTGGAGAAATATTTAGACCATAAATCACCCTAGTCCGGTGACAATGGTCAAATACACGGTAAGCTTCTGGGCTCCCGCCCGCTGCGCGGGCGGGAGCTCTCTGGGTTAGGTGCGAAAGTGCACTAGCACCCTTTCTGACATAGAAATCTTCAAAAATCTAGATCTAGTGTACGACCACGTTCAATGTGTAGTATACCGTAATATAATTAATTACATACCTTCACAGCCGTACCACGCCGTCCATCACGATACAACGGCCGATTCGTGCAAACATTTTGACGTTTTTTTGAGGACGTTTTCCTACTGCTGGTGGACGCCATAATCAGCGACATAACCAGCAAATCAAAAACTAAAGCACGTGTGGAAACCGGAACCGAAGAACCGGGCCGGGGTGCGAGTCCGGTCCGCGAAATTATCCCCCCCCCCCCCCTGGATCCGCGCCTGGGGCCCGTTGCAGAAAGAGTTGCAATCAATTGCAACTCTAAAAATCAAGTGTAACTTGATTTTCAACCAATCAAAAGCGCGCATTTGGGACTTGCGATTGATTTTTTGGCTTGCGTTTAAACGCAACTCTCTCTGCAACAGGCCCCGTAACCTTAAATAGCATGTAAAGGTTAAAGGTCCCTTCATTATAGAAAAAAATATAGGAGAATATGCAATAGATCTCATCAAGCCCAAGTATTTTTTTGCCTTGAATCTCATATTAAAGTTCCATTGAACAAAGGTCAAAGTCCAGATAGTTGACAGTTTGATGGCCGGGGATGCAATCAGTGCTGCAGTTATGAATTAGGAGCCTATTCATTTGTTTTATTAATTTGATCGTGGCTTTTAACCGGGCAAGGTATCCAAGCGCTATTGGGTTAGAAAAAAACTTGTCTTTTCTTTGAATTAAAAAAATATATATTGAAAAAACTGTTTTATTATATGGTTAATGTGTTAATGACTGTCTTGTTTATAATCAAGTGAAAATTATATGAATTAACAAGGATAAATTGTTGACCGATCGTTGGTAAATTTTTTTCCAACAGAAAACAATATGTTGAAATATCCAAATGCAAATCACAGATTAAGATTATCTCATGTGGGGTTCCTCAGGGTTCTATTTTAGGACCGCTCTTGTTTCTCCTCTTTATTAATGATCTTAGTAAAGTATCCAACTTATTACATTGTATAATGTTTGCTGACGACACTAGTCTGTTTTTATGCAAACAAAATGATAGTTAATCTTGCCAAAACCAATTATATGATTTTTAGTAATTTATTTTTACCAGATAGTCTTTCAATTAGAATGTGCAATACAGATATTAAGTGTGTATAACGTCAGTAAAATTTTTAGGAGTAACAATAGATAATAAGTTTACATGGAAAAATCATATTGATAATCTGTGCAATAAGCTTGCCAAAAATATACTATAGATTAAGATCATTTCCCAAGGAGATTTTAAAACTAATGTATTATGCCATTGTATATCCATACCTCAATCAGGTATATGTAGACTAGTAAAATGCGATAATGATTACAAAATAATGAAGGATATTGTTTGGGTTGCAGAATGTTAAACAATTAAAACCCACCTCATGACAATGAAATTAGACTGTGACCAAATATTCTATTTAAATTCAGTTTGTAATGCAAACATTACATAAACATGAAAGACATATAATAGATTCAATATGTTTTGCATGTTAGCTCCATGGTCAGCGGAACGGTTTTGAAAGTGAGATGGCTGAGTCGAAAGTGGGGGGGGGGGGGGGGGGCTGACCATGCAAAAAATCATAAGCAGATGATAATTTTACAATTTTGTACATGGTTTTAGAAAACAGTGCGGGGGCTGAAAAACGTAAAATGACCATCTGGTTATGATTTTTTGCATGGTCAGCCCACTCACTTTAAAAACCGTTCCGCTGACCTGCAGCTAATGATGCACACCTCCCCCCCCCCCCGTTTCCGCAGCCCCTGCTCTCTCCCCCTCCTCCATTTATCACTACTTGCTCATGTGTATGTACATACAAGCTACATTGTGAGGAATACTTTCACTATTAAAGTTTCTCAGCCAGAGCATATGTCATTTACTATTGTATGTATTTTTTATTAACATAATAAAAACTTGAACCCTTTATTTACCCCCTTCTATATGAAACCTGGTAATCAAAAGATGTTTTATTTCCTGTTTTTAGACATATACATGTGAGAAGAAATACGAGATCATGGCAAATATTTTGATTAGTTATTTTCAATACTATTTTTCCTTCAAGTGGAGGCTTCACCCAAACTTTTCAGACAGACATGAGATACAAAGTTACCCAAGTATAAATGGTTGAAGGTTTAGGAGAGCCAGACAAGAAGGCAGGAAATGTGATGTCACTTGTAAGTTAAAACACTCTTAATTATGACTGCCTCATTTTGGCGAAGAAAGTAAAGTCAGATTAAAAAAAAATTAAATTACCGGTTCTGTTCTCTTCTTTATTTGGTCTTCTACCAGTCAATATTTGAAAACAAAGACATCTATAAGTGCGTAGATGCTTAGTTGATAAATGGTGATATTTCTTGGACAGTTGTAAAACAATCATTGCTAGATGGTGTGACTTGCTTTCTATTGCCAAAGTAGTAAATGAATATTCCATTGCTCTGCATTCCTATTAGACCCTCCCCACAACCATCACCATCTGCTTTGTCAGGGAGGAACACCGGAAAGTTACCCCAAAAAGAACACAATTTTTTTTATATCTCTTGTAGGTCTGTATAAATCAGATAAATGTAATGACTACAAAAGCAGTCATTAAACCTCACTAATTCAAATGATCTTGGTAGGGGGTGCCTCAGGATGTTGCCTGTTGATTGTGCACTCGCTTAAAAAATCAACAGGTATGCTAATGCTCCTGATTTTTTTTTTTTATGATAACATGACTCTTGCATGAAATCAGCAATTGGCTCTAAATCAAGAAATAAAGACCAATTGTGATAATTTTGGATTTTGACTCACTTTCTTTGGTAAACCAATGAGAAAAACCCAAGTCATTAAAATCAATTGTGTATACATGTACATTTTAATCATTTTCTTATGCATTTCTTTGTTATTAACTTTTTGTTTTCGTTGTTTAATAAGGCTTTGGTGAGAATATTTTAACCATTTAGAACTTAAAGTTATTATTTCAAACATTAAAAGTAAAAAAAGAAGTAAGTTTTAACAATGATAATTAAATTAGGAATAAATGGCTTTGATCAATAATGATGGAAATTAATATATTTATTAATAAAATATCACGTGCTCTATAAATTAATTCCATTTCAGTTACTTCAATAAACATGAACAGCAGCAGGAGCAACAACAGCATCAACAGCCGAAACAAAACTGCAGTAAGAGATGCAACAACCACACCGACAACATCAAGAGCAACAGCAAAAATAACAATTGCAGCAAAAATGCAACAACCACATTGGCAACATCAACAGCAGCAGGAGCTCCAACAACCATGCAGGGAACATCGGGCGCAACATAAATAACTTCATCAAGAGATGCAACATAACCACACTGGTAAACATCAACAGCAGTAGCAACAACAACAGTAGAAACAAAGCCAACAGCAATGATTCTAATAAGCAATCATACAGGCAACAACACAAGCTGCAACATCAATAAATGCACCAGGAGATGCAACAGTCACACTTGTAAACAGCAGCAGTAGCAGCAATGACAACAGCAACCACACAGGCAACACCTTCAGCAACATCAGTAGCAACAATAACTAACTGCACCAGGAGATGCAACAATCACACCCACAACACCAAGAGCAGCAGCAAAAACAACAGCAACCACGATGACAACAGCAGCAGAAACACCAAAAACACTAATGAATATTGAAAAACTTGTACAAAAGTCAATGAGGCCACAGATTTCAGACATTATTGATTAAAAAATGCACAATGATTTATTCGGGTTGAAGAAAATTATGTTTGAAAAAATGTGTACATTTCAAGATGTTTCCTATGTATTGATTAATATTTATGTAAATATAGTTTTAAAGAGAAAAATATGATTACATTTTCTTTGCATTTTCTTAATGAAATGAACAATAAGCAATTTATTAAAATTTTATATTCTAAATCAACTAAAATTGATCGATTTTAGCTGCTAAGGTCCACAAAATGCTGATTAGTCGGTGAAAATGGGGTTTGCAGGTAGGTAAAGGCCACCGACAAAATTAATTGGTGGTTTCCAATGATTTGTCGGAGAAAATCACCGACAAATTTTCATGTAATGGAATTTAGTCGGTGATAGCAAAATTGTCGGTGAAAATGAAATTAGTCGGTGAAAATCACACTTAGTCGGAGAAAACCACCGACTAATTGTTTGATGAAACGCCCCCCTGGACACCAATATGAATAGTCTTCAGATCAGAAAAAAGAGTAGGCAAAGAACACACACACAAAAAACCAGTACCAATATGATGAATGATTATGATCGTCATGTACATGATCAATAATTTTATTTGCAGATTTTCATCCAGGTATAAAAGTTCAATTAATCCATACAAAATTACAGATGCATGCATTGCATAAATGATGCAGTTTTACATTTTGCCGTGAAGGTGATGACGATTTGGTGAAGTAGGCCTATTTAATAGAACAGTGACTGGACCGGTCGACCGCAAAGAGAAATCCGGAGAGAAATACAACCTACAACAGTTATAATTAGTGTTCCCGCAATTCACATGATTCGTGTGTGGATCCAGGGAGGGCATATGGGTTATGTGCCACACTTTAGCCAACTGCATCGTCTGCATACTTTACTCCGTTGTGGCAAAACAAATCGACTTGCCTTTGAAAAATCCATTTCAATTTTATTTTTATTTGAATCAGTTTTTTTTTTTCGTTTCTGCATTTCAAAATATTTTGTGTGGCAAGTAGGAACAAAGGGGTGAAAGAGAAATAGGACGGGATTTATGGAAAGCGGGAATAGAATAGGAAAAAGATATATTGGAGAATGGTGGCACAAAAGAACTTGAGTTGGAAATTTAATACATGGAAGAACAGAGTAAGAATATAATGCTGGAGAATGAGGGGACAGAAAACCTCGTATTAAACATGATAAACTGGGGCCCGTTTCATTAAGGGTTACAAGTTTGGTAACTCTGTCATGGCAACTACCATGGTAACTAGGGCTCATCAACCAATAATAATGTTACCACGGTAGCTACAATAATAGCGATTTTTATATAGCTGTACTTCTTTATGAAACGGACGCCACATGAAGAAAGTGAGCACGGGGGAGCGGGTCCCTAACGTTATACCTTGACCATTTTTTTCCTTCCTTTTTTTTTTCGTTTTTTGTTTCTCAAGATGTTTTGTAACAAGAAAATATATTCTGTTAGGGATGAATTTTTTTTTCAGTAACCATATACACTCTAAAAACAAATCAAATTTACTAGACCAGTCAGGTGGGTGCAACTGATATGTCTAGTCACATTTATGATATATTCTCGAGTCAGAACTTACTCTGTTTTAGTAAGATACGACTAGAAAATAGTCAAATATGACTAGAATAACAGTAGTACCCAGCTGACCCTATTAACTAATCATTTTTTTAACTGATTTGTTTTAGAGGTACACACAAACAGTGAAAATTACCATCAAATTGTGATATGCATGTTCAGCCCCCCCCCCGACAAATAAAATGGGGCAGTGCACGGAGCCCCCCCCCCCCCTTAAATTCGTTCCGCGGCACCTGTCGTCTATTCAAGTTCGAGATTCCTTATCTTTGTTATAAACTAAGATTATGTTGTATCTTATAAAATAAAAATGTGAAAATTTTGGGATGCAGATCGACCTATATTCACCTAATCAGGACTTGATCTACTCTCTTCATCTTTACTTGTAAAATTAGCATGGGCCTATTCTCAAACAAGCAGGGTAAATGTTTTACCTGCCCAAAAGATGCAATACAAACAATGCTTTGTTTTTTGTGATATCGATATTATAGCGCGCAACATATCTTCTTCCTTATATTCTAAAGGAGAGGTAGAACCTGGTGATTGTTTTTTTCCTAGTAACTTACCAAAACTAAGCGAAAACCAAATAAATCATTGCGAAGTGAAAATAAACCAGGGGGATTGTATTGAAATTTTAAAAGAAATGCAATTAAATAAATCACCAGGAAATGACGGTTTAAATGTCGAGTTTTATATTACATTTTGGCAGGTAATAGGTGACCTAGTCTTAAATGCTTTTAATGATGCTATGAAATATAAAGAATTGCCACCTTCACAAAAACAAGCAATAATTACAATTATACATAAGGAAGGTAAAGATCCGATGTTTATTAGCAATTATAGACCAATTTCCTTGCTTAATGTAGATTATAAAATCCTAACCAAAATACTTTCTAAAAGAATTAAGACCATTTTGGATAGTAATATTGTGTCAGGCGACCAAGTATGTTACTTAAATAATAGGAATATTGGCGATGCTGTAAGAATAATAAACGATATGATTTTTCATACATCAAATTTTAATAAACCAGGATACTTAGTTGCAATCGATTTTGAAAAGGCGTTTGACTCAATTTCACATTCCTTCCTTCAAAGGGTGCTTAAATCGTTTGGTTTTGGGCCGATTTTTAGTAACTGGGTTAATGTTCTTTACTTTACACCAACTCGCTGAGTTGTGTCTTTAATGGGGGGAAATCGACCGGTTATTTTGCAATCGAGAGGGGGCTAAGACAAGGGGATCCCCTCTCCCTTACCTTTTTATACTTTGTATAGAATGTTTAACGCATTGTATTCGTAATGATAATTTAGTAAAGGGTATTCGATTTGGTGAAACGGAAATTAAACAAATACTTTATGCTGATGATATGACTATATTCGTAGAAGATTTAGATTCAGTATATAGACTAGAATTAATTCTTGAAAATTTTAGGAAGACATCTGGACTTAGGATGAACAAAAATAAAACGTTTATTTTGCCTCTAGGACCCTCTGTTAGCCTTACTCACCCTTTCCCTTTTGGGAAACAAGTTGATATGGTTAAAATTCTAGGTATTGTCTTTTCATTAAATCCTGACGTTGCTGAAGAAATGAATTATAAAGAAATATTAAGCAAAATTAAAAAGTTATTAAATTGGTGGAAACAAAGAGATCTAACTTTGTTTGGAAAGATTCATCTGCTTAAAACATATGCATTTTCTAAATTGATTTATGTAAGTTCTTTAACGCCTATGCCGGAATGGGCTTTTAAAGAAATTGAAAAAAATTTGTTTCGACTTTTTATGGCGAGGAAAAGATGAAATTAAAAGAAACACATTGTATCTGGGATATAAACAAGGGGGAATAAAAATGCTCAATTTTAAACTTTTTGTAATGGTACAGAGAGTGATGTGGGTCAAAAGACTGGTAAACGGTGACCAGAAAGTGAAATGGAAAAATATTTCAAATTTCTGCTAAGACCATTAGGTTATAATTTAATTTTTTACTGTAATTTTACACCTTATATGATCAATATAAAAATTCCAAAGTACTACCAGGAAATGTTAAGTATTTGGTTTGATATAACTGTGTTCATCAAAAAGGACATAAGTAATAAAAGAAATGAAATTTTTTTCAATAACAGGTATATTAAAAATGAAGGAAAAGCGTATTTTCATGAAAATATTTTCTTAAAAAACACATACAAATTGTACCATATTGTAGATGAACATGGTGAACTTAAATCAAATACTTATTTTAGATCTATGGGTGTAAATGACGACGAAATAGTAACAATATATTAATGAAATATTTGCACATGTTCCTGTAGAATGGAAAGTCGAATTAAAAAATAATACCTTAGTTGATGGTTTGAAGATTGAATTTATTTTCTTTAAAAATGTTTTCCAGTTTGAGTCAGTTTGTTCAAAACAGCTGTATAGATCATGTATAAACAAGATAGCCGACACTCCTGTCAGGTTTTACAATCTCGAATCGTCATATAACATGTCTGAAAAAGAAATTGAAAAAGTATTTTATCGTCCAAGATTTTGCACATTAGATAATAAGTAAAGAGAGTTTCAATATAAATTATTATACAATATTATCTTTGTTAACCACCATTTATATAGGTTTCGATTTGTATCGAGTAATGAATATTCTTTTTGCGGTAAAGATGAAGAAACTTATAGACATATTTTTTTACGAATGTGAAATGGTTAAAGTATTATGGAAATTGTGTAGCAATATATTAAAATTTCCGATTCTTAAAAGCTTACAGTGGAAGGATATCCATGTTGGATTAGAAGAGACAACAGAAAATAAACAATTATTAAATCATATCATTTTACTTATCAAATTTGTAATATATCACGGAAGGGGGAATCATAAACTACCAACTGCTGAAGAGATACAAGTAAAGCTTTTTAAAAGTAAAGAAGAAGAAAAGAGAATTGCTATAGAGCAAAAAACATTAACACAGCACTATAAAAAGTGGGAACACCTAAAAAGCAATTAATTAAGTAGGATGAGGAAGGGATGGCTTTACCCGGTTTGCACACGTGCGGGGTTGGCTGGTCTGTCTGTCACTATAAACTGTCCTCTTTTCTTTACTTTGCATGTTACTTATCTCCTTTCTTTTTTTCTCTTTTTTTTCTTTTTTTTTTCTTTTTCTCTCTCTCTCTCTCTTTCTTTCTTTCTTTCTTTCCTTCTTTTCTTATTTTTTGTATTTTTTTGTATTGTCTAATTGTTTTGTGTCTTGTCTGTGTGTGTGTGTGTGGGGGGGGGGTTGGGTGTGAGAGCGATTTCGTTCTTTTATGGGCGTGTGTGGGGAGTGAGCTCTCGAACCCTTTCCGTTTTTTTTAATTTTTTTATTATAAATTTCATTCAGTTTAATCAATGTTGAGCAATCAATTTTCTGCATATAGCTATTGTATGATTTTGTGAATTTTTATTGGTTATTAATGGTTAATTTTTGTTACTGAATTTATCCACAGTATATAATATGTTAATACCATGACATGTACGATTATTTGTATTATGGATAATTATTTGTCTTTTGTGAACAGTGTTTTGTTAATATTGATTTGTAATATTTTACAATGTACCATTACTTTGAACTGAATGATTAATAAATATTATTACAAAACAAAAAAAAATATCGTCTCATATTGGCGCTTGCTGATTTGCTGAATCGTTAGCGTCACGAGCGCGCAAAAAATGAATATACTATGAATTAATTCGCCAAGTTGATCTTTTTCATTGCGTTGATGTGAGTGGGGTGAAATGTGAAATACAAATCTAGACACGCGCTACCTCGGGTAGAGGGACTTCCAAGGTACCTTTAATGTTTTACACTTTTCTAATATCCCAATTAACGGAATATGTATATAATATAATATATAGCTATTGGATAATCCTTATTAAACATTACCGATGTAAAACATTTTCTTTTAAGATATACCTATATTTAGTAAATTAATCAAAATATATGCATGGTAATTGTAAAGCCATTATGTCTTTTACATCTTCAGATACCTGAAGACGGCCCAACTAAATGGCCGAAAGCTTGTACTAATAAAAGTTGAAGAAATCCAGGCTACGTGTCTAGCTTCAATGCTTTTTGAGCTTCTTCGCTAATATAATATATATATATATATATATTTATATGCATACATATATATGCATACATCCTACGTAAGGGCGAAGTCTATATGAATGGGTTTATTCCGTTGTAATACACTTATAGACGTTAAGTCGAAGGTAAAGGGCGTTAAGGCGCATTTCGAACATTGAAAGAAGACAAAAAAATATCGCCTTAAATGCAGATGTTGAAAGATATGTATATATATATATATATAGATATATATATATATATATATATATATATATGTGTGTGTGTGTGTGTATAATGTGGGTGTGTGTGTATTATGTTACATTATGTCAAAGTCTACCCCAAAATTAGATTATTTTTGTCAAAAACCATCTCTGCCACTGGCCCCTCACAGGGAATATTATTTTAGTCAGTCATCCCACTCAAAACCTATGATTACCCAATAGAAAGCCATGACAAAAATATAGATTGTGGGAAAAAAAATGGGGACTAAAATAAAAAAGTAACTATATACATTCTCACAGATACTATAATAATAATAATAATAATCTTACTGGGCGTTTAAGGGGCAAGCCCAGTAGGCACTTCATTTACAAGACACCATCTCCCAGACAGAAATTTACTTATTTTTACAAGTAGTAAATAAAAAAATATCTGACTGGGCTCCTCAGGACACCATCTAGCCCCTGCAAGACAGAAATAAACTATACCTTCCTATGATGTGACCGGCGTTCTGTACTCCTAAAGGGATGGCCCAGGCTGAATTTTTTTTTAATATCACCTTTATTCAAAACAAAACAAAGGGAAGTTACAAACAATGAAAATAAGTCCAGGTTACTCGTTTTTTTAGGACGAAGTACAGGACTAATAAAATATTCACAGATATATAACATATATATATATAACATATCACAATCAAATTTACACAAAACGATTATACATTGGTGATTGCAGAAAAGAAAATTGAAATAGATCAAGCACACACCCTTACAACTGAAATGAAGAGAGGATAGAGGGGAGATAGAAAGAGTGAACTTGATGAAGAGAAATAGGAGGAGGAAAAAGTTTGACGAGCGAAAAGGAGGGGGAAAACAGGATAAAAGGAGAAGGCAGAGAAGGAGAATGAAGAAAAAGAGGAATAAGAATAAGTAAGGGAGTGCAATACAAAGTTTTGTGAATGAGATATTGCAATATTGGTAAATACTTCTTTACAAATTTTATCTACCTACTTATACATCCAGAAGACTAGATGAGCTGACAAGATAGGAAAAGGTGAAGATAGGGAAAAAGTATAGGGAGAGAGAGAGAGAGAAAGAAAGAGAGGAGAAAAACGAGAGAAAGATAAAAAGAGAGTTGAGAGAAAGAGGGGTGGAAGAGTAGAAAGGTGAGTGAAAGAAGAGAAAAGAGAGAAGAAGCCTTCCTGTACACATGGTACGGTCGTGATTTCTCAATCTAAAATAGTCATATCTGTCCATTGCGGCTCTGCCCTAGCATTGAAGATGACATAAGACCCCACAAGAGCTAGTTTGCTTATCTTACGAATGGTGTCCTTACATACTCTACTATTTACAAGACGGAAAATTTTCTTAATCTGTTTTCTTTAGTAATAACACCTCAACTTCCAACTTCAAAACAAATCAACTGTGTTTCACAATTGGCTGCCCTAATGTCCTCATTCAGTTGTGCATATATCGTTCTAGTTTCCTCACTCTAGCTCTTGGAATATTGCGCTCAAATGGTACTGTGAGCTCAGCCATCACTACTTTGGGTATATCTCTGAAGAATAGTACCAAGTCCGGCTTTTCAGTTGTCGGCATAATGTTAATAATAAATAGAGTAAAATTCACAAAGCAAAATGCTGAAAATTTCAGAAAAGTCGGATAATTTAAAGTTTTATTTATTTATTTTAAAGTTTATTTTAAAAATGTGAAAACAGTATATGCACTTCGTCATGAATATTCATTAGGTGGGCTGATGATGTCACATCCTCACTTTCCATTTTCTTATGTTATTACATGAAATCATAAATGTTTCATTTTTTCATACATGTATAAATGATTGTGTCTCCGCTATGATGAAATAAGTTGCGGCAATAGATAAATCAAGCACTTAATCAGTTGTTAATCCAATCGTTTTAGTTCTTGGTTGATAAATTTTGAATTAAACTAATTTCATACAATAAAATACAAAAAAACAAGTGGGAATATGACATCATCAGCCCACCTAATGAATATTCATAAAGGCATTCCTAGAACTGTTTCACCGGAATAATGCAAATCTTTGAAATTCAATAAAAAAACTTCGTTATTTTGTTATCCGATTTTAATCAAATTTTCAGCATTTTGCTATGATGTTTACTCTATTTATTATTTATTGAGATAGAAATATCTCCAGCCTGGACCATCCCTTTAAGGGCCAAGACAGAAATGAACTACTTTATTAAAAAAATTGAAATAAAAATAAAATTATAATTTGACAGTGAGTTTAGTTCTCTAACCTGTACATGTGGTCCCATGTGGGGATAATGCCATCTGGCATATATGGAAAATTGGAAATCCAAGATCCCTTAACGGGCCCATATGGGGGTAAATCATTGTTGATAAAGCTGCATATGGGTATCAGATAATATGTATGAATTTGGTTAACCCATCTGGGTAAGATATTGGAATTCTCATATGGTATCAAACTGATGTGAACTGGATTTACCCATTAATGAAATTCTCATGAATTATGGGTAGCAGATCGGTCTGAATTGGGTCAATCCAATAAGATATTGGAATTCTCATATGGATTATAAACTGGGTTAATCTAACTGGGTAAGATATTGGATTCCCCAAGGTAGCAAACGGGTCTGCACTGGGTTTACCCGTTTGAGTATGATATTGGAATTCCCATTTGGGTATCAGATGGGTGTGTACTGGGTCAATCCATACGGGTAAGATATTTGATCTACCATGGTAGCAAACGGGTCTGAACTGGGTTTACCCATATTAAAATTCCCATATATAGGTAGCAGATGGGTCTAAACTGGGCTAACCCGTCTGAGTATGACATTGGAAATCCAATATGGGTATCAGATGGCTATAAACTGGGTTAGTACATCTGCGTAAGATATTGGAATTCCCATCATGCCCATGGTAGCAAACGGGTCTGAACTGGGTTTACCCATATTAAAATTCCCATACTGATAACGGATGCGTCCGAACTGGGTTAACCAGTCTGAGAATGATATTGGAATTCCCATATGGGTATAAGATGAGTATGAGGTTGATTATGGTTAGCAGATGGACCGGGTTAACCAAATAGGGTATGGTATACTGAAATTCCCCGATAGGTATCAGATGGGTATAACCAGGGTTTAACTCATATTGGGAATGATATTCAAATTCCAATATGGGTATAAGATGTGTATGAAGTGGGATAACCAGTTTGGGTGTGATATAGGAATACCCATATGGGTAGGAGAATGGTATGGGGTATCACATGGAGGAAATCTTAGTAAACACTCAAGGTATATATATGGGTAAAACACACGAGTACCAAATGGGAATAAGCTGGACATGCCAATACAGGAATAATATGAATATGCCCATATGGGCAATATATTCTGAGGGAAATCTCAATGGGCGTACCCTTATGGGATAGATCTGAGTAAATCAAAATTGGAACCATCTGCTGGGCATGTCCATGTGGGAATAAAATGAATGTGCCCATATTGGTAACAAATCAGAAAAACCTGGGTTAACCCTCATGGGATATAGCTTAGTCAACCCACGTTGGAACCACTTCATTACTCTTATGACAAATAAGTTTCATGAACTAGGTCCATATACTTTCTAAGTTATGACATTATCAAGATCTTAACCATAGGTTAAGATTTCGATATTGATTCCCTCAAAATGGTCTTAAGTTCATTGACCCTAAATGACCTTTGACCTTGGTCCTGTGACCTGAAACAAGGGCAGGATGTTCAGTAATACTTGATTGCCCTTATGTCCAAGTTTCATGAACTAGGTCTATATATTTATGATGTCATTTCAAAAACTTAACCTTAGGTTAAGATTTGATGTTGACGACGCCGCACAGTGGGCCAGAATGAGTTGAAATTGCGCCAAAATTATATTCCGTGTTAGACTTTTACTTTAACATGTTGATTATGGGTAATTTTGGGCGCAGAATCGACTGAACATAATCTAAAGCCGATATGACGGCACCTTGATACCAAATTTTGATTGGCTACTTAAAACCTATCTGTGAAAAGATAAATTACGCAAAAAATGTGTAGTATATAAATTTTGTGTTATGTGCTACTTTAAGATTGACCAGAATGAATGTTGGTTTATGCTTCTCACATGCCTAAAAAGTGTGTGTGAGATACCGCAAATAATTTTATGGCATCAAAGTGATCATTAATTAGATTTATGAAAAAATACCTTTAAAATCTGAAAAAATATTAACCGTGCTTTATCAAGCTGTGTTGACTTGTGTAAAACGCAGAGTATATAACACCACGAATGTATCACTATGAGGAGGGTTTTTGGCTGAAATTGTTCTACAAGTAAGTTTTAACTCTGCAAGAGTTGTGGGTATAGCCCTTATTTGCGTTAGCAACCTTTATTTTGTTTACATTATGCCCGGAATTCATGACATTTTCATGGAATGGAAGGGGAATCGTCCTTGCCGTGCAAAAGCGAACGGCAATGTACACCCATACGATGCGCTACGATGACTGCGCGGTATAAAAATGACCGTTTTTTAAGAGGTTTTTGGGGGTGTTGTTTCAAGTAAAATCGGCTCTAACATGACAACGGGCAAAAACGGGCAGCTAAATTTGGTATCGACTTAAAGCTTAGACATTGGGAAAAATGCTGCTGACAGAATTTAGACGGAAATCCACGGAAATCTAAAAGTTTCAAATGTAAATGCAAAAAACATGGATTTTCAGTCTATTTCGAGGAATAATCATCCTATAAACCTCCTGAAAGGTGTCTTTTATCTACTTGGACCCTTTCATACGAAAAAGGAATATATCAGGATTATGTGGGAGCCATTTCAGATTCCTATATACATGAAAAACCTCTTGTGAAATGGCCTGTTTTTCAACTAAGTTGTCATATACGCGACATTTCGCAAAATGTCACATTTTACCGATTTGAGGTAGGAAATTAACAACCTTTATGCAAATTCCGGAATGAAATATTTTGCTGAAGTATTCTTCAAAGTGTTGTCTTTCAGCTGGGCATAACAAAAATAAAAAATCCGAAATTGCCCAAAATGACTTTTGGCGCACTTTTGCATCACCCCGGCCCACTGTGCGCCGTCGCCGTCGGAAAGCGGCGACTATATCTCGCGTTGATATGCAGGCGAGACAAAAACTGCATTTATAGAGAATTTAAAAAACAATTATTCTTTACGGAGGACCATAATCAAACTGAATATACTTATACAATATTGACTGGCCTAGAGGGATAACATCAAATATATTGCCCGCAACAGAACCACAATGGCCCGAGTCTTTAAACGAGCGCAATCTGGTTCTTTTAAGGGCAATATATTCGATGTTCCCCGAAAGAAGAGCCAATCAATATTTTTATTATCATCCAAATCAGACATCTAAAGCAAAAAAGAAAAATCATGAAAATTGAGATATTTCTTTTAAGAATAGGGTTGTATTGTGTCATGTAGGCTACTATTGTGACGTACTTGTAATGATAAGATCGCATTCCTATATAGGGACGCATATCCAGCGCCTGGATCCAACGATGTCTTTATCATGAAGTACATGTACAGTGCGTCCCACAAAAAACGAAACCGAGATTTATCGATGATTTATCATAACTTAATCGCATATACAATAGACAAATGACCTATCATTTTAAAGCTTATAATCTCCTCTTTCATCTGAAATTACTTAGATTATTTCTCATTCACGCATGAGTGAGCAAAAACAATTTGAAAAGGGGATACCAAAAAGTCACTTGGCGGGCCGTATCTGGGTTTTAAAAAGAAAACCACATTTTTAAAAAGTTCAATATCTGCTCTTTAATTTGATACCTCAATCACAGAAAATGGTCAAGAAATTACAAAGTTCTGGTTATTTGAAATAAGGCTTGAATTTCAATAATTTCATAAAATGAAGAGGTTTTACAGGCTAGCGTTAAAACTCACTCGACACTCCGTTTTGTTGACGATCAGCCATGCATTAAGTCTTTTGTTACCGTGCGATAGCTTCAGTGGGAAACCGGTGAAAACACGTTTGTTTAATGAAATTATGGAAATACAAGCATTGTTTCGAGGGATCATAACTTTTTTACTACTTGGACCATTTTCTGTGATTTAGGTATCAAAGAAAAGAGAAGATATTGAACTTTTTAGTCATGTGATTTTCTTTTTGAAATTCAGATACCCCCCCCCCCCGCCAAATGAGATTTTGGCATCCTTTCTTCGAATTGTTTTTGCTCAATCATGCCTGAATGAGGAATAATTTAAGTAATACCAGATGAAAGAGGAGATTCTAAGCTTTACATTGGTAGGTCATTTGTCTATTTTATTTATGATTAAGTTATGATAAATCTCGGTTTCGTTTTTTCTGGGACGCACTGTATAATTATTGTTGCTGTGCGGATCGTTATGATGCGTATCTCTTTCTACGCATCCTGAAATACCCGGATGTGAGACCAGGGAAAATACAAAGGTATATTTTGCGACGTCTCTGCATGCAATGTCAATACGCGCACAGAGCCCAAGCAAAATATAAATAATATACCTATCACCTTCCCGATATTCAGAAAATGTAGGGCAATACGGTTTTGTAAATTAGCTCAGATGTCTGATACTGGTGATAATTAATTTTACTAAGTAGGCCTACGTGAAGAGTATGTGGTAGGGAGCTTCAAAGTATACAGCTTTTCACATTATTCTAATCAAATAAATTTATATTACGCTTTTATTTACTAAAAATATTAAAAGTTACAACTGTCATGTTATATCCTTTAAGAAACGTTTATTTATACACTTTTACATGCGCGGAAGACGCGAGCGAAAGCTCAACCATTCACGTACGTACAAGTGTGTCACAGTTTATATATATATATATATATATACGTGTTTTCATTTCTAAGGAACATAAGACAGTGCTTAATCAGGCAATACATATCAAGTAATATGTACGTACATGTATATAAGGTACAATGTTTAACTCAACAATAAAACAGGTTTACGTGCTAGTCTTTTATTATACATAATATACAGTTCGGTAACGTCACTTCAGTAATTGCATAACTGTAGTATCTTAGAGAAGGGAAAATGTTCCATCATTATATTTACAATGCGTCCCAATAAAAAGGAAACCGTTTTATCAGTGAGATTTCTTTAAAGCCACGCTGAGAGATAAAACGCTTTGATTTATCATCAAGATCATTCTTCTTACACTTGATAAAAAGGCACAATCCGAAATATATTTATTAAATGGCATGTATATCATTATTACTCTAAATTTACTTATAATACAAGTTTCCCATCAGCATGGTCAAGGGAATAAATTTTCTTAGTTTTTCAGTTATGAAAGTGACAATAAGACAAGGGAAGTGCATTCATTGTTTATTTTGTCATTAATAATCTATTATTTCTTTTTACAAACTTTTATGGGTATATTGAGAGTGGGGATTATAATATATATATATATAAACATTGTGGGGGGTGGGCAAGTGCCCCACCTCCACTTCCGGCGCCTTGGCACACAGAAAGTATACGTATTTCTTTTAAATTTTCTTTCAGTCAAGTCTTTAAAAGATTTAAAATTGTATTTAACCCTGACAAATATAATGGTACCTATAAGAGAAAGGGTCCTTCTCAAACGGGCTGGGACGTTTGTTACCACAGTTTGAGCAATCGAGGGGACATTTTGCTCCACCAATATGGAACTGCGACTACTAATGCTTCATTGATTTTTCGATAGTCTTTCCATGTTCACATCTACCTAAGATGTGTAGGACTGTGCAGAAGTGTCTGAGTGATGTGTAGGTCCATTGCCCCTCCCAATGAGACGAAGAAATAAACGTATTGAAACTCGGCGGTATGGTGGTTTGATGAACCAGTAGATCACCGCATTCCACCAACTTTGGCATATGATCAAGTACCTCAGAGCTATGGTGGTGTAGGGCGAGACCTGGTGCATGGTAATCGCAGAGGAAATGCCAAATATTGTGGACGGTATCCATGATATATAGAAGGCAGCGGTTATAATGAGAACCGTCTTCACGCCTTTAGTAGACGAGGTTCGTGGCGTGTCCGAGGAATTACCGACGTTGACCGACTGACGCTGTGCAGCAATCTGACGCCGATGCTTGCGAGTTATCCACAGTAAACAAACGTTGCTGTAGATCGTCAATATCACCCCACAAATCGGAAAAACCATGTAAATAACGAAAGTTGGTCTGATACCCGATGAACAAACTCCGGCGTACGGGTTGCAGGCGCCATTTACTTTACTGTGAGTGAAGGATGCAATAGAATTCAAAATGGCTATCAGTGTTATGGTCATTATAAGTATCTTGAAACGGCGACGTGGTAGGATGACGTAATACCGCAGCGGTTGGCTTACCGCGATGAAGCGGTCAATGCACGACAGGGTCAAAATCCACATCGATTGCCATGATAAAAAGGGGCAGATAACAATGACGATGCTACGTATGACATCAGGTACTGGGAGAAGTTCGAAAGCAAACCCCGCACTAGAGCAAAGCAGTCCGGTCAGAAGGTCCACAATCGTCAGAGCTAACAATGCAACCTTGGTGTTCTCACCCCAACCGCTGACACGGGGAATAACAAACAGATTAATAGAGTTTGAAATTAGAATGAGTATCGTACTGATCGAATAAATTCCCGCCAATAATATCTTTATTGTCTGAAAGGAATAATAGGCTGACACGTCGTTTAAAGAGGGATACGAATACGAAGTGTTGTCCATAGCCCCCATAGCCTGCCTCTTGCACCGAGAAATGCTTCTCAGTAATGACAATTTAAGAAGAAAAAAAAGCGTTCTTTATTTTCTGCAATCTCCAGAGGGTTCTGAAGAATATCACGAAGACGATCACAATTTGTAGGCCTGTATACAGTGAGAGCAGGGCCAGAACTACAGGAAGCAGGGGGGGGGGGG
The DNA here is from genome assembly GCF_037042905.1 of Lytechinus pictus. NCBI lineage: Eukaryota > Metazoa > Echinodermata > Echinoidea > Temnopleuroida > Toxopneustidae > Lytechinus > Lytechinus pictus. The sequence goes on from NC_087257.1 coordinate 17,323,670, forward strand.
GGTAACCGCCCTATATGATTTTTCAAGTAGTGAAAAAAAAAAAAAAAAAGGGTAAAATGAATATAGAAAATGGAAGAGAGAAAGAAGAAAAAGATGAAAATTTTTAAGAATGTAATTTTCTATTCTGTGATGTTAATTGAGAAAAATCAGTCGCCTTGTCCAACCCCTCCTCCATTAAAGGTATATAGCCGCCACGAGAGAGGGTTGCATTCAATGTGGCTTCTTAAAAGGCTCTGCAAACTTTCAAAAGGAAATTTCAGAATTCTCTCATTCGTGGTTATTCATTAATTATTGCAGTGGTTGAATGTTATCGCCTGATCGAATCGCCTCTATAATACGCCCGAGTTCTTGCACAGTACTATGGTATCTGATTCAATTTATTAGTCAGGGTTTCCGGGGTCGTTTGTAATTCTCATTTCGAGATAGCGCGAACAACCGTTGTCCTGAGTTTTCTTTCTCGGTTGTTATCATACCTTTATGTCTGTGCGCGAAACACGTGTGGTGCATGTGTGAGGGTGTGTGTACCCGTATGTATAGTTAAATTTCCTCCTTACTTTGTCTATTATTATCTATAAAACATGCATTTGTGCTTTCCCCCCTCTCTCTAATTCATTTTCTCTTTGAATGAGTGAACATGCAATTACACAATGAATGTCGACCCACATTCTCTACATTTCACTGAGTTCAGATAGTAACTTTCGCCAGATATTTTTGGAGAAATTGAAAAAAAAACATTTTTTGGAAACTTTATGGTATGAGCTATCAGAAAAAAAACCATGTTGTCGTTTGCACCGACCCCTATATGGCCGTCATCTTGCAAAGTGGCCGCCATGCGTGAAAGGGGTTCTTGGAAATATCTCGGCTTCTAAATAACCGAAAATCAAATATTTTTTTTCACCTAAACCACCATTTTTGTGGTCAAGAAATATATTGGTATCAAAATAATCAACCTTTGTTGGGAAAAAAATTAATTTAATTTTCTGTCTTTTTTACGAATTACCAGACCCAAACTTACATTGAAGGGATACTCCGTGCTGAAGATATTTATATCTAAATAAATAGAGTAAAGTTTACAGAGCTAAATGCTGAAAATGTCCTCAGACAAATAAATGAAGTTATTTTATTTTAAAGATTTGCACTATTCCGGCGAAACAATTCTAGGCATGTCTTCATAAATATTCATTAGTAGGGCTGATGATGTCACATCCCTACTTTCCTTTGCTTATGTTAGTACATAATATAATTGTTATATTTTTTCAGAAATGTGTAAATGTGTCTCCTTTATGATGAAATAAGTTGCAGTAGTAAATGACTAATGCACTTAATTAGTTGTCAATCCAATTGTTTTAGTTCTTGGTAGAACATTTTTGAATGAACCTTATTTCATATAATAAAATACAAAAGAGCAAGTGGGGATATGAAATCATCAGCTTACCTAATGAATATTCATGAAGACATGCCTAGAACTGTTTCACCGGAATAATGCAAATCTTTAAGATTTAATAACTTCATTATATGTTAAGATAGTGAATTTTACTCTATTTGTTGAGATATCAATATCGTCAGCCTGAAGCGTCCTATTAAAAGGGGAAAGACCCAATGCGTATACTAATCGTCTGTTCATTACATTTCAATAAAGTGTATAAGTGTATAACTGCATTCTGTATTTTAGAGACACATTCCCTCTTTATTATCTCTCTTTTCTTCTCTCTCCTTCTCTCCATCACACACTCACCCACACCCACTCTCTCTTTCTCCTCTCTATCACTCCTCAAAATGCACCCGATCCCCTTTCTTTTGTTGCTGCAATTTCCGATGTGAGCCCGCATCTAGCTTTCACCGCCCCCTGGATGCGTGCCTGGACCCCAATGGAAACAAGTCATCTTAGCTTTCTTTGGCTAGATATTTTGATACTTTCTCATACTTGTACCTGTTGTCATACCTAGCAAATTAAAATCAGCTAATAATCATCCATCTGAGATGCTAGTACGTGTAGCAGTGTGACCAAATGGCGAGATGAATAAAGGCATCGAAATCAATGGCGTAATTAGCCAAAAATTTTGAGGGGCCAGATATGGCGGATGGAGCAATTAATGGTTTGAAAAAATGGTAGTTAGCGAAGTGTGCGAGAAAAGGTGTTGATTTTTTTATTAACAAAAAAATAATATTTGGATAGATTTCGACATGATATAAGCAAAATATGAAATATTTTACTCCTTTCACAGATAGCAAAATCATCTGGGGCCCAGTTGGATTTTAACTGGTTTCATCTGGGATGAAAGATGGATCCCAGATGGTTTACCAATATGAGACCCACATGGATCCCATATACCCCAGATGGAATCCATCTCGCACCCAGGTTCCCAAATGGGTTCCGCTTGGGTCGGCTCTGCATGGTTCCCATGTTGGTTCCACGTGGTTTCAAGATCGTGTTTTTTATCTGGGACCCAAACACTTAAATGCAACATGAAACAAAAAACAATGCAATGCTCTTCAATATCCTAATCAAATGTTTTCAAAGATTCACAAAACTTGTGAAGAGACTTTACTCTCTTGGGGTATCAGGCACTGCGTTACGGTGGTTTACGTCATACATATAAAATAGAACCCAATTTGGCTCTGTAGATAACTCTAATTCTGACAAGTGTCGTCTCTCTTATGGTGTACCACAAGGTTCTGTTGGTGGTTAATTATTGTTTTCTATATATCTTCAACCAATAAGTACAATAACTAAAAAGTAGAATATTAGCTACCATGGCTATGCTGATGACATTATGCTTTTTATTCTGTTCCTCCATCCTTAGACGCGATTTCTGAAGCTTTGAAAAATATTGAAACATGCATTCTCGAGATGAAGCGTTAGATGAATCCCAACAGTCTGTAGAAAAATTGAAATAAAACTGAATTCATAATTTTGGGCTCCAAGAAACCCTTGGTGAAGGCCAATCACAGTTGGTTCTGCACGTAGGCGTTAAAATCATTCATGGAGCGTTGTGGCCCAGTGGATTAGTCTTCTGACTTTTAAACAGAGGGTCGTGGGTTCGAATCCCAGCCATGGCGTAATTTCCTTCAGCAAGGAATTCATCCACGTTGTGCTGCACTCAACCCAGGTGAGATGAATGGGTACCTGGCAGGAATTTATTCCTTGAAATGCCACCGCGCTGTAAAAAGGCTGCGGGGCTAAAGCCAGGGTGAATAATATCCAAGTCATTTGGAAGCGCATAGGGACGTTATGACATAATGTGATATGCGCTAGACAAGAACTGCGTTATTATTATTATTATCATTATTCTGCCCGTCTCAAGTGTACGGAACCTTGGTGATGTATTTATTAGCAACATGTCCTTTACTGAGCAATTATCTAGCATTCATAGTCAGTGAGATATCAACTGCGAAACCTTAGATTCATACGTAGGTTCTTGACTAAAAAAGGCATGTAATCAATTACTACATGTATTAATTTCATCACGCTAGATTTTTGTAATTATATTCTCTTTGGACTTTTTCAAAAGCAGCAAAACAGATTACAATCTCTTCAAAACTCTAGTACGAGACTTTTCTTTTTCACACCTGGAAAGCCCTCAATCACACTAATATTACGTTCTCTTCACTGGTTGCCTTTTATTGTTAACAAAGGAGTTTAAGCTCATGTTACTCGTCCACTGAGCCTCATGGGATGTCACCACAATATATTAAATATACACTGACATCTGTACAATGCAACTCGTACTTTACGATCCGGAAGTGACAAGTTACTTTTAATTCCTCGTACCCGACATTCTCGGGGGGTCCTTCTCAATGCTGCATGCTGCGGCGAAGTTGTGGAATCAACTTCCTCAGTCACTCCGCTGCATTAAAGTGCATGACACTTTAAAAAAATGCAAGACCTATTTCTTCAACCCGTTAATGCCTTCGACTACTTAATCCACATTTATTAGAAATATATATATATATATATATATATATATACATATATACATATATACAAACAAAATCATCGGTATCTACACATCTAAGGATATATATATATATATATATATATATATATATATATATATATATATATATATATATCCATATGAACTGTTGCTGGGCTAGCGCCATGAGCGTCTCTTGACGGTGAGTGCGCTGAATAAGATATCACAATTATTATTACTATTATTACAGATTATAGTATAAAAGCCAAGTATTTAAATAATTTCTTTAATGCTGTTGGTTCAGACCGTGCCAAAAAATATGAAATTTAAATATAGATTTTTCGAATATTTCTCTAATAGTAATTTGAATTCATTGTTTTTCGAACCTGTAACACTAACTGAATTATTAAAGATATGTACCTCATTGAAATCTTCATATTCCCCTAGAAATGATGATATCATACCTTGATAGCAAAGAAATGCGATATTGCATGTGTGATAATAATACCGATTTTCGAAAAGGGCGATAATAAAAAATAAATGCAACTATCGACCCATTTCTATTTTACCATTCTTCTTAAATATTAAAATTTTTTTTTTCTTCAAAAGATTGAGTTCATTTTTTACTTATAATAATATTTTGAGTTCACAACAATTTGCTTTCAGTGTCACAGTGGAATTCGAATTGCATTTACTTGTGCATATCTTAAAATGAAACAGATTAAAACGAGGTGAAATAGAGAAAGTATATAACAACGTGCTTTTTGTGCCATTGGTACTGAATTGTGGTGAATGATAGTGAAGGATCATAGTGAAATGGGATTAGTGTAAAAATTGAAGATTAATTTTCTAGTGTGAAAGGGTCTTGTATTAAGTTTATTTTGTGCCTGAGGTAGTTGAAATGTATGTTAATCAGTGCTGAAGAGAGATGTTTAATTTCCTAGTGTAAAAGGGTCTTCTCTATAGAATATTTAATGCAAGAGTCAATTGAGCTACATGCCTTATTTTTTATTCAGCCCAGGATAGGTTTTTGTGTTAAGGAATTTTCAAGTGCAAGGACATGTTCCTTGTACTGAACATGTACAGAGATTCACATGGGGAAGACACACCCAGCCAGTTGGATAAGGAAGGCATGCTAAGCCTGGGTATGGATCCTCGACAAACAGCTGAATTTTTTTACAAAAACTGTAATTTATTTTACCGAAATATACTCTGATTACTTTATATAATAGTCTTGTCTGGCCACATCTTATGTGTTGTAATATCATAAGGGGTAAAACATTTCAGTCACATTTAAATAAGTTAATCATTGCTCAAAAAGGTTCTAAAAAGTATTTCCAAAGCTCCATTCAATTATCATACCAAAAAACTGTTTTCCAATTAAAAATCTTAAATTTAAATGAATTGATAGACACGAGTCTTTATATTTTTACGTTCAACTATAGACTGAATGTACTTCCAGAAATTTTCAAAATAATATTTAACAAATGACTCTCATCATACACTCGGCAAAAAAGTTCTTGGACACTTATAAAAGTTAAAATATTCCATATAGATATTTGATTAAAGGCAAATTATTGTACGTCAACATGACCAGACAATATTCCTCTTCCAGTATGACATGACATTTTCATGTGAACAGTCATGCATGGGTGGTTAAATGCTTTAAACAATAGCAATGTCAGTAAAAGAAAATTGCAAGAAGTGATCAGTCAGTGCATGGCTGGTTACATGCATTAAACAATAGCAATGTCAGTAAAAGAAAATTGCAAGAAAACGATCAGTCATTCTTTCAGTTGTGGAAGTTTGTGTGCCGGGCATAAATATCCATTAAACGATAAAAGCAAACTTTAAGTCATATACCACTCTAAAAGTGAAGAGAAAGTTATCCACCTTGGCTGCATCACTATTCCACTGGAATTTTAAGTCAAAGTTAGTCGATGAAAAAAATGTCAAATTTTAGTATCTTGGCATAAGCAAAAGAAAATTATCCTTATCCTCCTATCATCTGCAGGGGTGGTGGACCTAGGTCGACCACTCCTAGGGCGGTCTCTAACTTCATCAGTAGCCAAATACCGCTGGTTCAAATGTGAAATTGCTGTTGGTGAAACTTGGAAATATTGAGCCACTTGTCTAAATGACTGCCCAGACTGCAACATTCATATTGCTCTTGTATACGCTCTTGGTTGGAAAGCTTCATCTTGAAAGTGAATGTCCAAATGATCCATCCCTAAGCATTCAATTCAAATGGTAACTACCTGTTGAAATTGTTGAATGTATGCCTACAGGATGGCCATGATCATTAGCATTTGAATAGTCCATTTCTTGCAATTTTCTTTTACTGACATTGCTATTGTTTAAAGCATTTAACCACCCATGCATGACTGTTCACATGAAAATATCATGTCATACTGGAAGAGGAATATTGTCTGGTCATGTTGACATACAATAATTTGCCTTTAATCAAATATCTATATGGAATATTTTAACTTTTATAAGTGTCCAAGAACTTTTTTTACCGAGTGCATATATTCAACCCGTAAGAATATAGATTATCACTCATTTTTTAGCACGTAAAACAACATACCAATAATCCTTACAATGGAATAGATTTTAAAGAATGCTCAATAGCCACTGAATTTACAAGAAAACTAAAAGATTTACATATTCATAAATATAAAAAAATATTTTTCTAAAGAGGTGCGTCCTTGTAATTTCAAAATAAATAATTTTTTAATGTTTTTGTTTGTTCAAGTTTTGGATTTTTTTCAATGTCTTTTAATGTACATGTAACACTATTGTTTAAGTTGTACAAGCCATTGCTATCCTGTTCTATGTAATCATTTCCCATTGTAACTTATACTTGTTTTGCGTCCCTAGTGATAAGCTTTTTGCTTCTTAAGGGCCCACACCTTATTTATCAATGCCTTATTTAATTGTGCACATGGTAAATATATTTCTTTATTGGTATAACACATGAAGGTGAAATGAATGAAATTAATGAAATGACAAATTTATTAAAAACAAAAACATAAAATAACATCTATCAACAATCTAATAAGTATTTTAAATGTGATTGAACTATTGTAGAGAATGTTGAATGTTGCATCACCCTTGAATATAATTTGTGTAAATATCAAAAATTGTTACTTTCTGCAATCTTTTCCTTTTCATTATCATCAACGTGCTAGATCCAAGAATTGGAAAGTATACGTCTGTGATACCCTGTCATTTATTTTATAAACGCCCATATTCCTGATAATTATGATCTTCTTCCATTCTCAGACCACCTCTTAATGAATTTACATTGAACTGGGGAGCGTTTCATAAAAGGACTTTTCAGTCGTTTTATCTGACAGTTACCATAGGAACAATGCTCCTCAGCCAATCAAATTCATGGAAAGATGTCAGATCTGACAGCTTGTCAAACAAAAATATTGATGAAACGCTTCCCAGATCTGGACAGTTTTATCCTTATTTGCTCGTTTTGATATATGTGATCGATCATACCGAAATGAGAGACAAGTCGCAAATCAAAATTCCTTGGAATTCGACACACAAATAAAAAAGTCAAAATTGTGAAGATTTTTTTATTTTTTATTTTCTGATTCTTCAATGTTTCATAATTACTCTGTGAAAAAGATGAGTGAAATTGATGACGGGAATATGATAAAAAAGCAGTTTTTCTGCGAGTGTTTTTTTTGGTCAATTCGAAAATTTCTGATACTTGGCACGTTCGACTTGATCGAATTTCGCTTCATACTAAGCTCCGCCCCTAGCAACGTATGCCATTGTTGATTGGCTATTCATTTAAAGTCGTGTACAGCTGGCGGCGGCCGCTCGCTCGATCGATCGATCGGTTCAACGATTCAGCTTCAAAAGAAAGATCAAAAGCATCGATTTCAATACGTATTCTGAAATTCAAAAGGGGGGCTTCTTGACAATAGTTAACAAACGGGATACAACTTCTAAAGGGTTATTTTTTGGTGATAATAGTACCAGGCGGGGGTATTAGCGATAGATTGATACCGGATTTAGAGTATTAACCTGGCTATAATCGCGAAATAAAAGTCATGCAGAGACGCAAAGTATTCAGAACACGGTTTGTTTGCGAGGATTAATTTCATTAAACATAACATGGACATGTTGAAGATTATCTCCATCATTTGCAAGTGATCGGGATGTTTTCAAGAGAGAACATTTTCAAAAGAAAGGGTTTACAATCCTTAAAAATATTGTTTTTTCGTGAATGTGAGTTAATTGATCTGCAGTATCTTTAACAAAAGAAACACAATTTATGTAGAAAGCTTGGTGGGCTTCATTATTTCCAATTATTTATAATCAAGACATTGTTGCCCTCAATTTTTATCATGTTTGAATGAACGATAGAGAAAGCGAAAGAAATAACTGTACAAACAGAAAGTCTGAGACAGCTAACGTCGACCAATGAAAAATGGCAGAAACGACCATGGAGAAGGTTTAGTGCATTTTTTTGGATAAAGACATTGATTGAAAATATCAGTCATTTAAAATACACATATTGAAATAAACATTTCATAAAAGTCATTGTCATGTTGTTCCATTCGACTGTGTCCAGATCTATTCTCTCTTTCCCTCTCTCTTATTATCTTACCTACTTCTTTCGTCTTTCTTGTGTTTTATTTTTTCCTTTCTTCCTCTCGCCCCCTTTTCGTTCGCTCTTCTTATTCAGGTCATTCGGTCTCCTCTCTCTAACCCCCTCCCCTATTCTATCTCATCCCCTTTCTCTTCTTTAATTCTTTCGCCCCTCTTAATCTGTTTTTCTTTCTTCCCTTTCGATCTTTTTTTTTCTCTGCCGATTCTTCCCCCTCCTTTCCTTCTTCTCTCTTGCCTTTTTTTTCACCCTCCACTTTTTGTTTTCAATTTTTCCCCTTTTCTTCATGTTTTCGTTTCTATTTACATAATTCTGTTTTTCGTTCTTCTCACCCTTCGATCTTCTCTCTTTTTGCCGGTTTTCTTTCTTTTTTCCTTCTTTGTTTTCTCCCTCCCTCACCCACCGCCTTATTCCTCTTTTTTTCTTTCGTTCCTCTTTATATAATTATGTTTTCCTTCTTCCTCTCCCCTGCCCATTCCCACCATCTTATTCCTCTCCCCCCTCCATTTCTTTTTCTTCTCCCCCGTCGATCTGCTCTCAATATTTTTTAACCTCATTTCTTCCCCCTTTTTTCCTTCTTATTCCTCTCTCTTGCTCACCCCACCGTCTTATTCCTCATCCTTTTTCCTCTTATTTCTTTTGTTGTTCTGTATTGTTCGTTCTTCTCTCCATTCGATCTTCTATTTTTTTTTTCACAGCCGTTTTTTCTTCTTTCTCTTTCCTGCCCACGCCCACCGTATTTTTCCTCCATTCTTCGTCTTATTTTTTTTTTATCCTCTTTATATGTTTGAGCAAGGAGCTTGGTTTGAGAGTGAACACATGCGAAAAAATATCGAACAGCTTTTATTGTTCTTTCTTTAATCATTCAATCTTACAAAGACATCATTGTTGCACAAGGCATTTGCAACAATCTTCTGATTCTTTATCTGTATTACTGCGTTAGAATATATATATATTTTTTAAACAAGTGCACACCAAGCTACCAATAATGCCTATAGAATTTCCATTTATTTGAAAGCAGGATAAAATAGCATTGCACATTAAATGCCTTGCTCACAGGCATAGGTGCCGCGGCCGGGGATCGAACCCCAGACTTTTTATGTATAGCCAGGCGCCTTAAACCACTCGGCCACGGCACAACCAAAATATTGTTTGTGCTTGATATCGATCCGAAAATCAGCATTCGTGGAGGTGTCGTGGCCGAGTGGTCCAAGGTGCCTGACTATACATAGGAAGCTCGGGGTTTATCCTGCATTCAAATAAGTGGAATGTTGTATGCATTCTTGGTAACTAGGTGTGCACTTGTTAGTTAAAAAAATCTTAACTCCCCTAATCTATCCTTTGTTGGAAATAATTGTGGCGGGATTTTACTCAGGGTACCTCCTCGCTCTTTTTGTTGTAGAGTTAAGACGTTTATGCCAGGTTTTTTTTTCCGGAATCAGTTTTAGAATCACTACACTTTTTTTTTCATTAATATATCTTTGCTTTTTGTTCATACTAATTTTGAATCATTTCAATGCTGTAAATAATTATACCCCCCCCCAAAAAAAAAAAAAGATCGATAATAGACGATATTGAGCAAATTATTCACGTTTTTTGTTCTCACTGCCTCAATCTAACATAAGCATTCATAAAACATGATCACACAAGCCTTTTGTATAAAGATAAGGTTCAAATTGAAATATTTTGAAGGCTTATCTTACCATTTTACAACGGATAGTTCTTTTTATTAGAACATGCGGTTAAAGTTTAGGTCATAATGACTCGCTTGATAGATTACATGTGAGAGTAAACGCGATCGACATTCAAACAACCGTATAGAGGCAATTTGCGGTATATGAAATTGTTATTATTATTTAATAAACAAGACGATGATACAATGAAAATCATTGGTATACTCCCTCCTCACTGGTTTTAGGTCCGACCTTTTCTCCCTGCCTTTTATTTCATTAAAAAGGGAGATCATGACAATTATTTCTTTCACGAATATAATTATAAAACACCAGTATAACTATGGAGCTATTACACTGATCTGTATAGAAGATCAGTGGATTGGCATATCGAACCAGAACATTAACTTTGTTTCGTCTTGCAGTCGCGCGTGACCTGCAAGTTCACTATTGTTCCAAATGCAGCCTCCTCATTGGTCAATCGTTTCGTCTTCTTTGGCAAGCGGTTGCTAGGACATTTCGGTTAGCTCGGCGGTGGCAAAATATATTTTTTCATGGAGCGGATTCAAAACGGAAGTCAAACTTCGAAGGCGTTTTTCTCTTGATATTTATTTTCAAAAGCCCAATTCTTCTTGCATTCTAAGGCTAATATCTCCACTATTATTTACTCTTAAGGGTCGAGTGATATATCAAATTAAAGGTAAAGAAACGGAGAACAATAATCACTACAAAACTTGGATTTGAAAAATTCCGAGTTGTCTCTCATTTCGGTATGACGAGTCACATATCAATTTTCTTTCACTTTCTTTTCTTCTGAAGTTTCATTTCGTTATTGATAACTGATCAGTGACCCCCTATTACTAAAATACATTCGTTTGCAATATTAGAGTAACATTTGGAGGCTCCTTGTCTAACAGAACTTACACATCGCTTGAAAGAATATTTTGATACAATGCAGTCTTCCAGCTATTGAAAATTTGCTCGCACACATATTGGGCAACTGTATAGACAGGGTACAGGTGTTTTTTTTTAAATACATCACCAAAAGTGATAGATACATGATGTAGGGCCTACCGCGTATTACGTGCATGGCGTGAGGTACCCAACAATTTGGATTTTAAGCTAAGATATTGCTAATGTTGCAATCACATGGTACAGTGCAGTGATGAAAGAAATTTCTAGGAATCTGTATACTCCTAAATACTCCTAATATAAAATACTTTTGTATATTAGGAGTATTTAGGAGTATACGGATTCATAAATACTCCTAATATACAAAATGCTTTTGAAAAGTGCCTACCACTTGCACCCACTGGCGTAAAGATGGGGGAGCTTGCCAAAAAATATATCACGACCAAGGAAAAGGAAGTAAAATAGAGAAAAGGGGTCAAATCCGGGGATCAAATATGAATATTATGTTTTGAAAATGAAGTCAAAATCTATCACAAAGTTATTTATTGATTTTTTGTTAAAAGCCTTGTCTTTTTACTCGCTCGCATTATAAAAATTTATCCCATACGCAATGTCTGACCCCTTAACATTTTCAGCTCATTACCCCCACTGACACCCCCTAGTCTGCTGTGGAAACCTTTCACTCGAGGAAAGTATTTACAGCCTAACGTCCCTGTCAATGACTTATACAGAAAGCCCTTGACATTGAAACAGCAAGTTTTATTTGTGCCAGTCCTGTGTTAAGAGCAACTTTTTTTATTTAACCCCCTCCCCACTGTAAATACCAATCGACACCCATGCCCCCGGGTGAGGAAGATCTGGCGTTGTCTTTTGTTGTGTTTCAGAATAATAAACACTAGCACCGGATATCAATTATTTAAATTGTTTTCGTTTTTTTTATCAATAAAGCTAATTAACATGAAAGCATGTCTGTTTTATATCTCAATAGACAAGTTCACTCCTCCATTCCCTAAAAGCTAGCAATCAATAAATTTTTTCCCTTTTTGCTGTTGCTGTTATAAATCTATCAAAATTCATACATGACAAGAAGCATTTCTTTTTTTAAGCCTCTTTTTGAAAGATTTTTAAGAGCAAAGTCCAGTAGGCCCATCATCCACATGACACCACCTTTCAGACAGAAATTAACTACATTCTCATGAATACAAGCAAAAGAAATTAATAATCTGACTGGGCGTTCCGTGTTATATACAGTTTAAGGGTTATCCCAGTAGGCTCATCATTCACAGGAAATCATCTCCCAGACAAAAATTAACTACATTCTTAAAAATATTAGCAAAAAAAGGCCAATAATCTGACTGGGCGTTCCGTTCTCTAACAGTTTGAAGATAATCCGAGTAGGCTCGTCATTTGCAGGACACCATCTTCCAGACAGAAATTAACTACGTTCTTGAATATACTAGAAATAAAAAAAATAATCTGACTGGGCGTTCCGTTCTCCTACAGTTTAAGGGGCAATCTCGGTAGGCACATCATTCACAGGACACCATCTCCCAGACAGAACTTAATTATGTTCTTAAATATACTAGAAATTGAAAAAAAAAAAAATATGACTGGGCGTTCCGTTCTCCTACAGTTTAAGGGGCAAGCCCGGTAGGCTCATCATTCACAGGACACCATCTCCCAGACAGAAATTAATTATGTTCTTAAATATACTAGAAATTGAAAAAAAATAATAATGTGACTGGGCGTTCCGTTCTCCTACAGTTTAAGGGGCAAGCCCGGTAGGCACATCATTCACAGGACACCATCTCCCAGACAGAAATTAATTATGTTCTTAAATATACTACAAATTGAAAAATAATAATAATGTGACTAGGCGTTCCGTTCTCCTACAGTTTAAGGGACAAGCTCGGTAGGCACATCATTCACAGGACACCATCTCCCAGACAGAACTTAATTATGTTCTTAAATATACTAGAAATTGAAAAAAAATAATAATGTGACTGGGCGTTCCGTTCTCCTACAGTTTAAGGGGCAAGCCCGGTAGGCACATCATTCACAGGACACCATCTCCCAGACAGAAATTAATTATGTTCTTAAATATACTACAAATTGAAAAATAATAATAATGTGACTGGGCGTTCCGTTCTCCTACAGTTTAAGGGACAAGCCCGGTAGGCTCATCACTTACAGGACACCATCTCCCAGACAGAAATTATTATGTTCTTAAATATACTAGAAATTGAAAAATAATAATAATGTGACTGGGCGTTCCGTTCTCCTACAGTTTAAGGGGCAAGCCCGGTAGGCTCATCATTCACAGGACACCATCTCCCAGACAGAAATTAATTATGTTCTTAAATATACTAGAAATTGAAAAATGGTAATAATCTGACTGGGCATTCCGTTCTCCTACAGTTTAAGGGGCATGCCCGGTAGGCACATCATTCACAGGACACCATCTCCCAGACAGAAATTAATTATGTTCTTAAATATACTAGAAATTGAAAAATAATAATAATGTGACTAGGCGTTCCGTTCTCCTACAGTTTAAGGGACAAGCTCGGTAGGCACATCATTCACAGGACACCATCTCCCAGACAGAACTTAATTATGTTCTTAAATATACTAGAAATTGAAAAAAAATAATAATATGACTGGGCATTCCGTTCTCCTACAGTTTAAGGGGCAAGCCCGGTAGGCTCATCATTCACAGGACACCATCTCCCAGACAGAAATTATTATGTTCTTAAATATACTAGAAATTGAAAAATAATAATAATGTGACTGGGCGTTCCGTTCTCCTACAGTTTAAGGGGCAAGCCCGGTAGGCACATCATTCACAGGACACCATCTCCCAGACAGAAATTAATTATGTTCTTAAATATACTACAAATTGAAAAATAATAATAATGTGACTGGGCGTTCCGTTCTCCTACAGTTTAAGGGACAAGCCCGGTAGGCTCATCACTTACAGGACACCATCTCCCAGACAGAAATTATTATGTTCTTAAATATAGTAGAAATTGAAAAATAATAATAATGTGACTGGGCGTTCCGTTCTCCTACAGTTTAAGGGGCAAGCCCGGTAGGCTCATCATTCACAGGACACCATCTCCCAGACAGAAATTACTTATGTTCTTAAATATACTAGAAATTGAAAAATAATAATCTGACTGGGCGTTCCGTTCTCCTACAGTTTAAGGGGCAAGCCCGGTAGGCACATCATTCACAGGACACCATCTCCAAAACAGAAATTAATTATGTTCTTAAATATACTAGAAATTGAAAAATAATAATAATGTGACTGGGCGTTCCGTTCTCCTACAGTTTAAGGGGCAAGCCCGGTAGGCACATCATTCACAGGACACCATCTCCCAGACAGAAATTAATTATGTTCTTAAATATACTAGAAATTGAAAAATGGTAATAATCTGACTGGGCATTCCGTTCTCCTACAGTTTAAGGGACAAGCCCGGTAGGCACATCATTCACAGGACACCATCTCCCAGACAGAAATTAATTATGTTCTTAAATATACTACAAAGTGAAAAATAATAATAATGTGACTGGGCGTTCCGTTCTCCTACAGTTTAAGGGACAAGCCCGGTAGGCTCATCATTTACAGGACACCATCTCCCAGACAGAAATTATTATGTTCTTAAATATACTAGAAATTGAAAAATAATAATAATCTGACTGGGCGTTCCGTTCTCCTACAGTTTAAGGGGCAAGCCCGGTAGGCTCATCATTCATAGGACACCATCTCCCAGACAGAAATTAATTATGTTTTTAAATATACTAGAAATTGACAAATAATAATCTGACTGGGCGTTCCGTTCTCCTACAGTTTAAGGGGCAAGCCCGGTAGGCACATCATTCACAGGACACCATCTCCAAGACAGAAATTAATTATGTTCTTAAATATACTAGAAATTGAAAAATAATAATAATGTGACTGAGCGTTCCGTTCTCCTACAGTTTAAAGGGCAAGCCCGGTAGGCTCATCATTCACAGGACACCATCTCCCAGACAGAAATTAATTATGTTCTTAAATTTACTAGAAATTGAAAAATAATAATAATCTGACTGGGCGTTCCGTTCTCCTACAATTTTAAGGGGCAAGCCCGGTAGGCACATCATTCACATGACACCATCTCCCAGACAGAAATTAATTATGTTCTTAAATATACTAGAAATTGAAAAATAATAATAATCTGACTAGGCGTTCCGTTCTCCTACAGTTTAAGGGACAAGCCCGGTAGGCTCATCATTTACAGGACACCATCTCCCAGACAGAAATTAATTATGTTCTTAAATATACTAGAAATTGAAAAATGATAATAATCTGACTGGGCATTCCGTTCTCCTACAGTTTAAGGGGCAAGCCCGGTAGGCACATCATTCACAGGACACCATCTCCCAGACAGAAATTAAATATGTTCTTAAATATACTACAAATTGAAAAATAATAATAATGTGACTGGGCGTTCCGTTCTCCTACAGATTAAGGGGCAAGCCCGGTAGGCTCATCATTCACAGGACACCATCTCCCAGACAGAAATTATTATGTTCTTAAATATACTAGAAATTGAAAAATAATAATAATGTGACTGGGCGTTCCGTTCTCCTACAGTTTAAGGGGCAAGCCCGGTAGGCACATCATTCACAGGACACCATCTCCCAGACAGAAATTAATTATGTTCTTAAATATACTACAAATTGAAAAATAATAATAATGTGACTGGGCGTTCCGTTCTCCTACAGTTTAAGGGACAAGCCCGGTAGGCTCATCACTTACAGGACACCATCTCCCAGACAGAAATTATTATGTTCTTAAATATAGTAGAAATTGAAAAATAATAATAATGTGACTGGGCGTTCCGTTCTCCTACAGTTTAAGGGGCAAGCCCGGTAGGCTCATCATTCACAGGACACCATCTCCCAGACAGAAATTAATTATGTTCTTAAATATACTAGAAATTGAAAAATAATAATCTGACTGGGCGTTCCGTTCTCCTACAGTTTAAGGGGCAAGCCCGGTAGGCACATCATTCACAGGACACCATCTCCAAAACAGAAATTAATTATGTTCTTAAATATACTAGAAATTGAAAAATAATAATAATGTGACTGGGCGTTCCGTTCTCCTTCAGTTTAAGGGGCAAGCCCGGTAGGCACATCATTCACAGGACACCATCTCCCAGACAGAAATTAATTATGTTCTTAAATATACTAGAAATTGAAAAATGGTAATAATCTGACTGGGCATTCCGTTCTCCTACAGTTTAAGGGACAAGCCCGGTAGGCACATCATTCACAGGACACCATCTCCCAGACAGAAATTAATTATGTTCTTAAATATACTACAAAGTGAAAAATAATAATAATGTGACTGGGCGTTCCGTTCTCCTACAGATTAAGGGACAAGCCCGGTAGGCTCATCATTTACAGGACACCATCTCCCAGACAGAAATTAATTATGTTCTTAAATATACTAGAAATTGAAAAATAATAATAATGTGACTGGGCGTTCCGTTCTCCTACAGTTTAAGGGGCAAGCCCGGTAGGCTCATCATTCACAGGACACCATCTCCCAGACAGAAATTAATTATGTTCTTAAATATACTAGAAATTGAAAAATAATAATAATGTGACTGGGCGTTCCGTTCTCCTACAGTTTAAGGGGCAAGCCCGGTAGGCACATCATTCACAGGACACCATCTCCCAGACAGAAATTAATTATGTTCTTAAATATACTAGAAATTGAAAAATAATAATAATGTGACTGAGCGTTCCGTTCTCCTACAGTTTAAAGGGCAAGCCCGGTAGGCTCATCATTCACAGGACACCATCTCCCAGACAGAAATTAATTATGTTCTTAAATTTACTAGAAATTGAAAAATAATAATAATCTGACTGGGCGTTCCGTTCTCCTACAATTTTAAGGGGCAAGCCCGGTAGGCACATCATTCACATGACACCATCTCCCAGACAGAAATTAATTATGTTCTTAAATATACTAGAAATTGAAAAATAATAATAATCTGACTAGGCGTTCCGTTCTCCTACAGTTTAAGGGACAAGCCCGGTAGGCTCATCATTTACAGGACACCATCTCCCAGACAGAAATTAATTATGTTCTTAAATATACTAGAAATTGAAAAATAATAATAATGTGACCAGGCGTTCCGTTCTCCTACAGTTTAAAGGGCAAGCCCGGTAGGCACATCATTCACAGGACACCATCTCCCAGACAGAAATTAATTATGTTCTTAAATATACTAGAAATTGAAAAATAATAATAATGTGACTGGGCGTTCCGTTCTCCTACAGTTTAAGGGGCAAGCCCGGTAGGCTCATCATTCACAGGACACCATCTCCCAGACAGAAATTAATTATGTTCTTAAATATACTAGAAATTGAAAAATAATAATCTGACTGGGCGTTCCGTTCTCCTACAGTTTAAGGGGCAAGCCCGGTAGGCACATCATTCACAGGACACCATCTCCCAGACAGAAATTAATTATGTTCTTAAATATACTAGAAATTGAAAAATGATAATAATCTGACTGGGCATTCCGTTCTCCTACAGTTTAAGGGGCAAGCCCGATAGGCACATCATTCACAGGACACCATCTCCCAGACAGAAATTAAATATGTTCTTAAATATACTACAAATTGAAAAATAATAATAATGTGACTGGGCGTTCCGTTCTCCTACAGATTAAGGGACAAGCCCGGTAGGCTCATCATTTACAGGACACCATCTCCCAGACAGAAATTAATTATGTTCTTAAATATACTAGAAATTGAAAAATAATAATAATGTGACTGGGCGTTCCGTTCTCCTACAGTTTAAGGGTCAAGCCCGGTAGGCTCATCATTCACAGGACACCATCTCCCAGACAGAAATTAATTATGTTCTTAAATATACTAGAAATTGAAAAATAATAATAATGTGACTGGGCGTTCCGTTCTCCTACAGTTTAAGGGGCAAGCCCGGTAGGCACATCATTCACAGGACACCATCTCCCAGACAGAAATTAATTATGTTCTTAAATATACTAGAAATTGAAAAATAATAATCTGACTGGGCGTTCCGTTCTCCTACAGTTCAAGGTTCAAGCCCGGTAGGCACATCATTCACATGACACCATCTCCCAGACAGAAATTATGTTCTTAAATATACTAGAACTTGATATATAATAATATTCTTACTGGGCGTTCCGTTCTCCTACAGTTTAAGGGGCAAGCCCGGTAGGCACATCATTCACAGGACACCATCTACCAGTCAGAAATTAATAGTGTTCTTAAATATACTAGAAATTGAAAAATAATAATAATATGACTAGGCGTTCCGTTCTCCTACAGTTTACGGGACAAGCCCGGTCGGCTCATCATTCACAGGACACCATCTTCCAGACAGAAATTAACTACGTTGATTATACTAGAAAAAAATCTGACTTGGCGTTCCATTCTCCTACAGTTTAAGGGGCAAGCCCGGTAGGCTCATCATTCACAGAACACCATCTCCCAGACAGAAATTAACAATGTTCCTATATATACTAGAAATTTAAAAAAAGAATAATCTGTCTGGGCGTTCTGTTCTCCTAGTAGTAGTAGTAGTAGTAGTACAAAGACTGATCTCACGATCTCAATACTTTCAAAAAATTATGATTAAGGCATCAAACTTTCACCAATGTTATATCTTACCATGGACTTCAGTTTAAAATTAGGATGTCAGTCAGATTTGACCTCTGCTGACCTCTAGAGGTCAATGACCATAAAGTCAACGACCTGTAAATATCAGAAAATTGATGTTATGCACCATTAGTTCATGATTTATAAAGTTATGATGAAAATAATAATGATAGCATTGAATGTATACTGATATTCTTAAGCGAATTTTGTGTATTATAAGTTTTGACCTTTGGCAGTTGAGAGCTGGCAAAGGTCTTTAACAATTTAGAAAATTGAACTTATGGTTTATGATAAGCAGGCCTCTCGTGTTAAAATTGCAATACAATTAATTTCAGCACAATGCATTTCCATGAAGTCTCCAAAATGAAATACTAAAAGTCCAGAAAAATCCAAGTGGTGAAAAAAAACCGCAATTTGTTTGAGGGCAAACCTTATTTTTCTTGGACTATTAAAGGATAATCCCAGTAGGCACATCAGTCACAGGACACCATCTCCCAGACAGAAAATAACTACATTCTTACAAGTACTAAATAAAAAAGTAAACTGACTGGGAGTTCCATTCTCCTTAGGACACCATCTGCCAAGCAGGAATGAACTACCTTATTACACTTTTTTTTTAATTTGATCTGGCATTCTGTTCTCCTAAGGTCTAGGAGTAAATACAAAAAATAACTACATTCTTAAAGAAAAATAATAAAATAATGATAATTATCTGTGTGTTTAGTTCTCCTACCCTGGTAACATGCCCCTATGTGGCCCATGTTGGGATAATGTGGGCCACCTGGGATATATGGGCAGTGGGAAATCCCATATGGATCCCTTAAGGGGCCCATAAGGGGTAACTAATTATTGGATAAAGCACATTGGTATCAGATGGGCATGACTTTGGTTAACTCATCTGGATAAGACATTGGAATTTCCCTAAGGTATCAAGCGGGTGTGAACTTGGTTTACCCATATCAAAATTCCCATATAGGTAGCGGATCGGTTTGGACTGGGTTAACCCGTGTGAGTGTGATATTGGAATTCCAATATGGGTATCAGATGGGTACTGATGAGCTGGGTTAATCCATTTAGGGATGATAGTGAAATACCCACATGGGTATCAGATGGCTATGAATTGGGTTAACCCATATATTGCAATTCCCATATGGGTATCAGATAGGCGTGAATTGGGCTAACCCATATATTAGAATTTCCATATGGATAGCAGATGGGTGTGAATGGGGTTAACCCATATACTGGAATTCCCATTTGGGTATCTGATGGGTGTGAATTGGGATAACCAGTCTGGGTGTGATATCGGAATTCCCATATGGGTATCAGATGGGTATGAATTGGGTTAACCCATATATTGAAATTCCCATATGGGTATCAGATTTGTATGAACTGGGTTAACCCATATATTGAAATTCCCATATGTGTATCAGATAGGTATGAATTGGGTTAACCCATATATTGAAATTCCCATATGTGTATCAGATAAGTATGAATTGGGTTAACCCATATATTGAAATTCCCATATGGGTATCAGATAGGTATGAATTGGGTTAACCCATATATTGAAATTCCCATATGGGTATCAGATAGGTATGAATTGGGTTAACCCATATATTGAAATTCCCATATGTGTATCAGATGGGTATAAAGTGTGATAACCAGTCTGGGTGTGATGTTGAAATTCCCATGTGGGTATCGGATGGATATAAACTGGGTTACTCCATCAGGGTATGATGGTGAAATACCCATATGGGTAGCAGATGGGTATTTATTGGGTTAACCCATATATTGGAATTTCCATATGGGTATCAGAGGGATCTAACTGGTCAACCAGTCTGGGTGTGATAATTAAACACCCATATTGGTATCAGATGGCTATGAATTGGGTTAACCCATATATTGAAATTCCCATATGGGTATCAGATGGTTATGGATTGGCTTAACTCATATACTGGAATTCCAATATGTGTATCAGATGGGTATGAATTGGGATAACCAGTCTGGGTGTGATGTTGGAATTCCCATGTCGGTATCAGATGGATATGAACTGGGTTACTCCATCTGGATATAATGAAATACCCATATGGGTATAAGATTGGAGGCACAGATCCTGATTGAAACTTTGATCAGCAAGTGTGTCTCCACGCAAAGACTAGCACATACAAAACTTGTTGTTCAATACACAAGGCATGAGTAGGCTGCACATTCAGACCCTTAACTCGAGTGAAGGGTTTGCACAGCAGACTAGTATCAGATAGGCATTAATTTCGTTAACCCATATATTGGAAATTCCCATATGGGTTTCAGATGGGTCTGAACTGGGTAAACTTGTCTGGGTGTGATGTTGGAATACCCATATGGGTATCAGATGGGTATGACGTGGGATAATCAGTATGGGTGTAATATTGAATTACCCATACGGGTAGCAGATGGACTGGATTAACCAAATTGGGTATTATATTGAAATTCCCCCATAAGTATAAATGGGTATTGACAGGTTGACTGATATTGGGAATGATATTCTAATTCCAAAATGGGTATAAGATGGGTAAGAACTTGGTTAACCAATCTGGGTAAGATATTTCAATACCTATACCCATATGAGTAAGAGATGCGTATGAACTGTTACCCACTGCGTAAACTCATGGGGAAAATCCTGGTTAACACCTATGGGATAATAACTGATTAAAAATATGAGTTAAAAATAAAAATAAGATGGGCCTGCCCATATAGGAATAAGATTCACATGCCCATATTGGCATATGTGACCATATATTTGGCTTCATTATGGGATATATCTGGTCAAGCACATGTGAAACCCTGGGTTTACCCATACGGCATCATATGAATATGATGCCCATATTGGTGCCCATATCAGAAACATGAGAAAGAAATTGGGGGAACCTTTATTTGGATAAACGGACATGTGAACCAGATGGGTATAAACTGGGCATACACAAATGAGCAGCATAGAATATGCCCATTATGTGTAATATATGGGGGGGGGGAGATCTGGGTTTACTCTTATGGGACAACCCACAAAGGTAAAACATTGGCAATTATAGTAATGCATACCCATATGGGCAGCATATGAATATGCTTATATGGTAAGACATGGAATGAATATGGGTAAACCATTATGGGACACAGCTGAGTCAACCCACATGGGTACCAGATGGGGAAAGTAAGGCTGGGCTTATCCTTATAAGTAGCATGTAAATATGCCCATATGGGTAACACATGGGGGAATCTAGGTAAACTCTTATGGGATATATCTGGGTAAAACATATGGGAGTAAGCTGCACGGCCATAACCATATGGAAATAGCATGGATATATCCATATGCGTAACTTAAGGGGAAATCTGGGTTAACCCTTATGGAAACCAGAATATGGGTCATGTGGGATGGCCCATATGGCCCCACACTGGACGTAGGTGCAAAATTATCTGGGACCCACATGGGTTACCGCCATGGGCACCATTTGATGTATACCAATAAATCATACTATAAATAAATTTTACGCATAATATTGCCCACATACTAACCTATATGGGCCCCCTTGTCTAACCCTGATGGGCCATGTAGGATGGCAAATATGGGCCCCACATTGGATGTAAATGCAAAATTGTATGGGACCTATATGGGCATGCCAATGTGGGGCCAATATCATAGGTCCCAGGAGATGCTCATATATGTGATGACCCACATTTTCCCCATATATTATCAACAAACATTCCCAGATGGGCCCCAGGAACAATCAATAAGGGGCTAGCATGGGTCATCTGGGATAGTCCATGTGGGCCCCCTGTGGGACGTGGGTGCAAAATTGTTTTTGGGCCCATATTGGAGGTCAGATTAGGTCCACATCTGTACACATGGGTTTGCTACCAGGGCACAGTTTACGGAACAAGCCCAGTAGGCTCATCATTCACAGGTCGTCTCTCAGGAGAAAGAAATGAGCAATATTCTTGCTTGAAACAAAATATACATATTTATTAATCTGATTGGGCGTTTCGTTCTTCTACACTCAAACTCAGAAAGTAACTAATTAAGGTGCCATGGACGTTAAAATCCAATTCCTCATGTTTCCTGCAAAAACATCTTACAGTTCAAGGGTTTCCAGAATGTGATGTATAGCTCGATCTTGATGATTAGGATAATATGAATAACTGAAACGCGTATAATATAGGTATGTACAGTGACGTAATGAGCCAAATTTGTTGAGGGGTGCAGACTATGGCATATGGGCATCATTTTTTTCAAAAGAGTCAAGGGAGTAAAGCGAGCGATGAAGATTTTTGACCTTTAGGAAAATCTCAGTTTGCCAGGAGTTTGATATGACATTTAGAAATGATATAAAGTTTTGCCGTCTTTTCTTTCCTTTTCGTTTTCTTGGATGTGTCGTATTTATCATTTTTATAGGGGGATGCCCTCCACGCCCCCATCTATACATCGATCAGTTTGAGGGTGCGTGTGCGTGTGCTTGGGTGAGTGTGTATTACACATGTAAACATGTGTACATATGTGTGTGTTTGTACCCATACCCTCCTGCCTGATTTTTCAAAATAAAAATATTGAGAGTGAAATAAATAAGCGAGATAAATTTTTTTGACTTGTTTAATGCCATAATAATTGTAACAATTAAAAAACATTAATGATGACGGCATTCATAATTAAAAGTTAATATCATATATAAAGTATGATTTATTAAAAAAAAATCTAACTTGAAACCGGGGGGGGGGGGGTGATTGTACACATTAACCCCACCCCATGTGTACACATTAACCCCACCCCATGTGTACACATACCATCCTACCTGTTTTTTTAATAGGAGAGTTAGCGAAGCGAGCGAGAAAAATCTTTTCTGACTCTATTTCATGGTACAATATGTAATTACAATAATAATACTGATAGTATTAATCATAACAGAAATAATGAGGATTTTAATAACTTAGATTATATAATAATCATAGTCATATTGCGTAAAAAAAACCCCAAACCTGAAACGTTGGGATGATTTTTCACAGAATCCCTCAATCTGGGAAGGTGGGGATCATCCCCACCCCCCCCCCCCTTCCCCCGGCTGCCGGCTATATAGGCTACGACCGTGGCAGAAAGGTGTCATAGATGTAGATGGAAATAGTTCTGGAAAAACCAGTTTGAATATATGCACCCTTGTGTTACCAATATTATTCTAATTTAACCAGGCCGGGATAGGGGTAAGTTGCCATTTCGTCTACTGCCCACTCGTACCACTCACCACATGGTCTACTTTCATTTAGTCTGTCATTCCGTCCATCCACATTTCGTCTTACAACCATTTGGTCCATTAACCATTTGGTCAAATCACCACTTCGTCTCATAACTAGTTGGTCCACTAGTTGGTCCATTTCATTTTCATTCATTTTGCACAATTTAATACTTAGTCAAATTAGACCAAATTATATATGGACTAAATGGCTATTGGACCAATTGGTTATTAGACGGAATGGCATTAGACTAAATGAAAGTAGACCATATGATGAGTGGACGAATTGATGGTAAAGCAAATTATAGTAGACGAGTTGGCAATTGGACGAAGTAAACCGCGGGAGGGTGGTTCTACAAATACCAATTCCCAGCTGCTTAGTAAGTAGAGTATCCAATCACCATGCAACCCATGACATGCAATATACATTTTATAATATGACCAATATACTAAGCCCCCCCAAAATTTTTTTTTTATATATTTATATGTATTCATAAATGAATAAATAATATTAATGATAATGTAACGGAAATATCTAGTGTAAATCGTTCCAGTCCAAAGGTACCAGGATTAAAATCATTTAAACATATTTAAAAGTCGTTGAAATCCTAAAATTCATAAATGGCTCTTCACAACCATACTCACATGATGCAGCTGATAACCTTTGCCATGATTATTTATTTATTTATTCATTTATTTGTGTGTTTATTTTCTGTATTTTATACTGGAGGGTATGCCTGTTCATTCATGCAAATCTGCTTTCCAAAGGAGCCCTGAAGTTTAACAAATAACTCAACAACATAGCAATTCAATGTATGTAATATTAAGTAAAACAGAATACGTTATACGTATAATGTAGAGTGAATCAACAAGTATCATGGAATCATTGCTTCAAGTTATTCAGTGTAATTACGTGTTTGACAGTCAAAATGTTAATGATTTATAGAGTTTTTGAATGCATGGAGGGACGGGCATTTTTTTACATCACAAGGGAACAAATTGAATAAGACAGCAGCAACATATTCAAAAGATTTTCTTTTATAATCCGTCCTTGGGCAGGTTATTCAAAGGGGGCATTTGGAAGCGCCGTGGTGTAGCGGTTCTGACTCTCGCCTTGTAATCAGAGGGTCGTGTGTTCGAATCCCACCATGGCCTAGCGTCCTTTGGCAAGGCGTCAATCCACAATTTGCCACTCTCCACCCAGGTGTTAAATGGGTACCCGGTAGGATGCGAAAGCCTATGTAGTATGCCTAGCAATTGAGTCTTAGCACTCTTGTTGGAATGCTCCCAAGGGAGTGGAGAAGGTGCATACATTGTATGCGGGCATGCAAGGATCCGATGACCGGGGTAATAATATATCTGTAAAGCGCTTAGAGACGTCGTTCCGATGTGTTAAGCGCTATATAAATTCGGAATATTATTATTATTATTATTTTGGAATCAATATTCAAATTCAAGTATCATTGATAAAAATACAAAATTTTAGTTGACCCAGTGGATCCATATGGGACGTTTAAATCGGTTTGGCTAAATTGAAAGATAGGCCTACAATTATGTAAGATTTTGCGCGGGAGCGGAGCGACCAAGTGAAAAAAATTGCGCCTTTTTATTGTGCAAATTTGACAAATTTAACAATTTTAACGGCATTTAAAGCTGAATCTACACATCAACATTTGGATTAATCATTTGACGATTATAATATAAAAAATACCGTTTCTGTCAAGTGTATGTATGTGTGTGTGTGTGTGTGTGTGTGGGGGGGGGGGGTTACAGGTCACTTTCCCTCCGAAAATCCCCACACACATACAGGGGCGTCGATCCATTTTTCAGATTGGGGGGCAAAATCATGACTCAACGTTCCAAAGGCGCTCGATCACACAAAACAAACAAACTCACCCACCCACCCACACACACACACAGGCATATATATATATATATATATATATATATATATTTATATATATACATATATATATATGCATGTATATATATATATATATATATATAACTCGTGAGAAAGAGACACATATCTCACCAACAAATTAATGCAAGCGCGAAGCGCGAGCTGAAATTTTTTAGTATACTGAACTGAAAAGAGTAAAAAGGTACCTGTTTAGGATTTGTAGTAATGAGGAGGATACATATCTCACTACACAGATGATGCGAGTGCCTAGAGCGAGCTGAAATTTCTTTATATTCTGACCTGAAAGCTTGAAATTTTAAGCATTTTTGGTGCCAATTAAGATGGGTGTCTAAGAACAATAGATGCGAGCGCGAAGCGCATGCTGAAAATTTTGATATTTAGATCTGAAAAAAAAACGACAGTTTAATGGATGTTTTAAATTAAGAACAAGATATATATCCAACCAAAGATTATTGTAAATCGAATTGGGAGTTCTTTTGAGGTTTAGAACTGAAAACCGGACATTCTTTTCACCTATTTGATCATAAAAAGTATAGGTTTTTGCTACAGAAATTATGCGAGCGCGAAGCGCGAGCTAAAAATTTCATATTCCAATCTGAAAAGCGGACATTTTGAGCACGATTTTAAATAAAGAACGAGTTGTGTATTTCAATCTCGCTTGCAGATTTCTGTGTAACATTTCAATCTTATTTTATTTTTGCACATGCGGAATTATTGGGGGGGGGGGGGGGGGTGGGGGGCAAAACGATATGCTTGCTCCCCCATATTTTCATTGGTGGGGCGATCGCCCCCCTACCCCCCCCCCCAGGATCGACGCCTCTGCACACATACACACTTACTGATTAGTACTTATGTCTGATATGATTTTTTTCTGAAACCATGATATTAAATATGTAAAATAATTTCCCATTTGAAGAGCTTTAGATACCATATACCTCTTTGTGTCTACTAGAGAGATAACAAAATGCATTAATGCAATATTAACTTAATGAATTAAATATCATTTTTGCAATACAAATTTTTAAGTCGGAATGAATGATTAAATTCCTGGGAAATTCAAGTGTCTCATTTTCAAAATATATACCTAACTGCGTACATTACACAACAATACACTAAAGACATGAAAGAGTGTGAATTGGAAATGAGAGCGGCAATTCACGTCTGTCCTTTGAAAATACACGGTTCTCACTCTCTTTCTCTCTCGTTTTCACACACACTCACCCTCTGTAAAAACGTAATAATTATCAAAATACCATATATATTTATGTAACTTAGAAAAATTTACTTGATACATTACCTCCGGATTAACAGGTCAAGGACAAGAGTGAGAAGAAGGCCTTTACTTCCCTAAGCTGCAGGACGAGTCTTCCGAATTAAAAATCCCCGGTTTTCAAAACCAGGGAATTCTCATGAAAGATATTATCAGTGATTTGCATCGACAAAGTTGGAACTAGCCAATCTGATGCAAGGATATTGGTAGCTTGTAACATGTTTGTTCATGAAAAATCACTGTGAAGATTCGCCGTGAAATACCCTCTTGACAATGATCAAATACCTTTGCATTGAGCTTGATCACTGGACTACAATCATGATGTTTGAGAAGCCTAACCATCCTTTGTGAGTCCCGTAACACATAGGTTAGCGATTAATCGTACGATTAATTTTAACGAGAACTTGTACATTGTAGGCTGGCCCCAAGCCACCGCATCACGAGGTCTATAGTAGTATTACAGTCACAACGACGAAACCCTCCATACCGACCAAACCTGTTTATTTTAATTGTCAATTTTCTAGGCCAGTCTGACATTCCTCGTGCAAATGGTGGACAATGAGAGTGTCTGTTTATCTCTACAGGGGCCACGAAACGGCATTGAAAGTGGAAAGCTTAACCCGGGCGAATTAAGCAAAAAATTACAATCAGATGGTAATTTTTACGTTTTGTACACGGTTTTGGGGGGAAAAAGTGGGAGAGAGTTGAAGTTCCTGAGCCCCCTCCACTCCCCCGATTCACGGCTCCTGCTCTTAATGTCATTTGGCGATAGAGCAAAATGCTTTGTTTAATGGAATGAGCCAGCCAAGGATTGGGTTGTTGCTAGGATTTTTTTATTGTCGCGTGTATTTTTATTGTCAATGTTCGGAGGTTGAACACATAGCAGGTTCACTGTAAAAACTGTGGTGTTAAAACTGACACCAATTGGTGTTAATAGAGGACCACACCCTGAGGTGTTAAGATAACACCATAGAGATTGAACATAACACCAAAGAGTGTAAATGCAACGACCATAGGTGTTGTAATAACACCTATAGGTGTAAAACTAACACCACCAATTTAACACCGGTGTAAAATAACTGGTGTGGTCCTCTATGTACACCGGTTAACACCACAGTTTTTGCTGTGTTGGGTAGACAATTATCTTTCCGATTTATTCCGTCCTTTAATTTTGTTTGGCTAACCCGCATTCTTCAGACTTTTCTCGGAGATGAGTCAACTGTGAGAGTGTGAGGAAGAGAAAGAGAAGCGACAGACTGGTGAAGGTTGTGGCGGATTCCCCATCCCCTGGTAGGGACTTGTGTGAACAAATGTTGTATGAAAATTGCGTTTACAGAGCATTTAAAAACAACTTATTCTCAACGAATTTTTAATATCGCTTCATTGTTGTTAGTGTTCTTTATTCATTTTCATGTAGGGCTACATACGTTAATGTTCAACTCAACAATAAAACAGTATGCAGGTTAATGTATGAGTCCTAATATTAAGCTTATACATATATATTTCAGTAACGTCACTTCAGTCATTAATGTATCTTAGTATCTTAGAGAATGGAAAATGTTCCATCATTATACAATGCATCCCGATGAAAAGGAATCAATGAAATGGCTTCAAAGCCACGCTGAAAAAGAAAACCGTATGATTTATTATCGAGATCAATTATCCCTTGTTTTGCACTGTGACAAAATAAAATCCGACATGAGTTTATAAAATGGCATGTATACTCGTTGAAGGACGCTAGGATACCATCTTTACTCTAAATCTAATTATAAGTTTCCCGTCAGCATAGCCAGGGTTGTTACAACAGTCTGAGCAAATGAGGACACACAATAATGGAACTGCGACTACTAATATTCATAGTCTTTCCACGATGTTCACATCTACCTAAGATAAGTACTGTGCAGAATTGTCTGAGTGACGTGTAGGTCCATTACCCCTCCCAATGAGACGAAGAAATAAACCTATTGCGACTCGGCGGTATGGCGGGCTTATAAACCAGTAGATCACTGCATTCCACCAGCTTTGGCATATGATCAAGTACCTCAGTGCTATGGTGGTGTAGGGCGAAAGCTGGTGCATGGTAATCGCAGAGGAAAAGCCAAATATTGTCGACGGTATCCACGATATATAGAAGGCGGCGGTTATAATGAGAACCGTCTTCACGCCTTTAGTAGACGAGGTTGGTGGCGCGTCCGAGGAATTACCGACGTTGACCGACTGACGCTGAGCAGCAATCTGACGCCGATGCTTGCGAGTTATCCATAGCAAACAAACGTTGCTGTAGATCGTCAACACCACCCCGCAAATAGGGAAAACGGTGTAAATAACGAAAGTTGGTCTGATACCCGATGAACAAACCCCGGCGTATGGATTGCAGACACCTTCCACTTTGCTGTGAGTGAAGGATGTTATAGAATTCAAAATGGCTACCAGTGTTGTGGTCATTATAAGTATCTCGAAACGGCGACGCGGTAGGATGACGTAATACCGCAGCGGTCGGCTTACCGCGATGAAGCGGTCAATGCACGACAGGGTCAAAATCCACATCGATTGCCATGATAAGATTGGGCAGATAACAACGATGATGCTACGTATGACATCAGGTACTGGGAGAAGTGCGAAAGTAAAACCCGAACTAGAGCAAAGCAGTCCGGTCAGAAGGTCCACAATCGTCAGAGCTAACAATGCAACCTTGGTGTTCTCACCCCAATCACTAACACGGGGGATAACAAACAGATTCATAGAGTTTGAAATTAAAATGAGAGTCGTACTTATCGAATAAATTCCCACCAAGATTAGGTTTATCCTCTGAAAGGAATAATAGGCTGGGACGTCGTTTAAAGAGGGATACGAAGACGAAGTGTTGTCCATAGCCTGCCTCTTGCATCGGGAAAAGCTTCTCAGCAATGACGATTTTTTAAAAAATAATTAGCGTTCTGTTTCTACAATTTCCAAAGGGTTCTGAAAAATATCTGGAAGACGATCACAATTTGTAGGCCTGTGTACATTGAGGGCAGGGCCAGAACTACAGGGTGCAGGGGTGGGGGGCAACGGCCCACAATTTTTTAAGTCGTGAAAAAAGAAAAGGTAAAATCAATATAGAAAATTATGGAAGAGAGAAAAAAAGAAAAAGATGAAAAATCATAAAGCATGTAACTTTCTATTCTGTGATCTTAATTGAGAAAAATTGGTCGCCTTGTCCAATCCCTCCTCCATTAAGGTCTAGCCGCCACGAGAGCCGGGGTTGAATTCAATTTGATTTCTTAAAAGGTTCTGCTAACTTTTAATGAAAAGGCATAATTCTCTCACTTGTGGTTATAATTATTGCAGTGGTTGAATGTATTCGCCTCATCGAATCGCATCTATAATACGCCCTATAGTGCTTTCGCAATATCCGATTCAATTTACAGGGCCGATGTTGCTATAATTCTCATAATCCGGGAACTCCATGGATTGCAACCTTTGATGTATTCAATGAATCATCACAGGATTTTCTTTGTATTACGATGCTTCTGAAGGCTTCATACAAAATAATTCCTTTTCTCCTCTACTGCCTCGGCAAAATAAAACGAGTAAGCGGACAAAGAAAAATTCCTGGGTAGAATGCTGTCATTCCATGGTATCTCGGGTTCTCGGTATGGAATTTGAAGAAGTAAAAAATGATCAACGCGTAAAGTAATCGTCACTTTGTTCATTAAATTTCAATAAAGTGTATAAAGGCACTCTGTACTTTAGAGACACACTATCCCTCTTTCCTTCTCTCATTTTCACTCCATCACACACTCGATCCCCCACACCCACTCTCTCTCACCCTCCCCCTCTCTTCTTATCACTCATCCACATGCACACGACCCACTCTCTCCCCTATATAGGCCTAATTCCTCCTCCCCTTCCCCCTCTTTTTTGTTGCTGCAATTTCCGATGTGCGCCCGCATCTATAGCTTTCACCGCCCCTGGATGCGTGCCTGGACCCCAATTTGGAAACAAGTTATCTTATATAGCTTTCCTTGGCTAGGTATTTTCCCGGGGGGGGGGGCACTTCCATTGACGAGTGGATCGATACCATGCGCGACCACGGGGTCTTGAAAAGCACCCTAAACACGTATTTTCCATATTCTGAAAATGCACCCCTTAACAAGTTTTGGCATGTGAAACCCTACCCTTAACAAGTATTGGAAACAAATACTATTGGCAAGTATTCCCAGAACTGAGCCTCTAAACAAGTTCAGCGATGTATTTTCCATATTTTGAAAATGCACCCCTTAACAAGTATTGGAAACAAAACGATACTCTTATTAGCAAGTTTTATTGTTATGTCACGCGTCCGTCGGTCGTCGGTTTTACCTTTAGACACCATTATTTTGGTTTATATTAGTACGGCCCCACTTCCACACCTCGCGCAAATCGGACTCTAAACACGTAGTGATGGGGCAAAAAGGACATCCTTTATAAAACATTTTGATTTTGGTTTATCATCCCCGCATATTTGACCCTAAACACGTATATTTTTCCGAGCGAAATAGATACCCTTTTTTCAATATTTTTGTGTTTTTGACACCTTATCACGTTACGTACGTAACGTGCCCTATCTTGAAAAAGACATCCTTTTTACGTGTTTTTTTTGGGTCGCGCATGGTATCCACTCGTCAATGTAAGTGGCCCCCCCCCGGGGGTATTTTAATACTTTCTCATACTTGTACTTGTTGTCATACCTAGCAAAATAAAATCAGCCATCATCAATCTGAGATGCTACGTGTTGCCTGACCAAAGGGCGAGATGAATAAAGGCATCTAAATCGGCGTAATTAGCCAACAATTTGAGGGGCAAGATATGGCGGATGGAGCAAAGATTTGACAAATGGGAGTTAGCGAAGTGAGCGAGCAAAAATGTTAACTTTTTTATTAACAAAAAATCAAATATTTGGATAGATTTTGTGACATGATATAAACAAAATATAAAATATTTCACTCCTTTCCCTATCCTTTTTTTTTGTTGCTTAGTCGTATTATATACCGTCACGTACTGAAACTAATTAATGCCCCCATCTGCAGGGGCCGCGGAACGGTTTTCAAAGTGGGGGGGCTGAGCCAAAAGTGGGGGGGGGGGGGCTGACCATGTACAAAATCACAATCGTATGGTCATTTTTGTGTTTGTACACGCTAGCTTGTACACCCCTGATCTGTGCCAGCTTGAAATGGTATCATGGACTAATTGAAGAGCAATCTATTAGACGCGGGAGAGTAAGGAATGTAGAGAGAAAGAGAAAAGAAAAACAAAACATGGAGGTAGCGATTAAAAGCCAGAAGAAAGGGGGCGGGGCGCCGGCGGGCCCGGGGGCTGATAATATAAGACATCATAGAAACAATTTGATTTTTTTTTTCATTTATAAGACTGCTCATTTTCAATTGTCTGGAAGAAAATTTTGCTCTTTTATTGTGCAAATAGTCGGGGTTTTTTCATTATGGAGATTTTTTTCAATAGCCCCATGTATTTCTGTACTCATATAATACAGCCAATGAACCGTTGGAACATAATATATTCCAACGGTTTATTGTATTTGTATGTATGACGTGTATACTTACACTATTAGTATGATGGGGGGACCTAAAGCTACGCACTTTGTTTCCAAACGATAAAAACTATGCCAATTGTAATATTTGAACAATTATTTTTCACTAATTTGTAATAAATATTATAAATATCCTTAACCAAGAAGAAAATATCACAAAACTCACTAATACGAAAATCCCGCCGTGTTTTCCGAACACCTCTTAATTTCGCCGCCCGATGTAGAAGGGGTCCTAAAGCTACGCACTCAATTTATCATGCAAAGAAATAGTATTTCCTGTGCCTCAATTTCTAAACTTTGTCCGTATTATTATAGGAAAATATGAAATCAAAGTGAATATAACTCCGAAATTCCAAACATTTGCTGGTTTTCTCTGCATTCAAGGATTTATTGCAGCCTCTGTAGAAAAATTGAATAGGGATCGTTCGTCACAGCTTCACACACAGAGCTAGTGTGCGCATTTATTTTGCCATTGGAATTGCATGCGCGATGAGTGGTGCGTAGCTTTAGGACCCGCGTAGCTTTAGGACCCCCAACCATATATATTATATCTCTATGACTTACACCGAATTCATCGAATGGGACTAATCCTCGATATTTCTTGGCTTACTGAGACCAATTACCATCCCTGAATTGCCCGTTTGATTTAGTCAGGTTTTATCTTTCCAAGCTATAAATAAGTTGTAAAAATGGGTTGTACATGTACCAAGGAACGGATAACAGTGGGAGGAAGGCGATTTTATATAATCAAACGGCTTGGAGAAGGGTAAGGCTCTTTTTCGGCAGCGCCTAGCTCGGTCCAGCGTAAGTCGCAAAATCGTAGCCCCGCGTCCGCGGCCGCCGCCCCGGCGGAAGGCTGGCGAGACTGAGTCGTCGCAAGAGGTGATGCTGCATGCTAGCCAGGTCAACGTTTGACTGTAGAACTAGAAGTATAGTCACGTATTGTATTACCGGACACTATTATGATTCCGGACGCGCATATTACTGCGTTCGAAAACAATTTCGTACCGTAAGACTTCCGCAATTCAGTTTCACAGAGCAAATACATAGAACAAGATTGCAAAAACAAGGTCAAGGCGAAAAATCCAACTTTTACCTTATTTATCTCTAAAATGACAGAAAATGCTTATAATATCATATAAGTTTTAGTTTTGCATTAACAATTGATATATTTTCTAATGGAAATATTGGCCTGATTTGCCGAGTTTCAATCTTGTGCACTCCTTCGATCAGATCGTCGACGGCTATTTCTCAGCAGTAGTACTAGTAGGGTGTCTGGAGAAAAAAATTATTTTTCTTATTTCAAGAAAATATCACATTTTCTTTGACCTTCAGACTGACAGAAATGTAACATTTTTTAAAAAAATCCAATTATTGGCTGCAAAAAAGAAGAATGAAATAAGGTCAATTTTCAGCATTTCTCTGCCATAGACTGTGTAGTTAAGAAATGGACACACACAAATCCAAATTTTTAGCTTCCGAGAGCTGTTATAAATTTATTATTAATGCCAAAAACTTGTCCATAAAGAGTCCAATAGGATTTTTCATGCTCTATCTGATGGTATGATTTTTATAAAGATTTGGAAACCAGATCACAATGAAAAATTGCGACAAAGTGAAAAAAATTGTGCAAAACAGAAATTTCATTTTCCCATAGAAAACGCATGGAGAAATGACAATCTCAACACACACAAAAATAAGGGTTTGCAATTTTTCTCTAAATCCTTATTTAAAATGATCATATAAACTTGTCCTTACTGTCAAAAGAAGCCCCTGAATTTTCTCTTTCCATACATGCCAAACACAAGTTAATAATCAATTCAGATCACATTTTTCTAGTAGCCTGAACTTCCCCGAAAAAATGTGCCATATTTTCCCCTAAATCAGCCTGTCTTATGCTGACACTTTTCAGTGTGGCTTCAGACACCCTAGTACTAGTAGAGGCGCACGGCCAATATTGGGAGACTCTCTCCTATAGGGGAGACAATCTCCCACATTGGAGACTTTCTTTGCAAAAGGACAAAAGAAACAACACCAACAAAAGCATGATTTTTTCCACGTAAAATTTTGTCTCGCTGAGGTCAGAAGCCCATTTGTTTTGTGTGTGATTGACAACAAAATTCCTTATCAAAACAAAAGTAGACGGTGAATTTCTAAAGTAGATGGTGAAAAGGGGTAATTTTTCATGAGGAATCTGCTTATCACATTTTTATTTGCCGCCAAGGTAATCCTTTTGCAGCAAATGTAAACAAAGGAAATTGGTCTCCAAAACTGAAGACTGTCTCTGAAATTGGATACCAAAATTCTTTACAATTTGTCTCTGATATTGGAGATAATCTCCCACAATGGAGACAGTCTCCAATATTGGCCATGCGCCTCTACTGCTCAGTCAAGGTACCTTGTGCGCGAGAGGTTTACCGTGATAAGAGAGCCGTCGACGATCGACAGCGCATCGATATAAAACTTGATGACTGAGCGGCGTCACGATTACGATATCATACGAGCATAATAATGGAAAGTGCCATAGAACATGGCACATGCAGTTAAAAATATAAATAAAATTAGTTAGCAATAAAATAGCAAACACAAATTTATCACCAACATCGATCTGCTCAGATTCGATATAAGAAGGCAAACTAAAACTAAGAGTTTACCCGGGAATTTACTCATGATATGATAAATGAAGAAAAAATTATAACAATTTTTTCTTTCATCATTATAATCAAGAATATTTCTACCCGTCTGGCGCGTCCGGAATTATGATGTAATTTGTCACGCACGAGAATAATTGTTTTTCGTGGAGGGGTATGCGGCAAGTGCGATGCAAAGAAAACGGTTGGAAAATATAAGATAATTTATCATATTCATAATTTTCATAATATTTGGAATAGCAAGTGCTAATTTTTCTTGATTGTAATTCCTCTAGTTGTCATTTTAAAGCACTGAAATAAAGGTGTCCGGCAATAGGATACACTGCCATACTACTAGTGGCAGTTTCTATGAAAGAAATTGTTCTGTGCATTTTGTGTTGATGTTGAAATATGAAATGCCATCATGATTTAGGCCCCGGTACTGTATCTTTATCTAACTATGGTCTTTTATGGATTGTGAATTGTGTTAAAATTCTTAATCTGTGTGAGTCTGTGACTGTGTATAGTGTGTAATTTCTCCCATCTTGTTTTCAATTTTCAAGCAAAATTAACATTTCAACCTGGGATTTGATCCAATTTCTAATTGGTTAATTTTGTTTTCCTTGTAATCACCAATTTAGACATTTACAACAAAATTGAAATTGCACAGACACAGTGCCCCCACTTGTCAATATTGTCCAAAAGAAACAATAACAGGTTACAGGATTTAGAATTTAAAAAAATAAATGTTGAAATTAAAGGAAAAAGAAATTGCTAAATAATGGCTTCAGACAAGTCAGAATTTAAATACACACCTCCATATTCGGAGTAAAGCATATATGGAAACTCACACTCAGCTATATAATAATCTTGCATGCTGGTATGTGTATGTTGTTAAAAAAAGTCAATTCACTTTAAGGCCCTATACTGTTAGATCAAGACAATAATGACTGAACTGTCTAGATCTAGATTTATTAATTTCAAATCAATTGATTCTAGATGCCACTTGCAATAATACAACTAATTGTAATTGTAAAACAAAAATTAATATTACCGTCCATGCTCAGCAACATGGTTTGATTACTGGGGCCCATTTCATAAAGAGTTACAACTGTTGTAACTTCGCCATTATGGCAACTACCATGGCAACAGGGCTCATCAGCCAATCAGAATCAAGGTTGCCAACAATGGTAGTTGCCATAAAGGCAAAGCTACAACAGTTTTAACTCTATGAAATGGGCCCCTGATATGATGGAGTGGCATTTCTGTAAAATTTTGTTGGACTCAAATTAACTAATGAGCAGTAAGTTTTATTAACTTTAGCAACCCCCTCTAGGGGTAAGAGAGTACACATGATATTTACAGGGGTGTGAGAGTTCAGATTTTTTTTGGGTTTTGATTTTCAGCTTAGTTTCAGCTTATTTTTTGCTTTACTCTGTATGATGGGGTGACCATAATTTGCACACATTTTAAAAATAATCATGAAGTTGATTTTCAATCAATAATTTCTCACAGCTCACACAAAATTAATCAAAACCATTAATACCAAACGGAAGGCAAGATCCCAAAGTCCTATTCGCTTGACGGAATTATAAAGTAGGTCAATGGTTTCGCTGGCATCACGATCTCAAAATTCCATGGCGATCGACTAGTGCGCGCTCGGCTGAAAAAGTGTCATAAAAAGTGTGACCTTAATTTGCGCACGATTGTTTTGCAAGGATTTAGAAAAGAAATCAAGCAGATAAAGGTAAGATAATTATATCAGATGGAGGTTAAAATGCCATGAATTAGATTGGTACCACACTTTACTTACTTATTTGGAGAGCTCTGCTTGCAAACTGGCGATTTCTTGATGCTTGTCGAGAAATTGAATTTTCTCAGAGCGGACGCAAAAGGTGACAAAATTTGCCGATGTTTTGCCAATATTTTCACAAATAGAGACCTTACCTTCAAGAAAATTACCATACTAAGTGATTTGAAGTTGCTCTTTCTGTTGGTGATATCAGTTTTTCAAGATGTTAATTAGAAATTGAGATATTTAACCGTGCGCAAAATTAGGTAACGCGCAAATTAAGGTCACACCACCATACAATAACTTTCTATTTCAGACTTTTTCAACACTCTTTTCAGATCTTTTTATTTGTGACCACTCACACCCCTGTATTTACAATCAATATGTATTCATCGAACATACCAAAGCATAGATAAAATGAACATAGAATAAATAATTGATATAAACTATAGCTACATGAATACAAGGTTAATGCCATTAAAAAGTGAAACGTTCAGGATTTTTAACAACCTTGCAACTACGGGTAACAACACTCCGAGAATGGGGGGGTTCAAAAAAATCACCTGCATTGGGTTCGTGTGCAAAGTGAAGCATAGTTATTTTTACAAATTTTTTCAGATGGCAAGTTTTTCCACTGTAAATAGCTAATTAAACTGTATAGAACATGGTCTGTGAATCAGTGGTTATAATCATGTCGACCCAGTTTATAGGGCTCAAGTTACAATGCAGGTATAACAATTTCAGCTTTGTATTAAAGTGGGTTCAGTGTAGTGATCAACCTGGTTACAATTACAGTGGGTTCAGTGGGTGATTTCAAGTCCGATGTTGGCGTTGATGGTGGTGTTAGTGTTGGAATTTGTATTGCTTCCCCGAGCTCCAAAACCTATTCGGAGTTTGTAAAACTGATCCAGATCACATTATTGACATCTCAACAACCAGTGAGTGACTTTTCAGGACCATGTTCATTTTATGTTTGGTGTTATACATGTACTCATGTGAAAATTTACCTAACACCAACACCAAAAGGTCAACACTGAACTTGAAATCACCCAGTGTTATAGATGGAGCAGGTATAACCATTTCAACCCTGTTTATATTACAGTGGATTCAGTGTTGTGGACCAAGTGGAAGACGGAGCCGGGGATAAGTTCGCTCTGAAGCGGATTCAGTGCCACGGGGCTGAAGATGAAAGACAGGCGAAGAAGGAGGCTGAATATCATTGTCAATTCAAACATAAGAACCTCATAGGGCTAGAGGAATGGGGCTCGGTGAAAGGAAAGGAAGGTCTCACAGAAGTTCTTTTGGTGTTGCCATTGTTCAAGGTATACTCTAGTAACTTTATGATTTAATGTGAAATGTTAAGTGATTATTGATGGTTGATATTAATGATGATAATATATGATTTGCCCATTCTGTCAAGAGCTCAAAGTGCAATTAAGTGCCAGTGTGGTATCTTTATGATATATTATATGGCCCGCATCTATTGAAGTGATATCAATTGACCAATGTTAACTAGGCAAAGTGGTAAAAATTATCTTGTTTCTGACAAAGTTGTGAAAGAATTGTATGAAAAACTACTCCTATATTGTCATTTCATAAAGGATTTTTTTAAACGAGGTTAACGATGAATCAACTCCTAATCTAATCATGATGTGTGTGATTATCTTACGTTCTGGCTTGACAGTTTCCAGTGGCTATAAGGAGGCTTGGTCTAACAATATCTTCGAGGTATGTGAAGATTGCCCCCCATGAAGTTTATACTGCAAATGCATCGGCAAATTTATAGTAGCCCACTCCCCATGAAAAACACCATACAACTTTAGACTTATCTGGGTTTTTTTCTCCTTATAGAGAGGAACATTACAAGATGAGCTAGATAAGATGAAAGCCAATGGAAGTCACATGCCTGAAGACAGGATCTGGAGGATATTCAGAGGCATATGTGAAGGGATCAAGGCATTGCACTCAGCCAAACCCAAGCCATTAGCACACAGGTCAGTTTGCTCATGTCATATACTGGTGTTGAAGTTAATTCTCATCCAATGTACTAAAGTTTTTGCCAAAGTACTGTAATTATCAACATTTGACTGACTACTACACCAATTCCAAATTGTCTTAATGTTTCTTTATATTTGATATTTTACAATTTTTTGTAACATTCATATTTGGAAGAGTTTTTCTACCACTCTGCCAAGTTGAATACTTTTAGTATCATTCTTTATCTAATACTGGGCATAATTATTTTCTTCTTTTTTGTCACATGAGAGAAGATATTAACTTTAAATTATTTATAGTCCTATGTAAAAATCTGCTACACAAATTACTTTTTCGTTGCGATCGTGCAATCAGCAGAGGAGATCTGCAGGGGGTCAAGTTGACCCCTCCCCCAGTATATCCTGGTCTGAAAAAGCCCAGTTAAAATAAGGTTAAATAAATGTGGAGCAAATTGCGATGCATTACTCCTGTGACGATGACTTCTAGAGTTATGAGTAACACTGCACAGAGCTGCCAAATAGTACGATTTTGTCGTATTCCGTACGATTTTTCACTTAAAATACGACACTAGGATTTTTACAAATAAAATACGATTTTTTGAAAATATAGCTATGGCAAGGCTCGACATTACAGAAATCCACCTCTGGCAATCATTATTGAAAAATGTTAAGTTTTGGTGGCCCGAATCGGGCAACCAATAATTTTCAAAGTAGCACAATTTTTCTCCCGATTTTGCACGCATTTATCAACTTTATACTGTTCAAATTGCAACCAATTCGACATGCGCCCTTTTTGTTGATCTACACACAAATACACACACACATGACTACATAGGCTTACCGCTATAGCATACAGTAGCTATTATCCGGCCGGCTGGCGTGCGTGAGCTTTGCATGAAACCACTGCAGCTATAGCTATCTGTGCGCTATCACACTATTCAGACTTGGGGAGCTACGATACGAAATGTTGCTGCTAAGAAATCTTCCACAGAACTTTGAAAATCTATGTCAAAGTCACATTTTACACCAATGAAATGCCTTTCTACAGTCCATATTACTAAAATCTGGTGTGAACTGATTATTTGCAAGCATTAAAAACAGGAATTATGACCTCTCTTTTGACTCAAAAAGACCGATTTCCAAATGTATCAATACACATAAAACACATAGGTGAGTACATCACAGTCCCATATGGGCATTTGTATGTATGTTGATACTTGGTTTCTTTCGAAGCTGTGTCTTTTCTAGCAAAAAATAAGCAGATAGTTTTTTCCTTTTTTGTTTATAAATGATGTCTTTAACCACTCTTCAGAAAGAAAATACTTTGGGAAGGCATTTCATTGATATGAAATGTGAATTTTTCAAATATTTTGGCAAAGTAAAGGACTTTTCTCACACTTTTTTTCCAGATGTAACTTTTGCCATTTTCTTATTTTTTTATTTTTTTCCTGTTCTGTTTTTTCTTCATTTTCTTTCTTTTGTTTTATTTCACTTATTTCTTTTATTAGTATTGTTTTCTTTTTGTATTAAATATTCTTTTAATTTTTTTTGCTCGTTTCCCACTTTTATGCATTGTTCTAATTTTGCAGCATATTTTTCTGTGATTTTCTCCTGCTATAATATGCTGCAAAAGAGAAAACAAAAATAAATGGGAATTGGAGCCTGTATAATCTAGGTTTTAGGATTCAAAGAGGAAGAAAGGAAAAATCATTGTTTTGTACATTTATATGAGTTAGCTTTGCACTATTTATTTATTGTTACCATTATGAGTGTGTGTCTATACAGAGATTTTTTTATAAGTCCACACATCCTGGGAACAATACATTTTACTCTCTTTCAATTATTTCATATTTACAATGATCGAACAATTTATTTTACCACAAATCAATTAGCAAAGTAAATTAACAGCAAACAAGATTTACATACAAGATGTACATGTATAAAGTGAAAGTGACTTAGTGGTAGTGGCTGCAGAATTGATATTTCAGAAGTTTGTTGTATTCATTTTTAATTAATGTTTTTCTTTATATTTTTGGGGCCACCACCAAAGAAAGTTAATGTGGAACCTTGCCTGTCGGATGTAAAAATTACAGTTAGCACAACAAAATAATGAGATGTATAGTAGGAAAGTACACGACGGGTCTGAATAGGATTTTTTGTCCAAAAATAGGATTTTTTGGGTGAAATAATAGGATTTTTTGTCAAGTGTGGTTGGCAGCTCTGACTGCAACAACCAATTGAATAAAGGACTCCATTGAAGCAAACGTAAGATGGCAAGGTCTCAAGGTTGCCAACATGCAACAGGGCTCAGGAATCACTTCTAGATAGCAATGATAGTAATACTTCTAATTCTAGCGTGGAGCATTGTGGCCCATTGGATAAGTCTCCGGACTTTGAAACAGAGGGTTGTGGGTTCAAATCCCAGCCATGGCGTAGTTTCCTTCAGCAAGTAATTCATCCACATTGTGCTGCATTCATTCCTTGAAATGCATGTGCGCTGTAATCTTAGTAATTACGGCTGCCAAGCTACAGCTGGGGTAATAGTATCCAAGTCCTTTGGAAGCGCATAGAGACATTATTCATAATGTGATATGCGCTGTACAAGAACTGTAGGCCTATATTATTATTAATATTCTATGTTGACACTCCAGGATTCATAAAGTAGGGATGTAGAACTGAGGAATTAACTAGGTGCTCATCTGCAGTGCATACTTTATATCAAAATGCAAATTATCCTTCTTTCAGGTGTCGTAAGTAACATACCAATATTTATTTAGTAATAAAATGCATAAGAATAAATATGGTTCCAGGCTATGGCCACAAATGCCATGACCTTCGACCTCTGAGCCCCTCGTATTGGCCTTGAAAATATCTGAGCCCTTTTATTTATTTTATTTATTTCGGTATAAAAAAACATTGCACATAGCAGCCTTACGGCTGAATTGCGTACTATTTACAAATATGATTGATACATACAATACACATACAATAGTTGATAAAAATATAAGATATTGAAATACGACATATATAATTAAACTCTGATCTAGAATCAATGAATATTGGTAATAGGATTTGACAAATGAATTTACTAATGAATATTTTATAATATAATTCAAAACGGTTGCTTTGGGATGTGTATGTCAAATAAAAATGCCCTCTTTCATATAATTTATGTACCCAATTTTCTCATTTGTGAGCTTAAATTATGCTCTATTGAAAGATGGTTTAATGACAGGGTTGTGGTAATTCAGGTCAGAATAATTTTCGTTATGATTGAAATATACATACCGGTATATGTTTGTGTTTTTTTTTCTTCAGAGATATGAAGCCAGGTAATGTGATGTTATCTGAGGATGATACACCTGTCATAATGGACTTTGGCTCAATGGGCGAAGCAAGGATAGAGGTCAAAGGTCGATCTGAGGCATGTGCTCTACAGGTAAGAAAAGAGACCTGGGTCCCTTAACACAAAGGTCAGCGATTGATCGTAGAACATTTTTTTCGATTGATTCCACTGACTACAATGTACAATCAATCATGAAAATCAAGCGTACGATCAATTGCTAAGCTTTGTGTTACGGGACCCTGGGGAGTGTTTTATGAGATAATTTTCAATGTTTAAAGTTATAAGCTACTATAAAAGCTTGTAACTGAGTGGTAGACAGAAAACTAGTTAAGTCACTGACAAAATTCTTCATGAAATGCTCCTCTGTATGACAATGATACTGGTTTTGAGGCAAACGGTCACATATGTTCTTTATATGCATTGTACGGTTTGTAACATATGATTAAAATGACTGTGTTTTTCCAATGATGTTAAGGAGATGATGACATCGATAAGGATCCATTGAGTATCATAAGATTAAATCAAAATTTGAAGTATCTGTAAACTGATATTTTAGCCTTTGCACAAGTTATAAAACCATTTCAGAATTGTGGAAAAAGTTTGAAATTGTTATTTTTATCTTTGTTGATTATTAGGATCTTGCAGCTGAAAAGTGCAGTATGCTATTCAGAGCTCCAGAACTTTTCCATGTTGATAGTCATTGCATTGTGGATGAAAAAGTAGATATCTGGGTGAGTATCTCTGATCAAAGCTTGTGAAAATCCCTGTTAGATGATAATGATGCACAGCATTTGTATACAGTAGCACCATATATCTGTCAAAGACATTCAAAGGCGCATTTTTGGAGGAGCCAGCCAATCTGGGTCACCTAGAAGGGCGCGCACACAGAACTGTGACCCGCAGGTCTCTCCTGTATACTAGCAACTGGTTTGGGGAATGCAGGTGGACCACTACCCCGGGGTTTCCCTCTACTCTTAATCGAATAGTGCAGTGGGTTCTTAACGTGCAAAGGTGGTGACTCTCCTCTACACGGGGCCTCCATTTAATGTCCTGTCCGAGGGACGGAGTGTTTTCCACTGTAACAAAGTGTATCTATGAAAGAGGGGAGAGACTTTTAGACACAACGCACTGGCTTCAGTCATCTGCCCGGGATGGACTCGAACCCACAATCTTTGGTTCGACGGGCAGACACTTTATCGACTGAGC
This sequence comes from Lytechinus pictus, assembly GCF_037042905.1. Taxonomy (NCBI): domain Eukaryota; kingdom Metazoa; phylum Echinodermata; class Echinoidea; order Temnopleuroida; family Toxopneustidae; genus Lytechinus; species Lytechinus pictus. Next base: position 17,367,486 of record NC_087257.1, read on the forward strand.
CAACTTTGCTCTCCGTTTTAGGCATCTTGTTTAAAGTCTTAGAGCTGTGCCTTTCCTGCAGGAATCATTCATACAGCCTTTCATTACCAACACTTACATTTCATAATTGACAAAGTGGGGAATACAGGAAGGTCTCTACGAAAAGATGCATAGAGCATTTAAATGATTAAATAGGATTTGTACAGCGCACGTATCCACCTTGCTAGGTGCTCGAGACACTCCTATATTAGCCCGGCTAAGCTAGTCTACCGATTCTGGTGCGCACAGCTTTTTTAGGAATTACCGGTACCCATTTACCTCACCTGGGTCGAATGCAGCGCAGTGCGGATAAATTTCTTGCTGAAGGAAAACACTCCATGGCTAGGATTCAAACCCATGACCCTCTGTTTGAAAGGCGAGAGTCAGAACCACTACACCACTACGCACCCAAGTGGATTTATAGTGGGATTTCTGTTGAAACTGAATCTACAAAATATATTTGGAAAGTATAATGATATCAGTATTGTTGTTGTCACTGAGCACGTGTTCATAATATTGAAAGAAAAATTTTAACTCTGTGGTAAAATTAATTTCAAGTATAAATTGTGTAAAAAAAGGGGAGAATTAACTACACTACCCACTGAAGAGGATGGTTATACAGAACATATGCATTTCACTATGTAAGATAACTTCAAATTGAAATTAAATTTATTGAATGTTATATATGCATCTAAAATAAAATAATACATAGTAAATTAAACAGTAATAATAAAAGAAAAAAAATGCAGTGGATGATTCATTTGAATAGATTCACAAACTTTAAATTTATTTTGTATCCTCAGTCTCTTGGCTGTGTTCTCTTCAACATGGCGTTTCTTCACTCACCGTTTGAACCTATCTATGCCAGAGGGGATAGTATTCATTTAGCAGTACTCAGCAGGAGTTTCAAGTTTCCTGAAAATTCAAGGTAAAATCAGGAGAAATTATTTTCTGTTAAAGGGGAAGTTCACCCTGACATAAAGTTTATTGTAAAAATAGCAGAAAAAATAATAAAAAATATTGCCGAAGGTTTGAGAAAAATTCATCAAATAATAAAAAAGTTATTAGAATTTCAATTATTTGATTTGTGACGTCATGTGCGAGCAGCATTCCTACATAGCGAATGGTAAAAATTCAATGAAATGTCATTTTCTCAGAAAATTGAAAATGGTTTTCACTGTACCTTTTGTATATCAATAGACAAATCATTTCACACCCGATCATGAATAGAAAAAAAATTAAGTCATCAGGAACCATACAAAATTTGAAATTCATGCATTTTATATTACATAACACATGGGGCAGCTGCTCGTTTATGATGTCACAAATCCAAAACTTTGAACTCTAATAACTTTCTTACTCTTTAACAGATTTTCATCAAACCTTCACCAATATTTTTTACTATTTTTTCTGCTATTTTTACAGTTTTCTTCAGGGTGAACTTCCCCTTTAATGAATATTTTATTCAAAAATTTAAAGTGTGAATCTTAAAATGTGAGGAATAGTTATCTTTTTTCCCACAGCCGTAAAAGGAGAATGAACCCAGAACAGTTGAATTGAATGAAATTAGAAAAGTCAAAGAAACAGACCAATGAGAAGTTTTGAATTTTCATCGATCTGTTTCTTTGATTTTTCTTTTTTATAGAATTCAACTGGTTCAAGGGCATTATATTCCTTTCGGAAGTTTTCCATGACAATGAACTTGATATAGTGTACAAGAATGAGAGAAAACAAATATTAAGGTTTTGGGAAAATTGACCAAGAATTATAGATTTAATGTTTTGATTTTAAATTTTGTGCTGCCATATGCCCTTACATGCTAGCAGCAACCCAGGTATAAATCCTATAAAGAAATTTTCTAAGAAAGTTATGAAATGTTTTGACTAAGAAAGTTATGAAATTTTTTGAATGTGCATGAAATATTCTGATAGACACACTGCAATAGATGCATGCTTTAATGAAAATGATTTTTTCAGTCATTTTTCAAAACATGATTAACCTATTTGTAAGTCTGACCCCCTTTTCCCATTTCTGTTCTTTTTACTTTTTAACATGCTCAAGCCATGATAAATTGAAAGATTTACAACTTTCAGTAAAAACTAATCTAGAAATCAGGATCAAATAATTCCAGAAAGGTTCCACATATAAAGGGTCAGAAGTGCATAATTCAATTGCCCCCAAAGTTTCTTATGTCATCATTTTTATGCAACTTTTTTTTTTCATTCTACCCTTTCTAATCTTCTTTGAAATGCATAATATATTATATCAGGGAATTTGCTGGGCTTTTAGTTGAATTAATCAATGACATGCTTCATGTTGATCCTCAAGAACGACCCTCAATAAATCAAATTTGTGCGAAACTAACCCATTAATCTATGTTTTATTTTTCAAAAAGGAATAATGTATACATATATATATAAGCTTTGTATATACCTAATGTGCACTGAAAGGATCTAAATTTTCACAACTCTTTTACAAAATAAAAAAGATTGGTATTCAAGCTTTAAATGCAAGTGTTATTAATGATATAAACCCTTTAATTGAAAGTATTGTGTTTTATCTGTTAGATATCATTCTTCAATAAAAGTTAGGCCTTAAAAGTCTATGGATGATTTAATGTTGGTTAAACTTTGACCTATCATTTAAAAAAAAATTTTACTTAGCACTCTTTGAAATTACATGTTTTTATGAATTTGGCTTTGTTTTAAAGTGCAATAGGATCGCTTATGTTGGCCATTCAAAAATACATGTATATTCACATTTTGTTTGAGGAATTGCATCACAAAAGACACATGGGAAAATAATTACTAGTACTAATATATTCTATATAAGAATAAAACAATTTGTGTGTCTCAGTATTTTGCTAATGACTTTGTGGGAGAATATATTATTCATCTCTCCCCTTGAAGTATTTTTTTCAAGTTGGATATTTGCTCTAAAATGTCATACACATTCCATTTCTCACATACCAGAAGGTTTATTTATACTGATGTTCTGTGGCTATTTCTGTGCTTTTACAATGTATTTTACCCTCTAAATTAATTGTTGACGGTGATGGTAAATATATATATACCGTTTCACCTCCTCTCTGTTTTTCTCTTACAAAATTTTCCATGATCTATTACACCATTTCACTACTTTTCCCGCACTCCTCAATGCACCTGTACCTCATTTGCCCTTCCTTCATGTTCTTAAAATTTTGAAAAAATTCATATTTCCTATTCTCATGAAATAAAACTATCGCTTTCTTTTCACATACGTACATGTATTATTTATTTTCCTAACTTTCCTCATTGTTTTGTCATACTTTCTGATTTCATCATGAACGTATCTCTGGTATACATCATAATAATAACATTCACTGCACACTCTTATGACTGTTCCTGCTCCCTCTCACACTTGCCACTCACACCCACACTCGCACTAGGTATTCCCAAGGACTCCTGGATGCTATATCAGGCATGTTGGTGGTAGAAGCCCTGGAGAGACCACACATTGACTGGGTCATGAACAAGGCCAATGAGGGACAACTCAACATGGAGAATAGAATATAGACTCCTGGGACTAGTCTGAGTTCCAATCTGAGGAATTGCTGACTTCCCGCCGTGGAACTTGGTCTTAGATAAGCTCGTGAAGGATGACACCGCTTGAGACTTGTGGGACTACAGGTTGTGGCTTTTCTAGTTTACCCAGCTGGCTGTCACAAGACGGGGTCCTAGACAGGGCCCCCTGATCGACAACACAAGTATAGAATTGTGGGACTGCATGTTGTCACTTCTCTAGTTGACTCAGCTGGTTGTCATGAATAGTGAGGGTCCTAAAATACAACCCTGAAGGACTGCACCACATAGAAGATGGAATAAGTTCCATTGTATTCAACTGGCTGCCATTGTGCAGGGCTTCTGAAGCTAGCAAGAAGTAATGATACGGAATTGGAGATCTCTCTGTTATGTCGATTTCTGATGCCATTTAATGTTGAAAGAAGGGTAGTTGACATGGAGAAAGAAGCGGAGACCCAAGGTATTATGTGTATTCTGAGATTCTTTAACTGGTAGACAAGCTGACTCTCCTGCATGGGAAGACAATTTGATCTAATGGATATATTGAAAAGTTGTAAGATCGTCTAGGCTAGAGTGGTAGGGTTTGAAGGAAGGTTAAATGAGAGAGACTACTCATTAGGGAGAACAGAGTCAATGAAATAGTCTCTTGTCTGATAAGCAGGCTACTCCCTCATGATAGCACAAAACACAGGCCACCTTTTTGTGTAATTCCATACTTTTGTAGTTACTACATGTTTAGATACATCGATGGGTTTTTAAAAAGCTGATATTGACCCAATGGGGTAATGTACTGTATAAGACTGTTTATCAAAGATGTGGTCTTTTCGGTGGAGTGAAGTCTAACTTGTCACTGTCATTGTCCACTAATCTGCAGTTTTGTATAGCATATACATGTTGGTTTGGCATAGGAAGATTGGGTAGTATCTGACAATGAGAGATGTTACCCATGTTTTGGGACATGCTGAGAGATTTCTAAGCATTGCTGTATAAAAGACTTGCAGTTCATGGAGATTGCTAGGTCTTTTTTTTTGTTTGTTCATCAGCAATGCAGTGTGCTGCAGAAAATGGAAGATGATATAAAGTAGGTAGATATGTGATGTGCAATTTGTATGCATGAACAGGAGGGCTCGTATTCCAAAGTCCGGTTTAACAATAATAGACCGTTGTCTAACCCTTCGCTAAAATTATGGGAAGCCAAAATTGTCAAAATTTTGTTTACCATGTAAGTTTTTTATGTTTACTGTGCCCTCTTCTTATTCTTTTATGGTGAAGACAACTCTCTGTTTAATATTCATCCTTCCAAGACAGTATAGATTGATTAAGAGTCAAATGAGCTGATACATTGAACCTCTACCATTAGCAATTTATGTCAAAATTGCCTATCCATACATTGTAGTTAAACCACAAATTTATACCATAGTATTAGTAATTCAATCAGAGTACGGGCCGCTGGGTTACCTGTTACAGCTCCTTTGGTTGATGGGAGTGAGTAGTGTGTTCGAAACTGGAGCAACTCAAATACAGTTTAAGAAGCTTTTTTGTTGCCAGAGATTATTGTCTTACACTATGTGAGTGGATCATTAGGGTTACTGATAGGATCTAGGAAGCCAGGGTGTCTCAATCCCTGGAGGAAAATATCTCAAAAATTTTGAAAAAGACAATAGAACCTTGTGTAAAAATTGCATTGATGCCAACCCATGGTAAAGTGGTAATTTGAATGATGACCCCTTTTTTGTGCCTTTCTTGCTTGCCCCAAAATTTGGCAGGGCAAAATGCTTCCTTTGAGTTGTGATACCCCCCCCCCCTTTTTTTTATACAGAACTTGGGAAGAAAAAAGTGGTGCCCCCTTGTTGGCCCCTATTCCTGGTCAATCCTGGATCCACTGTTTGTTATGTATGCTAGTGCAATTTTTTCGTAAAATGATTAGTTATTGTGTTCCAAAATAACCACATTGACCCTTCATCTAGGACCCATATACAGTATGTACTTATACAACTCCCAAAAAAGTTCTGTAATCTGATTGGTCCAAATTGGATCACATGATATTCAGCAAATTGCACTATGGCATCCAAAATACACTATCCTGCACTCTTATGTCATACCAAATGTACTATCCTGCACTCTGACGTCAGAGTGCAGGATAGTGCGAGCAGCATGATTAAGATATGTGATCTCTTATTACAAATTATAGACTCTAGACTAGATCTAGAATGTAGATCAAATATAGCATTCGGGGCAACTAAGTAAAATGAGGGGGGTGTATAAAACAAACAATGCACGCATTCTTGTGCATAGAGGACCTAAATAATGAACTCTGTGCTCGACTTGCAAAATGGATATACAGCACTCGGTCCTGTGGACCTCGGTGCAGTATATCCATTGGCTCTCCTCGTAGGTCGTTCATTATTTGGCCCTGCATGCACGCGCTTACGTGCATTATTTGTATAATGTAACACGGCATTGGTGTATGAAGTGTGACCTTGCTTTCTATTGGCGGTTGTACAGGGGTCATCTCACCTGATCATTGTGCCGTTAGGGCAAGCTCTTTACCAGTGTTACAGTTATTCTCTTTGTCTGATGCTGAAGGGCTGTCACAGCATTGTAGCATCAGAGGACTGTATCACAAAGCTTTACGATCAATTATACAGTTGATTTGTGTGATTGATTCCACATTGATGATCATTGGAATGAATTATTGAAATCAGCCCTACATGTACAACCCTATATGTCACATCTTAGCTTGCAAGCCTAGCAGTTGAGTTGTGGGCAGTCACTCGTGAGTTGCGTACAGTCACTCGTAACTCTCCCGCAACTTTTCTGCATGGAAATCAGACTTGCATGTGCCTCTGCGGGCTAGACGTGCAAAGTACAATGTGAGCGAATTGCGAGTAGCAAAAATGGTCACCCGCAAGCAGTGTTTCCGCAGATCCAAAACAAATTTCCCGAAACTGGATCTCAAATTTCCTGAAATTCATAGACATTTCCTTTTCAATTAAAAAAAAATAAATAAAAATCAGACAACAAATCGAGCCTAAACTTGGTCCAAGTGATCAAAATCAAGGAATTCAACCTCTTTTGTTGAATGCGCTTTTTGTAAATAGCAACAAAATTACAAAATGCGAGCATGGATTACTTGCAGAAAATTTTGAGCTACGTACGAGTTAAACAATTATTGAAATGTAGCATGAATATTGAAAGTTTTAACGTTTAATTGTAATTTTATGGTTTCCCGGAATGTTCTAGAATTTTTTCATTACTAGAAAATTACGTGAAAATGTTCCGGATTTCCTGGAATTCAGGAAATTTCGTTCAAAGTGGAAACACTGCACGAAAGTCATACGCAAGTGTTACACAGAATAAAGTGACAGGGCATTTATATTACAGAGCCCAGCTTTTCTTATCTATTTCTTGTTTCTTTAAGCATTGCAATGGCATTCTCAACTCTATGACCCACCATTTCTTTGTTGACCATCGATTGCACCACTAATATGTAAGCCCTATTGAATCTGCATCAACATAATTTTTATATATTCCATTACAATGAAGAAATCTTTGTTTCACTAAAAGAAATTAATGTTTTGGTACATGTTCGTTGATATCAGTACTAATTAAGGCTCGAAAGAAAACAGAACCTGTAGAAATTGCAAGACAAATAATATCTTGCGTTCTTCAGCATTCTACACCTTTGTACTCGGCCTACTTCAAGGAGCTTGTGAGAAGGCCTATTTATTCTGCTATTGACTATTTTATTGGTCTATTGATTTTATCAATGTTGAATTTGAATTCTCAAGACAAATTGTGAAGCACTTTGAAACCCCAAGGAAAAGGCACTATGCCAAATACTCTATTGATGGGATGGAATAAAACAAACTAGGAGAATACCATTTTCCATTCTCTTGATGTGTGTATGGTCATCTAGAGCTTTAGGGAGGATCGTGGAGATTAGGTGTACAATTAAAGCATGCCACTGTTTCTCAGGTCATTCTACAGGTACTTTATGATAAAATGAGCATTGTTTATCATAGTATTGATTAAATTGTACTAGCAACCTGAGAAATGATTTTGATATTGTGTACATGTGGAACAGAACCTTGACTTGAGTTCTGCTGAAGCGATTATTCACTTTTTAAGGTCTGCCAAATTGTTCCGTGCAAGGCTTACGGATGAGTTGCGGGTGAATGCACGCAACTCACCCGCAACAAAGTTTTGAGCATGTTCAAAAGTTTTCTGCGTGCGAATTAGACGTACTTGGCTCTTCTGCGGGCAACTATGTTAAGAGATTCAGCCAATAATAACAGCGATGGACACTAGTTTCTTTTCAGGTGTCTTTTATTACCAGGAAAGCAGCCTCTGTGCAATAAAAAGGCGGGAAAGCAAGGTCATTGTCTCAAGAGGATGGGGCCTTACTCTGATCTGCCCCATACCCAGAATACAATTCCTAAATACAACTTCATTGACACAAAATACACATCAACACATTATGGCATAATTACATAATACAACATATGTGTGAGAAATGTCAATGCGGGCGACCTAACGGGCAACCTGCGGGCCGGAAAAACAGTCACCCACAAGGCTTGTGGGGAACGATGTGGCAGGGCCTTTTTGTTTATGTATGCGTAGTCTACTTAATCGTGCAACATATTTTCACAATTATTTGTTATTTCATGTTTTGAAAATGCTTGTAGAATGAACCAATCATAAACAAATCTCTTCTTACGTGTATGGTGGGTGCACTTTCATTCAGTGGAAATTTGAATTTTGCAATGCCTTTAATATGACCGCACAATGGGAAGGTAAATATATCTGTATATGTTTCCTTGTATTGTCTGTATTCTGTATAGGAATTACAAATAAAATGAAATAATATAATCTTTGAAAATGACATGTGTTCATGTTGTTGCATCTGTTCTTTTGCATTGATCATCAGTTTCTCACAATAGTTATTTTAGGCTGTTATTTTTATGTACATGATTGGTACGGTTCTTTGAGTTTTAATTATTTTTCAAGTGTGGTACGTTGGCACATTACTTTTGATGCTTTGTTTTTTTCCAACAAAATTTTGGCAACGTGGCATTCCTTTTGCACGTAAAATCATGTGTACTTTGCAATGTGAAGGTACGAAGAGGACTTTTTTGTGATCTGCGTTACATGAAATGTATATTAGTTGCATGTGCTTTTGTGCGAGAGGTAGCGAGAAAGGGTTCCATGACATTTGCTCTGGCGACAATTGCTCTGAGGCTCTAAATTCCACACACTAATGGAATGGCCAACTTCAACCCTGGGTTTAACACTATACCCTACCCTAAACCTAACATGAAACCCTATTAAAACCATAAACCCAACATGAAACCCTGTTAAAACCCTAACCCTACATCTAAAGACAACATAAAGCGTGGAGCAATTGTCGCAGGAACAAATGTTGTCACCTAAGAGAGAGGGGGAGGGAGAAAAGGAGAGAGAGAGAGAGAGCGATAGAGAGAAGGTCAGAGGAAGAGATTGATGAATAGAGAGAGCGAGAGCAATGTTGTCTTCACTTAAACTGCCTTGTTCTTCCCATGAATATTACTTACCTGCATAGTAGATCCCTCTTAATCTTAATCATCAATATTTCACAATTAGACTATCTCTTGATGAGATTAGTCTCTTTTCTGTTCCTTTGCTACCATTTATTCAGTGTCCCCGTCTCGCTCTTAGTCTGTCCTTCCCCTTGCACACTTTCTCTTGTCTATTATCAGGGATGCCACTAATAGTTGATAAAAAGAAGTGTGAAATTCATCTAGAATGTCAATGACCCCCTTTCCTACATGAAAAGGGTTTTTTCCTGTGGCCCAAAATAGGATGAAAGTCTGATTTTTAAGCTGAAACATGGCATTGCTCTCATTCCCAACCCCCTCCCCCACACAAACATAATCTTCTTTGTTTCTGTTTGGTTTCCTGATTCTATTTTCTGTCTTTATGTCCCCCTTATTATTTTTTTCCTTTTTCGCCCTCACTCCCCTGTCTTTCTCTCTCTTTCCACCCATTAATCAATCTCGTTTTTACTCTCTCTCCCACCTCTTCTCTCTTCTATTTGTCAATCTTTCTATCTGAAGTGCTGAACCATGATGTAATCATCAAATCAAGCATTAACTAAGAACATTGGTCAACTCCAAGACCACTTCGAACAGGATTACAAATTCCTTTGCTTGACAAACCAAATCCTTTCTGAGTAACACAAAGGACACACAAATGGGATGCAAGACATTTGTAGATAAATAACATTTATTTAAAGCAACGAAATGGCAATGTATAATTCAAATTATTACTTATTCTTCATTCTGGTTGACTCGATACTGAGCCTCTTAATCCCATGATCAGCACGTGGTTTTTCACATTGGTAAGGAAACCAATGCACTTTGTTTATATCCGTGTAATTAAAAGGATAACCACAAATTAAAAACTTTTTAAATTTATATTATTTGGCTTTCCTTTAAAGCATGAAATATACAAATTTCACATTAAAATTTGAGTTTTAAACAGGATTTTAGTTTTGAGAGTTTGACAATAGAAGTGTTTTAGGATTGAAAATCAGATATTAAGCCAGAAAAGAGCAGGAAAGCATGTTCAGCCGACTTCAGCTGTTTTTGTTTTTTATTTCCAGCTTATTATTTTCAACTTTTTGTGAATGCTTCCTGAATCGATTCATAAAGGGTTGTGATGTTAACTTGAAGGCTGATGTTTTCTCTTTAAATACCAAATTATAATCATATATAAAATGTGGCTGAGGTTGAAAGAGTGATGATTACCGGGTCTGTGTCATGAAAGTTGTCAGCACTGACAGGTTGCTTTTCTCCGACAGTTACCACAGTAACAGCCAGAGGCCAGTGCTTCTCAGCCAATCAAAACCAAAGATTTCACTGAAATTATAAAACGCCCCCCCCCTGTACTTAACCTTTGGAGGGTAGTGGACAGACATACCAAGTGTCATGCGTTGGGCGCGAGACTCACTTTTGGGATTTGGGAATCTTGCTCATCCGCCAAATCTTTCTCACGCATGTATCACAGCCTATCCCCATATATATTATACACAATGCCTGTGCTCTCACGGGGAGTGAGTCACAGAAAATCTTGCGCTTATCTGGTCTTTGAAATTGAACTTGGTAGCTCTGAGTGCATGTCCAGCAACACAGTTACTGCACCGTGGCGCCTATACGATGTGCATCATTCTAGAAAAGCCACCAAGTAACTGTGATTAAGATTACTGCCAGCAGTACGTTTGATGACTGTTTAATTTAAACCAAACGACTAAAAAGAATAATATTCTGCTTTATATAGAGCTTAATACATCGGAACATCTCTAAATAGTCTACAACTTACAAGTATATAAAACCCAGTCATAAGATCATAAATTGCCCACATACAATGTATGCACTCTCTCTACTCCTTGGGGAGAATTCCAACAAAAACTCTGATGCTAGGCATACTACATAACTTCTGCATCCTACTGGGTGCCCACGTAACACCTGGGTGGAGAGTGGCAAAGTGTGGACCGACGCTTGTAAATAGGATGCTAGAATGTGGTGGGATTCAAACACAAAAGAATGGTGTCCTTCATGTACATGTACGTATACATTTTCTTTTCACCCATACAGTGCTACCAATGAACTAGCCCAATTTTGCAGCTATCACTAATCTGTATATTCATAGCGAGGGAAGAAATATCGAGACTGTTAACAAGGTATCTTGGGCTGTGGACTACAGAAAAAAATCGTAGTGCAATCTAAATGTCGAACAGGTTCTTGATAACTTTCTCTGTTGTGATTTTATTAAACTACAGTCTAATGAAACCTGATGGCCTTCTATAAAAGTCTATATGGAATCAAGAAAATCATTTTTTTTGTCAGTAGTCCTGGATGATTACTACATTAGGATATGACTTTTAATGAAAGTTTATTAAGGTCTTATTGTGCACATTTTACCATAATGTATTGTTATACATGTTTGCATGATAACAATTTTCTGTATGAACCATATCCTCTTTTGCTACATGCAACTACTGGAAACTGATAGTGTGCAGCAATCAATGAGCAGGCATATTCCCGCAGGCATCATTTGAAGGAAGGGAGTAATAAAGTTTGTGCCACCAACAATCTATGTCAATGTTCCATCTCCTCATCTGACGAAGCTTCGCTGTCAATATCTTCATCCCCTTCATCCTGCTCTTCTTCCTCTTCTTTTCTTTGTCTTTCCAACCAGTCTTCCTCATCCCCCTCTCCCAGTCCTAACGATGAAAGAAGCTCGTCGATATGGACTAAGACCTGCTCATCGTCACAACTTAATGCACAGTACAGCTGAAAAAAAGAATGAAAGAAAAACAAGTGGAACGCCTCTGGCAGTCTCGCCTGCATTACGCAATGCAATATAGCAGCAGTGCTTCCTTTGAAAATAGCTAATGAATATTATTCACAGAAGAAAACACTAATATGATAATGAAATATTATGCCCATTGACCCAAAATGACCTTTGACCATGATCTTCTGACCTAAGACATGTGCAAAACAATCATTCATACATGATTATCCTTATGTCAATGTTTCATGAGCTAGAGCCATAAACTTCCTTAGTTATGCCAATTCAACACATACTCCCAACACGGCCAGAGTTCACTGACCTTTAAATGACTCTTGATCCTGGCCATGTTCCTGAAATGCATACAGGGTATTCAGGGATACACTGCTGCTCTTATGTCCAAATTTGATGAACTAGATCCATAGACTTTTAAAGTTATGATGACAATTCCACAAATACCCCCAATATTACCAAAGTTTGTTGACCCTAAATGACCTTTGACCTTGGTCATGTGACCTGAAACTTGCACAGGATGTTCAAGGATACTTGATTACTCTTAGGTCCACGTTCCATTAACTAGATCCATAAAATTTCAGAGTTATGATGACAATTCCTCAAATAACCCCAACATGGCCAAAGTTCGGTGACCCTAAGTGACCTTTGACCTTGGTCATGTGACCTGAAACTCGCACATGATATTCAGGGATACATGGTTGCTCTTATGTCCAAATTTCATGAACTAGATCCATAAAATTTAAAAGTTATGATGACAATTCCTCAAATAACCCTATCATGGCCAAAGTTTGTTGACCGTAAGTGACCTTTGACCTAAATCATGTGACCTGAAACTCAGGCAGGATCTTCAGTGATACACTATTACCCTTATGTCTACGTTTTATGAACTAGGTCATATACTTTCGAAGTTATGACAACATTTCAAAAACTTGTCCTTGGTTAAGATTTCGATATTGATTCCCCCAACATGGTCTAAGTTCATTGACCCTAAATGACCTTTGACCTTGGTCATGTGACCCGAAACTCAGGCAGGATGTTCAGTAATACTTGATTACCCTTATGTCCAAGTTTCATCAACTAGGTCCATATACTTTCTAAGTTATGATGACGTTTAAAAAACTTAACCTTGGTTAAGATTTCAATGTTGACGACGCCACCGTCGCCAAAGCGGCGCCTATAGTCTCGCTCTGCTACGCAGGCTAGACAAAAAAACAATGACAAAATTGATCAGGGCATTCCTATCCAATTATTCATATAACCATTTATTCAAGTTTTACTTTTTGTGATCCCCCTCTCCCGGACAAATTATATAAGCTTGTATAAATGAATCAAGACTTGCTCATAATCACAATTTAATGCACAGTAGAGCTGCAAAATAGAAGACATAACGAAAGAAAAAGAATAAGTTATCACACTAGCTATCGGGGTATCCCTATCTACTTATTTAATTCATTTAATAATCTATCAAGGCCTGTAACATATAGATTAGCGATCATAGTACATTTTTCTATGATTGATTTAATTTGACTACAATGTAAAATTAATCATGAAAATCAAGCGTACGATTAATCGCTAACCTCTGTGTTACGGGACCCTGATAATAGATCAATCCACTCAACCTTTCATTCATGTAGTTACATGTACACTCTTTTTTACATTTCAGTTGACCTATTAATAAATTTGATAGCCAAATTGCCCTGGTTTATCACACATTCTACAGAAGTTTGGTTTTAAACAGAGGTGAAAGGGAATCATGTATTCCAGCTCATCGCAGCCACATGGAACTTGAGCATGACTTCTACCCATTTGTTGGTTGACGAATCAATCAAGGTCTGCTATGGGAGACTACTGGGTCTCAGCAATACATGAAAGATGTAGCTTTAGTGTTGGATTCACATAGTTAGGTAGATGTAGATAATTACCTTCTTAGCTTTATGAAGGTAGTATCTTGCTGGTGGTTTACATTCATCTGATCCTCGCTCAAACTGGACCAGGCCCAACATATACCAGACCTGGACTACTTCATCATCCTCCTCTATAAGGGTATGAAGTATATTTTCTGATTCCTGTTAATGAAGTGAATGATAAGATAAAGGTCGAGTCTTGAGAAACTATTGGAAATGTAAATATTCAGCAGATTGAAAAGAATTGGTAGATCAGGAATGAAGAGATAACCACAACATATACACTGACTTTTTTATTTTGCTTTACAATGGAACAGGCCTAACATATACCAGACCTATTCTACTTCATCATCCTCTTGTAAAAAAGTATTAAGTATATTCTCTGATTCCTATAAAGTGAACAATGGTGAGATGATAAAGGTCGAGTCTTAAAGTAACCATCAGAACCATCGTGGTTCGGGGTTCAAATTCCACCACAGCACTCACATCCTTTGGCAAGGCGTTTATCTACATTTGCCCCTCTCTACCCAGGTGTAGTAAAAGGGTACTCGGTAGGAAATTATTCCTTGAATGCTCGATGCGCCTGATCAAGGTAGCTGTGCTAAGCCCAGGGAAATAGCATGCAGCATTTAGAAACGTAAAGTGCTATATAAATGTTACACATTATTATTAATAAAATGGGGAAAATTCGAAGTACCTGATCTAGAAAAAGAATAAGTCACCAGCTTTATGATCCCCCCTCCCCCTGTACGCACCTGTTTCTCAGATGACATCTGTAGTTGGCATTACGTGGCAGAGCCATAAAATAAATTTGACTTACATCCCACATTTCTAGCTCCATAAGAATCTTTGCTGCTCCTATTCTGTTTTCATAGCTCAAGACGGGTTCAGCTACGATGTCATTGTCTTTAGCACCGCCTCCTTCTCCATCTCCTTCCATATGTTGCCATAGTGATAAACTCTTCTTCATTGATGACATGGCTTCCTGTGTTTGTCAATAGTGAAGTATATTTATAAGAAAAAAATATTTATAAGCAATCAAGGAGTGGCGCCCCCTTAGTAGAATCAGAAATATATAAACATGGCCCCATGAGATGAGTCAGTTTTCCCCAAAGAAAATCGCTCGAATGCGAAGCCTGCACATTCAGCTATAGTATACATAAAGCTTACCCACACCTACCAATAACTAACAAACCCCCACGTAAGTCTGATATCGAAACCCTATCTAAACCTGAACCCCAATATCTTTGATGGAATTAAGAAAGGAAAAATGGTTGCTAAAATAACTTTAAAAAAGAAGAAGAATCATGCATCTTGAATAATCGGTCAAGTCAAATAATCTAGAGTAGGAATTTCCCAAATTGCCATTTTGTATACATTCCAGTTGGTCCCGTACACATGGATTGATCCTGGGTAGTTGACAACCAGTTCACCTACAATCAATTTGGTCTAATTGCCACTCAGCCCACTTACCAATTTGCCCGATTTCCAGTTTATGGTACACCTACTTTGTCTAATATCCACTAGGTCTACTAAACACTTCGGCCCGTATTCTGAAGTCAGGTTTAACTTTAATAGACCACGGTCTAACTCTGTGCTAAAATTATAGGGAGCAAAAAAAAATTATGTTTATATTGTATATTTCTTATGTTTACTCTCTCGTTTCCTTTTGCTTTCATAATGAAGAAAAATAGTTAAGTTATCATTCCCAGACAATTATGAACAATTTGGTTGTCAATGAGTTTATAAATTGAACTTGTACTGTCAGGGATTTGTGCTCCCATTGGCTATCTTTAGTTAAACCACAACTTTAAACCACAGTTTAATTTAAACCCCCGAGTTCAGAATACAGGCCTTAGTATATATGATCACATGAACTGGTTATGAATCAAATATTTACATGGCAAAGTGCAATACACTCAAGAACACCAAGCTACATGTAGGGTTCCACGACATTTGCTCCAGCTATAATTGCTGGACTGTAAATTCCACACACTAATGGAACGGCCAACTTCAACCCAGGATTAAACATCACACCCTATCCTATACCAACATAAAACCCTATCGTAACCCTTACCCTATATCTTAGAAGAAATAATAAAGCTCAGAGCAACTGTTTGCATGGGCAAATCTCATGTTAGACCATGGTAAGAGACTAATAAATGATAGCTCAAGTAGATATCAGACCAAGATATGTCATTTGGACCAAGTGGTCTTGGCCATGATGGCATTAGATGACCTAAGAATCAAACCATCTTTTAGAAGACCATGTGAATACAAATCAACAGTTCAAGCAAAGTGAATGAAACTCTTACTTCTTTATTATCTTTACTAAGCCAGTAGCTAGCTAGGAGTTGATACGCCTCTGGATTGTGAGGGTCTTCATTGACGGCCTGATCGATAGCTGCCTTGCATCTCTCATCTGAATCTTCTTCAAAGCTAAACATCAAGAAAACAGGACAATTTACAATTAATACAAGCTTTATTGTTACTTCTTATCCACTATTAAGCTTCTTTACCTTCAATAATTTCATAATACAATCACATAAATTTCAAATAGGAATGAATACATTAGATAAGCAAACAAAGAATAATAATAATAATAGATATAATTGTAAGGCACAAAATCCCAAAAAGCGCTCAAGAAGCAATGAAAGAAACAGGGGTAAAATAAATAAAGGAAGAGTCAAGAATAGAAGGCATAATTGGCACATATTCAAGGTTTAAATGAATCAACAGAAGTGCATTCTCCAATAACCAGAGGAAGGTCATTCCAGAAAATGGGTCCAGCGTATGCAAAAGCCCAAACCCCATACCTTTATGTATTTTGGAATAACTAATAAAGTAAGAAGAGATTTGTTACAGCTTTACAGGAACAAGATTAACCTTGACATAACTGCCTATATACACATGTACTTACCATGCATCTGTTAGGAAGATTTCAGCAATTGTACAATAAGCTTTGGATATATCAGCATTGGAAACATTTGAAGAACCATTTTCTAATGAACTTGAAGCCCCTTGTGTTTCTTCCTAGAGGAATCAATTTAGAAAAAAGAAAATAAACAAGAAAATATTTGAATGGACACTCCTATATTCAGAAGTCCAAATAAGACCACAAGACCAACTCTGTGCTAAAATTATGGGAAACAAAGCATGTCAAAATTATGTTTAAATTGTATGTTTCATATGTTTACTGTGTTCTTTGCCCATGCTTTAAAGTTGAAGAAATCCCCACACAGTTAAAAATGAACCACAGCACCAGCCTCTAAATAGACATTGGTACTCATTAGCTTTCCATTGTTACATGTAAACCACTTTAGACCATGTGGGTGTTCATAAGTTAAGAGCGACTTTAAGAACGAATGGTGAACCCTTCTTATGCGCTAAACCATCGCCAATTCAATATACCATTTACCACAAGAAAGGATCACAAGTCGTTCTTAAAGTCGCTCTTAACTTATGAACAGCTGTATGAAACACCCACCAGAGCTTAAAGATAAATGCCAGTTGTGGTAATGATCTCAAAATGAGTTTACAAGTACAGAATCCAATTAAATGACCACCAAAGTGTCTGTTTGTATAAATAAAAAACATGTGCCAAATGATTCTGGAAGAAATTGTGTAATTGCTGAGAAATTAGCAAATAAGCACGGGATTCGGGTCAAGCGTCGGGCCGACATTCTAAGCAGTAATAATACACTGTCCCACGTGCGCTTATCTGTGTTGGTGACCTTCAGTGTGGACATTTTTCAGCGTAGATTTCAAGATTTCACAAAGTTCAGTTTATCAACTGTCCCAGATCTAGATCCTCGATGATATAGTGACAATTAAGCCTGGTTTTACAGACTTTCTCGTGAAATAAGTGTTTACTGCAACTACTTTCATTTATCTTTAAATTACACCACAGTTCAGAGTATGGGTTTATAGGTGAAGAAAATAAAGATTCAGAGATCACAAAAAAATAAACCACAGATACCATGGCAACGAAAGTGAATTTGAATTATTTACCTGTGCAGTATCAGAGCGGATTGCACAAAGTGCCAAACTCTAATGAAGTCATATATAGGCATACGTACAAAACTTGCTGTGCAGTACTGTGCCACATTGCACAGTCTAATAAAAAAATGATTATCAATGATAATTGTATGGGATGGCTTTCTTTTGTGGAATACCAGAAACATGCCTCTCTCTTGGGCCAATACTGCACTCATCTTTGACTCATGCAATCTTATCCCTAACTTGTGGAATATTTTTGGTCCTATGATGAACCATCCTATACTATACAAGTGTCTATACCTGATTACTGTCCCTTTCCTTGATCATGAGCTCCACGCCTTTCTGGAAGAACTGAAGCCCTTCCAATCCTTCGTGAAGCTGCCCCATGTACATGTACTTGGAGAAACCTTCTTCAGGACACACCGTTATTGCACGACCAAAGCAGTGCATTGATTTCAGTCAAGGAATAAATAAAATATATTATATCAGAACCATTCAGCGTAAATATTACTATAATCCTAAGATTCTAGTCACTGATAGACCCTAGTGCAATTCTGTCTATCATCGTCTTCAGGGTTTTGACTTGCTTTTCATTTTTTTCATATCAAATCCTGTAATAGAAAACATATCCCCTGAAGATGGGGCCACGAGTTGTGTTGCTATGTGCCCAGCTAGCTGGCTCGAACTGTGCTGTTGCTGGGCTAGTGTGCCACGGGCACGCCATGCCTGTGCCGGTTGATCAGCAGCAATGCAGCTTGTTTACATTACAAAGTGATTTTAAAAGCGAATCAATTTGGATTAAAGTTACACCATAATGGTCCTAAAATAGATAACGGCATGAGTCGAGAGTTAAGTGATAAACGATGAGGCATTTAAAACAAAAATGGACTGCTCTGTATTCGGATGACAGTGAAAATCAATAGTGATGAAGATTTAAGTGTGACTTAGACTAAGTCATGCTTAAAGGAAACCAAAACCCAAGAAGAGAAGCAATCTTATTGGAAAGAGTAAAATGAGAGGAACAATTTAAAAAAAGTTTCATCAAAATCGGTTATGAAATAAGCAAGTTTTGGACGATTAAAAAGTCTTGTTGTACTTACTATGTGGATCCTCAAATTGGCAAACGTGCTTCAAAATGGCTGATTTTGTGGACAACTCTCCATTTGTTTTGTACACATATTTTCAGATTTTCCCCTTAATTTACATATTTCACATTATCTCCTCCTGACCTTGAGATATATGGTGTGGATTATATTTTCCCATGATGTATGTTGTGCTCAGGAGGCAAGATGCAATTTGAAAGATAATGAGGAAAATCTGAAAATTTGTGTACAAAACAAATGGAGAGTTGTCCACAAAATCAGCCATTTTGAAGCACGTTTGCCAATTTGAGGATGCCCATAGAAAGTAAAACAAGAGTTTTCAAACTCCCATAACTTGCTTATTTCATAACCAATTTTGATGAAACTTTTTTTTAATTGTTCCTCTCATTTTGCTCTTTCCAATAAGATTACTTCTCTTCTTGGGTTTTGGTTTCCTTTAAATTTCAGTTTCTGGCGGTAGACTAGATACATCATAGAATCGGTGAGATAATGTGCAATAGGACATATGCACTACTGTGTGTCCATCAATCAGACGTGTTCCATAACATGTGAAGTTGGCATTTAAAGGGATGGTCCGGGCTGAAAATATTTATATCTTAATACATAGAGTAGAATTCACTGAGCAAAATGCAGAAAATTTCATCAAAATCGGATAACAAATATTAAAGTTATTGAAGTTTTAAGTTTAGCAATATTTTGTGAAAACAGTCGTCATGAATATTACATATTCTTATGTTATTACATAAAATCAGATTTTTTTCATTATTTCATACTTGTGTGAATAATATGTCTCCCTTACAATGAAAAAAGTTGCAGCACTAAATGTCTAATGCACCTAAATCAGTTGTCAATCCAATTTTTCTAGTTCTTGGAGGAAAAAATGTGAATAAACCTAATTTCATATAATAAAATACAAAAGAACAAGTGGAGATGTGACATCATCAGCCCACCTAATGAATATTCATGACGACTGATTTCACAAAATATTGCTAAACTTTAAAATTCGATAACTTTGTTATTTTTTATCCGATTTTGATTAAATTTTTCGGCATTTTGCTCTGTGAGTTCTACTCTATTTATTAAGCTATACATACCCCCCTGAAAAGAGCGTGATCGGTTCATCACGGACGGACATTTGATAGATTTCGAAAACTTTGAAGGCTTGTAACAAATTAGGAATAAGATGAACATGGTTCCTTTTTGTTTTATAGTGAAGGGTAGGACAAAGTATGCTGAATGATGAAAAAAGTTTGTTGCCATGGTTACCTACAAACATAGGTAGCCACTAAATGTGCCATATCACGGACGGACATGATAGAAATGTGGTTTTCAGATTTTTTGAACATTTTTATTGTTTCTATCTAAATAGCTTAACTTTGACCAATAATTGTTAATGCAACTTACACTCAGGTATGTTAGCTTCTATGTTCAGCATATTGAATTCTCAACCAATATCAAACTTCTGAGAGAATTGCAAATATTTTCCATCACGGACGGACATCTCGGACGGACATCACGGACGGACACAATTAAAATACATTGGAAGTACCTTGTAAGAAGTTCTTATTACTTGTTTGGGAGAACAAATGCTATTGTATTGATGATTTGTACATTTTTTTATAGGATTAAACAATATTAGTTGCACAATCAAGTTGCAACAACTTCAATCAAGTTGCTACAACTTGATTTAAGTTGTAGCAACATGATTTCTATGCTAGACACACAAAATAATCTAGCCATATGATTGCTTTTAAACACAGTTCTTTTCAAAATCAAATATCCTATTAAATGCACATTGTCTTCTTTTCAATTTAGAGAATACTATAGTTGGTACCAAATCAACATCCAGTGGATCAATGATCATGTTGATACTTTTTACTATACATCATGATGATACATGTTCATACATTTTTAGGCATTAATTTTCGAAGAGCACAGATTTTGTTTTTATGTCCATTGACAAAATACAAAAGATTAACAGGTTGCTGATCATTATGCTTGTTTGGTAGATCAAGTATGACCACAAGACTTGTCCAGGCTCTCTTCAAATTCATCTTTTGTCCATATTAAAGTGGAGACACCCCTTCACATCAACAGCCCTCATGTATTTAGGCCCTGACCGAATCCAAAATTGAAATCAGATACCAATTAAACTTCTAAACACTGCAGTGCAAGCTTTATATGAATTGTATGCATTTTCAGATTACCAGATCAGCAATTTGCCCAAAATTAGCTCCAAAATGGACTTTAAAAAAAAGAATTCTTGTACTTTTCACAAGCCTCAGGGACGTGATGTCATGTTCTATTAGAAGCATTGTGAATCCATAGGTTTGTACATGGAAAAAAACAATGATTTTTTTTTTCTGCTTATCAGAATATGCATTCTACTTTCTTCTTTTCCATCACTTTCTGCAAGCTTCAATTGATGAAATATACAGCTTTTGACTTATTCTTGCTCTATTTCATTTCCAGCTTTTTGGCATACATGTAACTTCCAACTCTATCTGCATTCCAATTATGTTTAAAAAAAAAAAATTCCTGTCAACAATTAAGCCCCAATAACAGCCAAAGAAAGATTTCACAAAAAATTGTGAAGAGTTGTAGGTTTCCATCCATTTGAGTTCTGAATAATTCTCAATACCATTTTTCACTGCAAATTGGAACTAAAATTAAATTCATAATCTGCTCAGTATTTGCTCATTGTCTGTCCGTGATGAAATTAATGTCCGTCTGAGATTATTTTGATTGATTTATGATATGGATAAAATGTATGGATTTTAGCTATATTCAAATGAAATGATGTACAGTGTCTAGTGAGATGCTTCTACACACTTTTATTTTTGTTTCTATTCTGATAAAGAATAAAAAGCTGAATCCATATCATAAACTCAATAAAAATGATCACGGACGGACATTAATTTCATCACGGACGGAAATTTCAAAATGGAATGTTAACATCTACCAGAAAAATTTACTTCCCATATTTTTTCTACTATTGATGATAGATTAATGTTCAGAGTACAAGAAAATCCAAACCAAATTGGAGTAACTTTGAAAACAATAAAACTAGAGTGAATTGAGTTTGAGTGAATTTACACTGTCCGTCCGTGATGAAATTAATGTCCGTCCGTGATCATTTTTGATTGAGTTTATGATATGGATAAAATGTATGGATTTCAGCTATGTTCAAATAAAATGATGTACAGTGTTTAGTGAGATACCTCTACACCTTTTTATTTTTTATTTCTATTCTGATAAAAAATTAAAAAACTTTTTATATTTTTTTTCATCACGGACGGAAATTTCAAAATGGAAATGTTCACACCTACCAAAAAAAATTACTTCCCAATATTTTTTTTCTACTAATTTATGTTTGATAATAGATTAATGTTCAGAGTGCAAGAACATCCAAACAAAATTAGAATAACTTTAAAAACAATAAAACTAGAGAGAATTTAATTTTAGTAAAAATGTCCGTCCGTGATGAGAGGAAATAGCACCCCCACAAATAAAATGGACTATTCCAGTACTTTAGGATTTATCAATCTTCATGAAACTGAGTTCTTTGAAACCTGAGATATCAAAGATTATCTTAAAAGCAATTTTGATAGAAATATCTATAAAAAAAAATTTCACCTCAATGCTAACCCTTAACCGATCATGCTCAAAACACAATTAGTGAGTGGAGGCATAATTAGAAACCTACAGATGGAAATGTTTGCAAGCTTCCAAGAAACCACCTTATCCATTCCAAAGACTAATGAATGCAAAAGGATATCTTTCTTGCTCCATCCGTATCACCGAGCTCTGCCAGCAGGTTTCCTGATAGCTCCAGCGCTCTCACGTTGTCAGGTTCCATCTCTAGCGCCCTCTGGCAGAACTTCTGTGCCATTTCATACTCAAAAGTATCAAGGTATTCCTCTACCTGAAAAGTACAGATAACAATAATTATAACGTCATATTTTAAACAGGTTAGCCACTTCAGTTCTGAAAACTTCTCTCCCAGCTGGCCCTGCTATCATGAAAATGTTATTATTAGTAACAATAGGAAAAGCAAGCACAATGGTGTACATGTGAATTGCTTTATTTCATCTTGAATTGCATGTTTTCATCCAAAGTGTTGTAAAATGTTTTTAATACTAGTATTGGAATTGAATAAAGTTGAACTAAACTGAAACTTCTGAAAAATTTATTTTGAAGGATTTCCCACAAAGATGGTGAATGGCTTTGAATTCTCTACAAAAGGACACAATGCAAGAGGAGAATGAAGGGGTGACCCCCCCCCACATTTTTCTACAAAATGACAGGAAAACAGAAAAAGATATACAAAACAAGAAAACTAATGATTGAGAAATGATGGTTAAGTCATATCGCTATTTAAATGCCTCTATTTTGTAAATTAAAATTTAAACAAGTGGAATGCCTCTGGCGGTCTCACCTGCATCACGCGATTCAATATAGCAGCAGTGCTGACTTTGAAAACTACTATAACTCGCACAAGATGTTCAGTGATACTTGGTTACTCTTATGTCCACGTTTTATGAACTAGACCAATACACTTACAGAGATATAATGGTAATTCAACAAATACCCCCAAGGTGACCAAAGTTCATTGACCTTACATGACCTTTGACCTTGATCATGTGACCTGAAACTCGCACAGGATGTTCAGTGATACTTGATTACTCTTATGTCCAAGTTTCACGAGTCTGATCCATAAACTTTCAAAGTAATGATGGTAATTCAACATATACCCCCATTATGGCCAAAGTTCATTGACCTTTGACCTTGGTCATGTGACCTAAAATGCGCACAGGATGTTCAGTGATACTTGATTACTATTATGTCCAAGTTTCATGAATCAGATCCATAAACTTTCAAAGTTATGATGGTAATTCAACAGATACCCCCAATTCGGCCAAAGTTCATTGACCCTAAATGACCTTTGACCTTGGTCATGTGATGTGAAACTCATGCAGGATGTTCAGTGATACTTGATTAACCTTATGTCCAAGTTTCATGAACTAGGTCCATATATTTTCTAAGTTATGATGACATTTCAAAAACTTAACCTTAGGTTAAGATTTTGATGTTGATTCCCCCAACATGGTCTAAGTTCATTGACCCTAAATGACCTTTGACCTTGGTCATGTGACATGAAACTCAGGCAGGATGTTCAGTAATACTTGATTAACCTTATGGCCAAGTTTCATGAACTAGGTCCATATACTTTCTAAGTTATGCTGTCATTTCAAAAACTTAACCTTCGGTTAAGATTTGGTGTTGACGCCGCCGTCGCCGTCGGAAAAGCGGCGCCTATAGTCTCACTCTGCTATGCAGGTGAGACAAAAATGCACCTCTGGGCTCCATCTTACAAAGAGTTACGATTGATCCATTCAATCATAACTCTATGGAAATACATCAGTGTCATAATGCCTATGTGATATGCCTAGCAATTGAGTCTTGGAACTCTTGTTGGAATGCTCCCCAGGGAGTGGAGAAGGTGCATACATTGTATGCGGGCATGCAAGGATCCGATGACCGGGGTAATAATATTTCTGTAAAGCCTTAGAGACGTCGTTCCAATGTGTTAAGCGCTATATAAATGCGGATTATTATTATTATTATTAATGGTTTTACATGAAATTTGCAAAATGTCCTTTGTAAACAAAGGAGAACACACCTAATTGTCAAGGAATCAAGGAATTTATGAATATACATCATATCTACACAAAATTTTGAACAAACATGCATGACATATATATGCTGACTTTGCTGGCTTTCCATTGTTGCGATTGATTGGATCAATTGCAACTCTTTTTAAGACGGGGCCACAGGTCATCACTCTCCTTCCTTACAAAATACCCTGGCACCACATAGCTGATCAAAGATAAAACCTATTAAAGTGGAATACCAACCTTTTCCAGAAGTTGGTCGATATTGAATTTGCTGGAGGTTTTTTTCACTGCTTTCTTCTGCTGTCGTCTCTGCTCCACCATATCCTGAAGCTCCCGTCTGCTCATCGAAGATCCTTCGCCTGTTATCATGGGTACATACAAACAAACATATGCAAAGATTTTGTTTTACTTTATTATACCATGTGAGTAAAAAAAAATTTGACACCTCACAAATCCAAAATTTAAAGGGGAATGAAACCTTTTGAAGAAGTTGGCTTGTGTCGAAACAGAAAAATCACAGAATAAGAACAAAGAAAGTTTGAGAAAAATTTGACAAATAATGAGAAAGTTATGAGCATTTGAATATTGCAATCATTAATGCTATGGAGATCGTCCCATTGGCAATTCGACAAGGATGTGTGATGTCACATGTGAACAACTTTCCCTTTGATGGACTATAAAATACCCTCAAAATTTCTCTTTTTGCTTTTTCTTATGGTAATACAAACTCTTTATCCATGATGTATTCTTTAAAAATCTGTATTACATGCCCTGCTATAGAAAGAACAGATGATCTACTGATAGATGTGATAAAAGAGGCAATTTAAGTGAAATATATACTAAAGTGGTGGAGAGAGTTGTTCACAAGTGACATCACACATCTTTGTCGCACTGCCAATTTGAGGATCTCCATAGCATTAGTGATCGCAATATTCAAATGCTCATAACTTTCTCATTATTTGTCCGATTTTTCTCAAATTTTCGTTGATCTGTTTCTTTGATTTTTCTGTTTTCACACAAGCTATCTTGTTCCAAAGGTTTCATTCTCCTTTAAGGGAAATGTCATGTCATAAACACGTAATTATATGTCTGGAAAGAGCATCTTATCCCAAATAATTTGATACCATATTTATGTAGCATGTCTTCATGCTTGGATAATCAGCAGGTATTCTTTGCAGTGATGTAAATTTTGACTTGCACCAAAGTACGGCATGACTGCAATGAATGAATCCAGAGGCCAATGAGGTCAAAATCTTACACGAGTTAGTGAGCATTTGCTTCTCCATTTTCAATGAAATTAACTTCAGAATCGATACTACAAAGTGTTTATTAAAGAATTACAATGTACATTACTGAAAAATCATTTTGAAATGGATTTTTAATTTTTATACTGTAACCCTTGTAGGATGATGACATGTCATTCACATCTGGATTCATTCAATGCAGTCATGCCTTAATTAAAGAGTTCCCTTTTTGCGACAGCCACCCTAGGCGAAAAATAAAAATCTAATAATATACATTTTTTTTCACCTTGGGTGGCAGCCATATGCCCCCTCAACTAAAATTGAAAAAAAAATATGGAGGTTTATCAAGAATTATCTAACATATATCTAAGAGATTTAAGAAGGAAAAGTTGGATACATACCAAAATATGGCTTTATTCTGTCAAAATTTTGAGTGTAATTCCCAATGGCATATGTTTATTTAGTCAGAAAAATAGATACCCAATACTAAATAGTTGGCAATACTCTTGGAGAGTAGACTTAGACTAGTTATGATATCGGTTGATAACCGCTACGAAACCCATGGCTTTCAACATTTCTGGCTAGCCCAGTAAGGCGACAGACTGGAGATGCTCGATGCCTTGTTCCGCAGCGAGAGCTCGGAGAGGTTCAAATCCAAGTTCCAACCAGAAGAGAAAAAAAGGAGAAAAAGAGAACAAAAGAAGGGGATTTGGGGGAAGTATTTTTTTAATTAGTGGAGGGGACATAAGGAAGTCTTTCCTGGGTGGCTGTCGCTAAAGGAACTCTTCCCCTCTTTTTTGCATAATGATTAGCTGGAGTCTTCTGCTCTCATGGTAGACCAAAAGCTTCAGTCTTTGACTTTGTATTTTGGTTGTTCTGTTGAACTGTGTTGGCTCACTCACCAATACATGGTGAATGGCAATGGGGATTATAGTAAAATGTCAGAAATTGTTAAATAAATCCCCAGAAACGACGGTTATTCCTGTCTACTCTCATGGCTGCCTCGGCTCTGGTTCATGAAAATTGAAATTGTTCATGTCTTGACTCATCTCTAGTCTAACGTAGACTTAATTAACTTAGCTCTTGACTCTTGTCATGTCATCGGTCCTTTTCTTTATTTATTGAGCTGAGTACCGTACAACAAAGCTGTGAATGAGAGTTGAATGACGTCTCCAACCACCACTGTCGAAATAAACGCAAGTATTAAAGAGGGTGGATAGTTTTGGTAATTCCTCAAAATCGGCATGTCACCATTCTAATTAATTTGTATATTATATGAATGTGTATGTCCTAAAACAGTCATGATGTGGATGATATGAAATGAAAAGGTGTTTTTCATGATAAATTATGCTCTTACATGTGTGGATTTTACTTTGTCGGGATACCCAGCTTTTTGAAACGTAGCTGCATGCAGACACTCAAAGTGCGCACCACCGCCTCTGCCGTGCGTGTGCTACGCGAGAACGATAATGTAGTCCTCGCTACACAATTGCGTTGTCAATCAGTTTTACCATAGAGCTATTACAGCTCTATGGTTTTACGAAGCTCATAGTCGTAGATACATTGCCGTTTCCAGACTTTCCTTGCATGATTGCATGTGCCGATTGCATCACATTACAACGAACGACAGAGCAGACTTTAGATCTAAACAGCCTTGATCGATATTAGGAGTACGTACCTCATTCCTACCTTCCTTGAAGTTTGAACTTGCCCTTGGCTGGGGGCCGCTTGCATATAACAAACCTCGACCGTCCCATCTTCCCCATTAAAAAAATGCAACCACGATATTAGCTGTTGCAAATAAGTATCTGCTCTCTGATTGCTAATATAACACTGGAACAATTTATAAATCAGAATGAATATAACGTACAGCACAGAATTAGAATTGGAAAAACTTCTTTTTTTGGTTCTTCTCCGACTTCCCGCGTATTAGCCTCAGCTCATGTTGTTTCAGATTGACAAAAAGTTTTATTTTACGATTCTAATGATTCAAAAGAAAAGAAAGGAAAATGAAACCAACAGAAAGAACCCTTACATTCAAAGAAAATTCCAAGATTGTGCATCCTGTTTATGTTTTGGAAATGCATTGATTTAATTCTCACTAAAATGATATATAAACAGTCTTTGGGTTAATTGTGTCTGAATTCGTAGACTAGTACAGTGTGCACGTTGGATGTATGTTCTGTGTATGCAGTAGGACTGGCCGGGAATTTCATTCACTTGTGCGTGGGTGTACGGTATGAGCAGGGAAGTGTTATACACTTCCCTGGTATGAGTGTGTGTGTTTGTGTTGAAAAGTGCGTGCGGAGACGTTACGTAATAAGGTCAACAGATACATTGCATGCAATGATCTTGTATACCGGGCCTCCTAAAGGTCATGAAGAGTTCAGTTCACTGGTCATGTACATGGAGAGATCCTGCGTGTCCCGAGATAATTTGATTCAATCGAAACCATGGGCCTAGTATACAGCTCAGCATGCCGAGTTTCAGAAAACTGGCTATCAGAAAACTGGCTATCCTATATGGAATAAGTAATTTATTTGATAAAGTTCTGTAAATAATGTTATTCAGTTTGATCGTATATCTTTCCATAATATGGCCATTTCACATGGTAATAACCACTATCTCACTAACTAAATAGGCCTACCAAAAGAACAATAAAAATAATAATGTGGGTCGGGTGTAACGTCGATATAGGGCCTCGATATCATTTTATATATTTCCCCATAATTTTATTTTTTTCCTGAATATGTGGAATAACCGCTGAGGATTATATCTATGGTTCAGTCAAGTTGGTCCTTATTTTCAAATCTCTAATTGAAATATAATTCAAACAAGCCAGGGGGGCGGTGGGGGCGGTCACCCCCCCCCCAAAAAAAAAAAACGTCCCCAAAAAGAAAAAAAGAGAAAAAAGAGAGGAGAAAAGGAAAAGGGAAGGGAGGAAAGGGAAGAAAGGTAGCTTTGAGTTTTTTTTTTCTTTTTATTCTTTTTTTTTTCTCAAAAGAGAAACTCCTTCACTCTTGCTCTAGATTTATATATGAATTTTGCTTCCGCGCTGCGCGCGGTTAAATGACAATATTGAAGATCTCCATTGTTCCCCCCACCCTTTCTCTAACCCTGTTTTTCCACCTCAGCTATATATGTGTTTCTTGCCGGGTAAAGTTCAAATGTATACATTAGGGCATGGTTAGGCCGAAGTATATGAAGTTATCTTTTTTTTTAATTGATCGCGCAACTTCTGGTCGGGTCGGCTCCGGTTGGGTGAAATCTTTATATCAATTTCTGCCGTCACCTCCATAAAGTCAACTTCTCCCGCTTTTCAGCTCATTACTAAACAACCATCATTTTTGGGGCAAACAGGTTCCTAATTTAAAAAGAGGAAGGTATAAAATTCGTATCTTATTAAATAAAAAAGTACAATATTTGTTATCAAATTCTATTAAACTTCATGTCATTTCCCTGCACATTCATCTCCTGTCCTGTTTTGCGCCCTCAGTTTGAAATTTTGAATGACACCAAAGTTTCTTTATAATTCAAAATGAAGCGCTTCATGATAAGTCAAAGAAATTAGGTATCCTTTTTATATAATTTCAATAAATCACAGAAGTTTCAACTTTTTGCGCACTATTTTCCTTGTAATGAAGTTCAATAATCTTAGAAAATTAATTGAATTAGAGCCGATCGGGTATTGGAGATATCTGCATTTGATGAAACGTCTGCCCTTTGAAATTTCAGAGTTTCGTTGTTCTGCGCGGGGAGGAATATCTTCCTCCCGGCATATACACTTCTTCTCCTCTGTTTTGCGAGTTAAAGATATGCACTGTCGCTAAATTGTTTGTAATCAAATCTGATCTTTCCAAGGGAAGTATCCAATATGTGTTTGAGAATACCGTTTTCTCGGGACCCTTTTCATGGCAAAAAATTGATAAAACGCTTTAGTTTCCGCGCTTCGCGCGGGGTTGTTATCATTTTAATTTCCTCCATTGTATTCCTTTTTTGTGCGTTCACAATCTTTTTTGAAAACAATGTTCAAAATCACAATATAGTCAACTGAATTGAAGCTGATATATAGGTACTAAAGACAAAAGAGACGGCTCCTTTTCATTTTAATTTATGAAACACCAAAAGCTTCGCAAGGGAGGGGGAAACTCCCCCTCCCTGCACCCACCCCCTAGGGAGCGCGCTTCGCACGCTCTGTGAGTGTTGGCACGCTTCGCGTGCATTTACCGCCCCCTCCAAAATGAAATCCTGGCTACGCGGTTGGTAGTGATCGAGGGACATCATCAACTCTCATTTGCATAATACTGAGTTGTGCATATAACTATTTTGTGAAAAATATATATGTGAAATTTGGAAATGCCATACTGATTTACTCATTTTTACATCCAATTTTGATGAATTTTTCAAAATTATGCTTGTTGGATTTTTTTCTATTGATTCAAATCAACATTTTTTTTCTGGGGTGGACTTGACCTTTAATTAAACATTGAACTGTGGGAGAGATGCAAAAAAAATGGCAGGGACAATGATTTACAAGCCAAGCACTGATCGATTTTCAAGTCATTATCAGAAAACGGAGGTGAAAGAACGGGAAGGGGAAAAATGCAATGAAAGAAAGAAATTATATAGAGAAAGAAAGAACGTAGGAGAGGGGGGTTGGGTGGGGATCGAGCTGCATGGGAACGAGTCGTTGGGAATTTGTCTAGTCTGACAAACTTTATTATTGCAATTCTTTGTTTCTAACTTGACAACCAAACGATACACGTCCCTCATGAATAACCGGATATATATTGTCACTCGGACTGTTATGAGTGAGAGAAAAGCAAAAAAACCCAAAACAAACATGTTGCGATATCGGCCTAAATTAATTGCATCATAATTCATAGTGCATTGAAGTAAGATTATTTCTTCACACACACTTTCTTGTGAAAATGCCTATTTGTTCAACTGCATGGCCTATCCCTTCCCCAATAGGCCTACCCCCCCCCCCCCCCCAACCTCACCAATCGCATAGGGTGGACAAAATAATACTGCACGAGCAAGTATTTGGCCTTCGGCTGTATAAAACGTGTAATTTTTGTTTGTCAACGAAACAAAGTACGAATCTCTTGTAATGAAAAGATCTCTGACTTCATAATTTTATAAAGTCAAAACTTATTCCCAAAATATTTTATGAATGTGAGAAAGACCAGCGGTCGAGAATACAGCATATACGCCAGTTTTCCCATAATTTTTCTTTCCACATGTAAATTGGCGGATCAGGGCTGGGGGCGACCAAGGTATATTTTGAAAATTGCTCATAGACATACATTTTTATTTATTTACTTTAATAATTGTATGCATTTATTCATTCATTCATGCATGGTCATTTATCATATATTCTGTTTCATTTCCCCAGTGTAAGAGAGTCTTGCACAATAGAGCTAAATGTACGAAAATTGCCATTATAAAATATGGGCCCGTCTGTTTTGCTGTTTCCACCAATTTTTATTTCAAAATCCAAAATGATACATTTTCTTTTGTTCCACGTTCCAATAAATAAAAAATCTTACTTGACATCTAACACGAAACGAGTGACCATTTTTGAACTTTCTTCACAACGTAAAATTTTATAAGAATCTTTTTACTATAATTGGCGACCTTGCCTGACACAGTCCAATTCGATATTGCCATAAACTATATAAATCGCTCTTGTACCATGATTGGTATACCCTGGCCTAATGGCACTGGATGCATGATCAGTTTCAAGTTTCCAATTTGCACCTTTCTAATGAGTCTGAGCAGAAACACAAGTAAAGAACTGTATATAGCTCCTTTATAGAGGCATATTTACAAATGATATGTTGGGTACAGGGGCGGATCCAGCTTCGCTGATATGGGGGGGGGGGATTTTTCAGTCACATTTTCCACAATCGGCCGCTCGAAGTTGATTTATGTATGTTTATTTGAAGGGGTAGTCCATTAGCTGTATTCCTATAAATCAACATAAATATTTAATAATCTCATAAGCCTTATATAAATAGTTCGAGCGCGAAGCGCAGGCTAATTTTCTATTTGAAATTTTAACATTCTGGGCAATGTTTGTGAGCCTGAACGAATCGTGTATATATGCAACTAAATAATTAGCCATGAATGCGTTGCATATTTCAACAATCAAATAGAAGTACATTTTTACCTAAAGAAGGGAAATTCTAAGCTTTTTTGTAAACGTAAACAGGATATGTATATCACTGAACTATTGATGCGAGGGCGAAGCGCGAGCGTAAAAAAAAGAGATTTAGACTAAAACGGGACACATCATTCATGTTTTGTAAATAATGAAAAGGATGAGTAATTTGGGATCTTTCTAGATTAATAACATGAATAATGCGAGCGCGGATCCAGGGCGAAGTTCCCGGGTCCCTCTAGGAGTGGGGAAAATAAAAAAAGGGAAAAGAGAGGAGAAAAAAAGGAGGAAAAGAGGAGGAAGACAAATGAAAAAAATAAGGTGAGAAGAAGACTTGGAAAATACAAAAAAAATAAGAATCTTTCATATCACTATATGAATTTTTCGCTCGCACTTGCATGTTTGATATCGAGATACAAATAATCCTCAATGGGCTGATATGGAGCTTAAAATATCACGTTGCTTGATTTACAAATTGATTTTTTTTAATGTGCAGCCGTAGTCCGTTTATGGTCTGATCGAGTATCAATGCAGCTCGCGCTACGCGCTCGCATTATTTGTCAAGTACCCAATCTCTAGTCTTCGTATTTACAATAAATTCTCAAAATATTCTTATTCAGGTCTGATTGTCAAAACATATCAGCTCTGATTGTCAAAACCTATCAGCTAGCGCTGCGCGCTCACATTTCGATTGGTTAGTTATTTATCTCTATAACAAACTATTCAAAATCCCTTTTCATGACAATTTATTAAAAAAAAATCGGTTCGTGATTTGCGCTCGCATTAATTGTTAAAGATATATCAACCAATGCCTTCTATTCATAAATAGAAAAATACTTAGAATATCCAGTTTTCAGAAATTGATATTAACAAATTTCTCGCTCTTATTGGGCTTATTAGAGTAATAAATAAGATAATAACAATAACATTTCATGAATTGCTAATAACTATATTGTCTTTTTTTTATAATTGAAAGAATTTTCATCTCGCGCTTGGGGACACTTAATAGGTAGATAATTTCTATTTTCATATGACAAAATGTCCTTAGAATGTTCCCGTCCTAGGTCAGAATAATTTCCGAAAAATATCCGCTCGAGCTTCGCGCTTGAATCATTTATTGAGTGCGATCCACATCCAGTCAGTTTCATTTTCAGTGTTTGAAATAGTTTTCAGATTAGAATTCTGCTCGCACTTCCCGCTCGCATTACGTAGGAAGATGCCTAATCACCACTGTGCCTAATTACCCATCTTCACGCCTTACAAAACATGAACTTGTGTCCCGTTTTTAGCTCTAAATCTTGATTTTCCCCATCGCGCTTATCGCTCGTATTGTCTAGTTATATACCTATTCAGTTCAGGATTAATGCTTAGAATGTCAATTTTCTTGTTGGAATGTCAAAAATGTTCAGCCCGCACTTCGCGCTCGCATTATTCCATTCTTGAAATAGGCCATCATAATTATATAGGCCTATGTATCGTCTTCATGGCTACTACAATCAGAACAGGTCCCTTGTTTATCAGGCCAGAATATATATGAAAAAAAAATCTGCTCGTGCTTCGTATTTGCAGTATAGTTATTAGTTAGATGTTTTATTTTCAGGACAAAATATGACATTTACGAAAAATTTTAACTCGCGCATCACTCGCACTATATTGAATAGTACGTATAGGATTATACATTTCAGGGGTCGCGGAAGCGAGGGGGGGCTCCAGCCCCTGCTTTTTTCCATAACCGTGTTCAAAAAAGTAAAAATGACCATTTGATTGTGATTTTTTGCATGGTCACCCCCCCAAAAAAAAAAACATTTGACTCAGCCCCCCCTCACTTTGAAAACCATTCTGCGGCCCCTGCATTTATGTTGTTTTATAAGAATAAAGCTGACTGTTAGGTCTACACCTTCAAAGAAAGAAACAAACAAAAATCAACTCAGAGCGGTCGATCGTAGAAAATAATGGGTGAAAAATCCCCCCCCCCCCATATTCGTGATATTGGCCGCGAAATTGATCTGCCTCTGCTATCATGTTAGCTCGTTCCATTCTTATTTCCTGTTTCCCTTGCCTCATTTGTTCTTTCTTTTCCTTTACTTGTTATCCTCTTTTTTTTACCTTTCCCTTTCCCTTAATTTCTTCTTTTCTCCCTTTTCCCACTTCCAAATTAATTTCCCTTCCCCAATGCATGCGCTGAAATATGACGTGAAAGACATGAACACATCGTACACGCAAAACTGTGTATGAACAGAATGCATAGAGTTGGATAAAGCGTGAGAGAATGTCAGGCCGAAGCGCCGAGCTGAGCGAGCGTGACCAATGTCCATCGCATCGCATCGCATGCAGCATGCAGTATAATGTATCTCGCAGTTTCAAGAACCATGAACCAATCTTGTCGCACGTGGAAATTTGTAGCCAAAATTTTGACCGACTCATCTCTAATACGTTTTCATGAACGTCAAAATAAACTACTGTAACATGTGAACTACAGGTTGGAGGGACAGCATAAGGGGTAAGTTAGTCCACATTTTTTAAAATAATTATCTAACCCATCTAACAAAAATTCAACGGTTTCCTGTGCTCCTCGCCGAACTCGCTGGGGGAGAAACTCAACGGAGGCCATGCTAAAACTAAGGAACAATGATCGACGAGCGCGCACACGGAATTAGCAGACTACGCTCGCAGGGATATTTCGGTTTGCTAAAAGTGGAACGGCTAGTGATCAACTAACAGGGGGAAAAATCAGTCGTGGACGAAAGTGGGCGCTATATAAGTGCGCATAAATTCAGCGAACTGTCTTTGAAATTCAGCCGAGGAGAATGATTTTATTTCTCGGAGTTTATTTAAAATTTAATATTTCCAAGAAGAAATTCTGTCAATTTCGCATTGAATCATCATCAGCAATCGTTATTCAATAGGAAAGATCCATTCAACTGGAATTTTTGTATCCTTTACCAACACTATCCACGAGCTTTAAAAGGACCGCTGACGTAAACCAGAAAAATGCAAAATTTTGCATGCTGCAGACAGTAAAAACCAACCGCTCACGGCCCGGCCACGTCGCAATCGCGCAGCGGAAACTGGCCGTCTAAAAACCCGCGACGGCCCGGACCAAACAGATGCGAATGCAAATCACACTCGCTCAACTCAGTCCGTCCGTCGGCCGTCCAAATTAATGAACCGATATAACTAAAACCCATCACATAAACTTACCAGTTCCATGTTTTCTTGAGTTCGTACTCCTATTCTTGCCTCGCTTTCTCCTTTGTGATTTCGAACCTCCCATATTTTGTTGGTAATAATAATTTTAATAACAGTCGTGTTTCTGAAATGGACGTACCGTAGCTTCGTCAAAAATAAAACGCACATGTGTATGTGTGCGCGCGCAGAGTTGTCTGGTATGGGGATTCCCCCAGATTCCCCCTTGCCGATCTCGCATTTTTTGGGGGAGGGGTATATACTTAGTGTTTAAAACAAAATTAGGAAAAAGTGGTATGTATGTTAAAAATACTCTAGGGAAAGGAAATTCTAGTTGAAAAAATATATTTGAAATAAAGCGCCAGTTAGGTTTAGATGTTTTATTGAGCATCCTCCAAGAAGCAGATACAATTAAGCTAGCCTTTTTGAATGTTTATATAAGATTCATTGACCTGAACATTCTTCTTTATATAACACCATTGACTGCAACATATGCATATACACTTTAAATTGATGCAAGGGGGTGTCTGGAATGGGAGGGACAGAAATCCTGAAACTTTGTTCTGTCAGACTCAGTCTAGATTTATTGCAAATTATTCAAATTTTCGTAATTTTTAAGGTCTGAAAAATTTCAGGGGCTGCCAACTCAAACAAGGGATTAAACTTCATTGTTCTTAATCAGAGGCACTAGCGTACCTACGGGGGGGGGGGCAGGGGGGGCACCCTGCCCCCCTGACGAGTCACAACCCATGCAAAAACGTATCTTTGCCCCCCCCCCCTGACGGGCTTGAGAAACCTTTTTTGCCCCCCCTGACGAGCTTTAAGACCTTTAATGCCCCCCTGACGAGCTTGAAGACCTTTTTTTTTTTTTTTTTTTTTTTTTTTTTTTTTTGCTTGTCAATTTTTTTGGTGGACGGTTTTGCCCCCCCCTGTGGAAAATCCTAGGTACGCCACTGATCAGAGGGCCTGATAATACATAAAAGGTTTTTTTTAAAGGGTGCCCAGCAAAACCTTCATTTATCTCTTTTTTTTTTTACAGAAAAGGTACTTATTTTATCAATCATTATTATTCTACCTCCATGAATTCTGCCTTCCTCTGAGCCCCAGTCAAATGTATTGCTGTACACACGCGTGACCAAAAAAAAACGCGTTGAAAAGGGATGGGTTTTTTTTAGACGCGGGCCGCGCGTGCACTCGTAAAGGGTATTAAAAACATTGATTTTCCAAAAAGGGGTAGTTTTGAAAAACTGGTCAATGGTCAATCGCAGGGTTAAAGGTATTTAGGGTATTTTTTTTCCAAAGGTTTTTGTTAAGACTAGCCAAACGTGTTTATTAGGGTATTTTTTCCCCCAAAGCTTTTTCCTCGGGGTCAATTCCGGCGACCACTTGTTTAGGGGCCAAAATGTACAAATAAAAAGCCAGGGAAAAATTTGTTTAGAGGGTTATTTTGCACACAGAGAAAAACTCGTTTAGGGGTGTTTGGAAATAATTTTTCCACGCGTGTGTACAGCAATACATTTGACCCCCCCCCCCCCCGGGAATTTACAGTACTTGTTTGGAAGTTTAGTGTTTAAATCGTCGACGAGAGGTAAAAAATACAACTTAATATCGATAGATAAAAACCACCACCACCAATTACTGACCGGTCACACTATTCAAAGAGCAACGTCGCAATTATTAAATAGGGATAGGCCTACATTAAAAAAAGCGGGGGAGGGGGCTCCAACTAAAGCTAGAATTATTCAAATATTTAGAACCTCCTGAATCAATTG
This sequence comes from Lytechinus pictus, assembly GCF_037042905.1. Taxonomy (NCBI): domain Eukaryota; kingdom Metazoa; phylum Echinodermata; class Echinoidea; order Temnopleuroida; family Toxopneustidae; genus Lytechinus; species Lytechinus pictus. The sequence goes on from NC_087257.1 coordinate 17,404,462, forward strand.
AAAATCGACAAGACTCTTGAATGATATTCATACCATGATATATCCAACTATTTTCAATTTTTTAGCTCTATATACGAAATGTAGGCCAACTGCATTCATCCAATGATCGACCTATTAACAAGATAACTAAAAAAGTAACATGAATTACATATAATCCAAGAAAAGGAAATAATAATCTTACCTCATGACGGACTCTTATCATTTTCTATTTGGTCCCAAGATGACAGTAAGCATTTTGCTGTCTGCTACAAAAGGTCTCACATGAAGGGTTCATTTCTCCCAATAATTTATAACATGAGTTTGCATTTGTTTGTCATGGCTGGGATATGTTTATAAGCTGTTCCCTCATTTCCACGATCATCCATTTCCGATCAGTCGTCTTAATTTGCATAATGGTACCAGCACCAGGAATAAGGGGAGCTTTTCAGGAAAGGACTTTTATCTGACAAGTCCCATTTTATCCGACAGTTACCATAGTAACAGTGCTTCTCAGCCAATCACAATCAAGGAAAGTTGTCAGGTAAAAAATGAGAGAAAAACAAAAAGAGAAGAAAAAGAAAGAAATAGGTACGAAAACGAAATATGACGTTATTTTTTCATATATTTGTTAGAATTTGTCAGAAAACTGGGATTGAGACCATTTCTGAGTGAACAACTAGCTAAATATTAACAGCATAAATATATTGCACTTGACAATATTCCATACATTTCAATTATAATATTAAACGTGATCTGGGGCCCGTTGCAGAAAGAGTTGCGTTTAAACGCAAGCCAAAAAATAAATCGCAAGTCCCAAATGCGCGCTGTTGATTGGTTGTAAATCAAGTTACGCGTGATTTTTAGAGTTGCGTTTGATTGCAAACTCTTCCTGCAACGGGCCCCTGATCAACCTCAACTATGGAAAGCTAGCAATGCCCACGTCTAAAATGCAGGTTGGTTCAAAATGTTTTCTAGATATTATGATGTAAGGTTTTGTAAAGTTCGCCTTTGTTTACAAAGGACATTTTGATAATTTCTTGTCGACACTGATGAATTTCCATAGAGTTACACTGCAAAAACTATGGTTTTGATTTAACACCCGGGGGGCCACTTACATTGACGAGTGGATACCATGCGCGACCAAAAAAACAAGTAAAAAGGATGTCTTTTTCAAGATAAGGCACGTTACGTACGTAACGTGATAAGGGTGTCAAAAACACAAAAATAATAAAAAAAGGGTATCTATTTCTTTAGGAAAGCTACGTGTTTAGGGTAAGATTTTGTGGGGATGATAAAACAAAATTAAAATGTGTTATAAAGAATGTCCTTTTTGCCCCAACACTACGTGTTTAGAGTCCGATTTGTGCGAGGTGTGGAAGGTGGGGCCGTACTAAACCAAATGGTGTAAAGGTAAAACCGACGACCGACGGACCCGTGACATAACAATAAAATATCGCTGTAATTGTTTAGGGGTTCATTTCAGGGAATACTTGCCAAGAGTATCGTTTTGTTGCCAATACTTGTTAAGGGTAGGGTTTCAGACGCAAATACTTGTTAAGGGGTGCATTTTCAGAATATGGAAAATACGTGTTTAGGGTGCTTTTCGAGACCCCGTGGTCGCGCATGGTATCCACTCGTCAATGAAAGTGGCCCCCCCCCCCCGGGATTTATCACCAGCCCGGAATCTATATGTCCACACCAGAGAAGTGTTAAACACCAGTTTCGTTTTGGTCTAACACCAGATAGATGTTTATACAACACCAATTAGTAATAAAACAGCATCGGTTTGATTCCAAATATTGTTTTAATACTTCTCTGGCGTGGACATTCCGGGCTGGTGTTAAATCATTTAACATCGGAGTCTTTGCAGTGTACGAGTAAATGGATCAATCGTAAGGTATGCATCATGTTATAAGCACACACAAATCTTGATTCTGGCAAATTTTCCATATATATATATATATATATATTGTAAAGAAATGGATGAAGAGAACAAAGGTAGACGTAGCTTAAATCAAAGTTAGCAAGAGCTATCTACCCTTTGGAAAAATTGGTGATGCCCACATTGAACCATTCCGAGAAAAACCATGTTTTTTATTCTCACTTATTGCAATATTCTTATGAGAAACTAAATTGTCATGGTGTACTAACCTATCATGTGAACATATATATGGGTATAAAAGAAATCTACCTGTCTTCATTTTTTTCTATATATTCTTAAAAAAATTATCATCGTGGACCTAACCCCTTTTGCAACTAAACTGAAATGAATCCAATCTCTTTTGATTAAAAACGTGATTTTTCTTTGCCACTTTCATTCACGTTTTCATTTGAATTTGAAATTTTCTTTGGTATCATCTGAGTGACTAAAATTTAGAGGTTTAGAGACAAAAAACAATAAAAATTTATGAAAAATGGACCTAACCCCTTTTGACAAATGAGTTCTCCAGAAGACTTTAGTTGCAAAAGGGGCTAGGTCCACTCCAAGAAAATCATTTTTTTTAATTCTCCCATATTGCAATATTTCTATGCGAAACTGAATTTTCATGATATCCTAACATGGGAACATAAAATTGGGTACAAAAGAAATTTACCTGTCTTCATATTTTTTAAGATATTCTTTTCCAAAAAAATAATCTGTGTGGACCTAACCCATTTTTGCAACTAAACTGAAATGGACCTAACCCCTTTTGAAAAAAAGGGATTTTTCTTTGCCATGTTAGTTCACTTTTTAATAGAAATTTCAACTTTTCTTTGGTATCATCTTATAGAGCTACTAAGAATCTATGAGACATAAAAATCAAATTTGATGAAAAATTGACCTAACCTCTATTGCAAGTGAGCTCTTCATATACGCCTTATTTTTTCTTCATCCCCTCACGGACCTTATACATAGGCGGCGGAAGCGGGGGGGGGGGGGACAGGTCCCTCCTAAATTTGAGGTGGGGGGACGGTCACCCCCTAAATTTTTAGTTGAGAACCTTTTTTTTTTTGCTTGTCAAAAAAAATTGGTTCCTTCCCTTCCTTCCCTTTTTCATTTCTCTTCTCTTTTTTCTCTCTCTTTCAGTTCGCTCTTCCTTTTTCTCCCCTATTTCTTTTTCCTTGCCTTTGAAAAATTTTAGAGGTTCGATCGAACCCTCGACCCTCTGGCTATACCGGCTTGATTATCATGATTATTCTGCGTCATTTCTTACCTAGAGTGTGGCGTGACTTACATACTTGGGATTTTTAGAACGGAGTAATATGCAACCATCACCCCTCCACCGTATTTGGGATTTTCTCATTAATTGTAAAATCGCAATCGTTGGTCTGAATACGGTAAAACATAGGGCTTTATAAAAGAACCATATCTACTTCGTAAGTTTCATAAAACTAATTTTGATAACAAGTTTGCAACAGGTAAAAAGCTACTGAAATAATTCAGTTTGATTGGTTGATATGTGCATTTGCTATCAAAACAAGTTTTTGTGAAACATGACCCTGGATCAATTGTAATTTATCAAGCTGTTTGCAATTTACGGATGACTTACACAACCGGTGGACCTTTTTTTCTTTGGTGCTATTAGTCAATAGCGTACAAATGGAGTGGAGGGGGGGGGGGGGGGCTTGCCGAGCTGATGTACGTCCCCCTACCCAAAGTCTCATGACCAAGACAAAAAGCAAACAAAGAAAAAGGGTGAAATCTTATTTCATTTTCTAAATAGTACATCAAATCACAAAATTAAATTTTGGATAAGGTGAATCCAGTGTTTGGCTCACTCGCTTCGCCCTCTTGCAGCTTTAGAATTTTTGCCTCGTACGCCATGTCTAGACCACCTCAAATTATTTTGTTGGCTCCTTATTACCCACCCTCTGCCCTCAGATTATCCAACATTTTTATTCCCATCAGCCACAGTTAAATCCAATCTTTGAAGATACAAATTGATGTCGTTAAAGGTCAAGTCCACCCCAGAAAAATGTTGATTTGAATAGAGAAAAATCAAACCAGCATAATGCTAAAAATTTCATCAAAATCGGATGTAAAATAAGAAAGTTATGGCATTTTAAAGTTTCGCTTAATTTTCACAAAACAGTGATATGCACAACTCAAGTGTCATGCGAATGAGTCAGTCGATGACGTCCATCACTCACTATTTTATTATTTGAATTATACAATATTTCCTTTTTTACAGATTTGACAACAAGGACCAAGTTGACCGAACCATATTATAGTATTAAACAATGTTAATTCTGGGAGGAATTAATCGTTGTTTCACTTGACAATGAGGAGAAAATTTTAATATTTCATTTTTCATGTAATAAAATACAAAAGAAAAAGTGAGTCAATGACGTCACCAGTCTCCTCAATTGCATAAAGACCATGATGTGCATATAACTGTTTTGTGAAATTAAGCAAAACTTTAAAATGTCATAACTTTCTTATTTTACATCCGATTTTGATGAAATTTTCAGTGTTATGCTTGTTGGATTTTTCTCTTTTTATTCAAATCAGCTTTTTGTTGGGGTGGACTTGTCCTTTAAAAAGCATTATTTTTGTCAAAATGGGATCACAGTTACCATGGTTACACCAAAGTCACGGGCCCGTATTCTGAAGTCGGGTTTAACTTAAACTCAGGTTTAAAGTTGTGGTGTAAGTATGGACAGCCAATTGTTACATAATCACTAACAGTAAAGATATCATACTTTCAGCTCATTCAGCTCTCAAATCATTCATAATTGTGTAGGAAGTATAAATAGATGATTGTCTTCACCATCGATGAATCAGGAAAGAGCACAGTAAACATAAGAAACATACAACTTAATTAAAATTTTGATACTTTTGGCTTCCCATACTTAAACCACAACTTTAAACCTGAGTTTAAGTTAAACCCGACTTCAGAATACGGGCCATTCAGTCTTGTTGAAATGTCAGTGAAACCTCGGGTAGGGGTCTTACCTCATAAGCACAATAACAGGCCACCATTCGTGCGTATTCGTAACTTCCATTATCATGATTATATGACTACCCTGTTTGCAAATTACCGGTTTTGATTTTTACCCCGATAAGCCAAAAATGGAGAGCTTGAAAAATGTCAACTAGAAGACTAATTCATTTATTTTTAAGGAGGCTGTTTATTTGCATAATTATATTCAACAAATCATAGACAAAGCGACATTGGGAAGGCCATAAAGCTTTCAATATTGAAAAGGAACATCAAAGTCATGTTTAGTTATGTTTCATCCTTGCTATGTGTGCTAGACACATAATGCAGCTATGTTATTTTTTGTAATATTTTATCAGATTGTATGTTTTTTAAATGAATGATCAATAAAGACTCTTAAAAAGAAAATATATCTTAATAATAAAACAATGAAAAAAAAGTTTTCCATATATATTACAAGACAACATATTCGAATAGTTATTTCTAAAGTATTATGATAAAACAAACATTTTAATCACAAAATTAAACAATTAGCATATCAATGAAAAGATCTATATGCTCTCTCCTCAGGTTATAATCATTTATAATTTTAAAGAGCTTATTGAATCAAATTATAATCCAAAAGAATCTCGATCCTGGCTTCGGTGATACTTTGCTTTGATATAATATTGAGCTTTGTTTTTACCAAATGAATAGATTGTTCAGTATAGAGTCCAAGCCTTGTAAAAATCTCAGTATCGTAATCAATAATTTTACCATCAACATCTTTCTGAGTTTATATTTCCTATGAATAGAATGGCCGTTGGAATTTTCCCTCCTTCATGTTCTTTGCACATGTTTAATGAAATATTCTATTGCACCTTTAATTTTATTTGATTACAATGTAAGGGGCAGTTTTTTACGATTGATTGCATTGACTACAAATCAATCGTGAAAATCAAGCGTACGATTAATTATTGCTAACGTTTGTGTTACGGGACCCAAGAATTGTGTACAAATAATGCACAGTTGTGGTGTTCGTGACATGCATACAACATAAATTTAGATGGTATCAATGAAGATACAAGAATCACGAGGCTTTATTGCCGGGTGCATTCGCACACTCACATTGAAAATACCCAAGTCGCCTGCATCGCCACTAATATAAAACTAAAAACAAACTTCTAACGGTGAATGATTTGTTTCGTCGAAATGGGTGGAAACTATGAATAAATGGCAATTAAAGGAACGTTTGCAAATAGTTCAAATGTTTTTTTTTATGGATTTTTTCCCATCAATTTATTGCTACGTCTGTGCATCATTCAATTTAATATGAAATTTAACAGATATGTAGCACTAATGTTACTGAAGGTCGGAATTCAGTAATTACAATTATTAATTACTTTCTGTGACAGTGTTTATCTACAGACTGTTACGACATAATTGAATGGCATCATTTAGAATGAACATCAAGCGAGAAACAAGATCTATATGGACTACTTCTATTTGCTACAGATCGAATATGAATTTGCAGATGATCCAACTCTTGTTTAATAGCCTCCATGAACAATGTCGAATCACGTCTTGGGCGGACAAGTCACTCTCCTACTTGCGGTAGCTGCCCTTGGTTCCGAGGGACTGCAGCCGGGAGACGAGACCTCCCTTTGGAACTGACCCGCCGTGTCTCTTGGCGGTGGATGACATGTGACCAGCCGCGAAAGTACCGGATTTGACCCCTCTCGGGGTGTAGCCCAAGCGGTTGGCTCCTGCGCTGACCTGTGAACTCGGTTGGCTTCCAGGAGGCATATTTGTATCTGTCGAAATAATTTCAAGAAAATTAATTAATTAGACCTGTAGTCAGTGGCGTACCTAGGATTTTCCACAGGGGGGGCAAAACCGTCCGCCAAAAAATTTGACAAGCAAAAAAAAAAAAAAAAAAAAAAAAAAAAAGGTCTTCGATCACAAATAAAGGATTTCGTACCAGAAAAAAATTGACAAGCAAAAAAAAAAGAAAAAAAAAAAAAGAAAAAAAAAAAAAAAAAAAGGTCTTCGATCACAAATTAAGGATTTCGTACCAGAAAAAAATTGACAAGCAAAAAAAAAAAAAAAAAAAAAAAAGGTCTTCAAGCTCGTCAGGGGGGCATTGAAGGTCTTAAAGCTCGTCAGGGGGGGCAAAAAAGTTTTTTTCAAGCCCGTCAGGGGGGGGCAAAGATACGTTTTTGCATGGGTTGTGACTCGTCAGGGGGGGGGGGCAGAGTGCCCCCCCTGCCCCCCCCCCCCCCCGTAGGTACGCTAGTGCCTGTAGTGTTGCTTGGCCAGCTCGGGGAGGTACATTTTAGTACTAGGTTTGCTAATTCTCCCGGGGGGGAGTTGATTCCAGCGCGACCATGGGGTCTCGAAAAGCTGCGCAGCACCCTAAACACGTAATTTCCATATTCTGAAATTGCACCCCTTAATAAGTACTGGTGTGTGAAACCCTACCCTTAACAAGTATTGGAAACAAAACGATACTCTTGACAAAGGCCTGAAATGAACCCCTAAAGCAAGGTTTCCACTTTGGCGAGTTAACATCGCGAGTTATGGCGAGTTATAGCGAGTTGCCAAAATGAGGCACTCGCGATAACTCGCATAAAGCTCACCATGAAACTCGGGATAACTCGCGACAACTCGGCATGGCTCGGCGGAGCTCGTTCAAGCTCGGGACAATTAACTCTCCTTGAAGTCATGAGCAGTTTCAAAATTTTTGAACATGTTCAAAAATGCATGTTTGCAATGAATCACAATTGGTTTCCAAGCAATAGATCTCGGTGGATCATTATTATTTAAAATTTTGGTTACGTTCTAAAATTGCTCTTGCGAGTGAGCGAAGGGAGCCAGTAAACTTACCATATTTTATTAATGATTTTTTTTCTTTCGAGCACTCAACGATTTTCTAAATCAAATATTTTGGTCATGCACCGTCGTATAAGTTACTAAATAAGAACCTGTTGTGTGCCTGGCATTCCAGTTACTAAGTTTCATCAAAATCAACAATGGTTGTATTAGATATCCAAATTGCATATTAGCTCCTTTAAATGAATAATAACAATACTTTGGTAATTTTGCCATGACTACCCTGAACTTGCTTGGGTGCTGTGCTGAGACCATTATCATTTTCATGGTGGTTGCCATGTTTGGCTTTACTTGCTTCCTTCTCTCGTTTAAAAATCTAAGAACATTCTCCACAAACTCCCCAGCAATTACTATACATAGATGTTTCAGTAAAGGTTGAAACTACTCAAAGACTGCTTTTATTAGAGACAATTGCTAGACCTTTGTCTGTGTTTAGTAAATTTCTTGTAAAAAAAAAAAAAAAAAAAAAATATTTTGATTACGATACTCAGATATCAGAAAATGTAGCAGAATTAACAGATTTTAGGCATTGATTATTCATGTTACTTTCGCTCTATTTGATTTAATTTCCACATTCCAATAATAAAAGACAAGTATAATAATTTTTTCAGCATTACATAACAATAAGCAAATAATATAATGAATAACATATACATATATAACATTATTCCAACTAAAATATAATATATTTGAAAATTTCCTTTTTTTTAATTATTGAAACATGTAGCAGATAAAATATAAATATCGACACAAAACATTCTGAAATGTGGAAGACTGTCGTAATATTAATAATAATGATGATAATATTAATAGGCACTTATAAATAATACTTTAGAAATAACTATTCGAATATGTTGTATTGTAATATATATGGAAAACGTTTTTATTTCATTGTTTGACATGAAGGAGGGAACGGCCATTCTATTCATAGGAAATATAAACTCAGAAAGATTTTGATGATAAATCATTAATTACGATACTGAGATTTTTACAAGGCTTGGACTCTATTCTGAACAATCTATTCATTTGGTAAAAAACAAAGCTCAATATTATATCAAAGCAAAGTATCACCGAAGCCAGGATCGAGATTCTTTTGGATTATAATTTGATTCAATAAGCTCTTTAAAATTATAAATAATTATAACCTGAGGAGAGAGCATATAGATCTTTTCATTGATATGCTAATTGTTTAATTTTGTGATTAAAATGTTTGTTTTATCATAATACTTTAGAAATAACTATTCGATTATGTTGTCTTGTAATATATATGGAAAACTTTTTTTTTCATTGTTTTATTATTAAGATATATTTTCTTTTTAATAGTCTTTATTGATCATTCATTTAAAAAACATACAATCTGATAAAATATTACAAAAAATAACATAGCTGCATTATGTGTCAGGCACACATAGCAAGGATGAAACATAACTAACCATGACTTTGATATTCCTTTTCAATAAGTGGAAGCTTTATGGCGTTCCCAATGTCGCTTTGTCTATGATTTGTTGAATATAATTATGCAAATAAACAGCCTTCTTAAAATAAATGAAATCTTCTAGTTGACATTTTTCAAGCTCTCCATTTTTTGCCTTATCGGGGTAAAAATCAAAACCAGTAATTTGCAAACAGGGTAGTCAATTCTTAATGGAAGTTACGAATTACGAATACGCAAGAATGGTGGCCTGTTATTGTGCTTATGAGGTAAGACCCCTACCCGAGGTTTCACTGGCATTTCAACAAGACTGAATGACTTTGGTGTAATCACGGTAACTGCGATCCTATTTTGACAAAAATAATGCTTTTTAACGACATTATAATTTGCATCTTCAAAGATTGGATTTAACTGTGGCTGATGGGAATAAAAATGTTGGATAATCTGAGGGCAGGGTAATAATGAGCCAACAAAAATAATTTGAGGTGGCTAGACATGGCGTACGAGGTTAAAAATTCTGAAGCTGCAAGAGGGCGAAGCGAGTGAGCCAAACATTTAATTCACCTTATTTATCCAAAATTTAATTTTGTGATTTGATGTACTATTTAGAAAATGAAATGATACTTCACCCTTTTTCTTTGTTTACTTTTTGTCCAAAGAACAATGTAAGTCATCCGTAAATTGCAAACAGCTTGATAAATTACAATTGATCCAGGGTCATGTTTCACAAAAACTTGTTTTGATAGCAAATGCACATATCAACCAATCAAACTGAATTATTTCAGTAGCTTTTAACTTGTTGCAAACTTGTTATCAAAATTAGTTTTATGAAATTAACTTACGAAGTAAATGGTTCTTGTATAAAGCCCTATGTTTTACCGTATTCAGACCAACGATTTCGATTTTACAATTGATGAGAACATCCCAAATACGGTGGAGGGGTGATGGTTGCCTATTGCTCCGTTCTAAAAATCCCAAGTATGTAAATTGATGTCACGTACGCCACACTCTAGGTAAGAAATGACGCAGAAGCCATGTTTTCAATCCGAGTTTAATCTAGACTAGTTTTGAGTACGGTATGATGATTTCCATTCTCCTCGCGCGAATTTTTTTTACCGTGCGAGCGATTTTTATTTCTCTGGAGGAAGAGTAAGGACGATAATAAGACCTGTATTAAAACTGGAAACGAAAGGGATTCATATGACATATACGACTTATGATATACTGGAATATTGGTATGATAATTCTGTCTGATTTGCATTTTTTTTTCCTTTCGAAGAAGAAAATACCGTAGACCTTAGAACTTGTTTGTTACCAATAACTTCAGTTCAGTACCTCACGATCGAAATCGAGTGAGAGAGAAGTACATGTTGGAGTAAATGGGAGATAACGATGTGGGATTTACATACAATTCAACAAAAATCAAGTCAAATATGTGGAATGTGATTATGTTAAAACAGAAGTCAAAATTCGCTTATGTTAAAAGAGTAGTCCAGTACATTTTATTTAAGGCACTTGCCGGCTTAAAAACTCAAATTTCAATTTCATTTTATTTTCCCAGCATGTTTATCCCATTGAAGACATTGTTAGAAAAAATAATCGCATCGAAATAAAAAAAAAAATCGCCCAAAATCCAAAACCCGAGTGATTACGCACGCGCACGCGACCCGACTGATTAGTGTAAACCTTCTAAATTGACAAACATGTACACATGATTGGCAATTTTCTTTGTTGTTTGTTGTTGTTTCTTTGTTTTTTTTTACTCAAAAGAAAAAGATGTTATGAACTTTATAACATCAAAACAAGAATAAATCCTTGATATCTACTCAGAGCAATTAAAATCGAGTCTGATCAATAAAATCAGGTTAATCTTGCAAAACAATAATAAAGTATGTTCATGTAGCCTATAAGCGGTTAAACACCTATACCATAAGTGGACGTACAACATTTTCCCTGTGATTTTTTTCTTTGTTGATTGTAAAACAAGGTGTGTTTTATTTCTTAATGCCAAAATCCAAGTGTTTTTAGAGGACAGTTTTTAAGAAAATATAAAAGTAACAGGTCATTGGCAGTTCTTCTATTGTGATCATTCACATGAACTAATACATATTGCTCTACAACACCAACAACTTGTTCGTATCATATCCATAGCAACGGCACTTCTGAACCAAAAATATGTAAAAATTGGAAAGGAGGAATTTAAAAAAGAAACCCTGAACTTCGGCTGAATTCCATGAAAGATTTTTCGCAGAGTGGGTTTGAAACAAAGCCTGTTCAGACTTTTTGTATATGATTGTGATTCATTTAGCAGGTACCCTGATCAAGTTTCAGTAATACATGTATATACATAACAAAAAATGTATACATACAGGGGCCGCGGAACGGTTTTCAAAGTGGGGGGGGGGGGGGCTGAGTTAAAAGTGGGGGCTGACCATGCAGAAAAATCACAATCATATGGTCATTTTTGCGTTTTTGTACACGGTTTTGGAAAAAAGTGGGGGCTGAAGCCCCCCAGCCCCCCCCCCCCGCTTCCGCGGCCCCTGCATGCTCTTGGCAAAGGACACTAAATCATGACAACCACTGCCCTCTGCCAAAAGTGAGCATTTAGTTTTGTACATGTATTTCTCAGTGAATATGTTGAATTGAATGCAATATACAGTATTTGTCATTTTTTCAAGCAATCTGCTTATAATGACAATCCTCCTGCAAACTGTGAATGTTAATTTTTTTGTAGTAGTAGATCATATATTTGTTTAAATTTACTTTTTATTTATTCATTTTTTGTCTTTATGATTCATGCCAAAAAGCAATAGCCAATATATGTTTATCATGGAATGAAAAACGTATTATATACGAATGTTATGAATGCAGAAGAAATCAATCAATCAAATCAAATCAAATCAAATCAAATGATACATAAAATCTTCATTGGGTGATTTCAAGTCCGGTGATGGCCTTGGTGTTGGTGTTAGTGTTGAAATTTAGTTTGCTTCCCCTAGCTCCAAAACTAATTCAGAGTTTGTAAAACTTATCCAGATCACTTGATTGACATCTCAACAACGAGTGAGTGACTTTTCGGGACCGTCCTCATGTTATTTTTGGTGTTATAATCGTGTAAAAATTGACCTAACACCAACACCAAAACGTCAACACTGAACTTGAAATCACCCATTGTCACTGCATGGCAACCCATAGTTTAACATTTTATTATTTTACATGTATTTAAATACATAGGCCTACACTCTAGTACTGTTGTAGCTGTAGAACCTGTTTTCTTATTTTTTAGCAAAACTGCTAACTGTCAAATACATGTTCTAATATTCAGGGTTATACTAAAATAAATCATTCAAACAACTTGCAACTTTCCCCCCAGTCGGTCAGAGCTTTGCAGGTCAATACCTTGAAACAGTCAGAGTTCCAACTATATGGCTCAAAGAACAAAGGAGGTGTAACAAAAAAAATACAGGTTTCTTAAACATATGATCTTCAGTCGTGGGCTTGAAAAAAGGGTTTTTATATGAGAATGTGAGTCTATAGGCGTCTGTAGAAGTCATGGAATTCTTCAAAAGAAACCGATCCTCATTTCATGTTAAGAGCTTTGAATAGGAACACCAACTATGCAGCATTAGCTGTACCAAGATAGTTCATCATCTTGGATTGTCAGTACACACTTAAAATGTTGGGCAACATACTGTCCACTGTGTTGGGTAGTGTAGGTTGGTAAATATATATATATATATATATATACAGTATATATATTTTGGGAAATTATTATCCAATTGAGCAAATCTATCAACCAATTTTTAGTTTTTATTACCCAATTTGGACAGATCTTAACCAATAGGTGTGTGGACAGTGTGTTGCCCATGCAGGTTTGCTTAAAAGCAATTTCTACACAAGAGGATGCAGACACAGCAGAAAATATCAGCATCTTCATGACGTTAATATTTTCTTTAAATTCAATTTTGACTTTTGACTATTTTGAGTGAATCATGAAATAAAAAGCCAAGAATAATTTTAGTAGTGAAATGAATTATTTTAAAATTTATGTTAGTGTAAAGGACTATATTTTGGCTGTTTGCGCTTTGTAAAATTGTAAAAAAATAAAAATAATCTGATTTAAATCAAATAAATCTGATTTTTTGTTTAATAAAAAAAAAAATAAAAAAAAATCGACAACGCTGATAATTATCTCGGCAACAAGTTTACTGGTAGAATAGTTCTCCTTAACCCCCCCCCCCCAAGATCATATAATGCAGAGTCTCGAGAACATAATCTTACTGCATTAAAGGTAATTTCAGATGAATATTGTAAAATTACAGAAAATTAATTTGGTATTTCGTTTATGAAAGTTTGCAAATTGCCTGTAATACATCCCTTTTTTCTTTTTTAAAAGAGACCTTTTTTGTTAAATTGCTGAAAATTTCCTGTTTCAAGAATTTACAAAACGATTCGGTTATTGTTCTGTAAAATGTTCTGTCTCTAACTTTGTGATGGGCCTGAGAAAAGAAAACAAAATAGGGTTAAGATGAAAAATAATAAAATGGTAAAAGAAAGAACAGGAAAGGAAAGTAAATATTTATTACGTACGTCTTCTGTTCTTTCGCTCCAATCATTTATGTACTTTAGCCTTTATTTTCATTTTATTATAATTTTAAGTTTTTTCCAACCTTACACCACCCTTCTCCCACTATTTATTTTATCATATTTTTATTTCTGCCGACAGGCCAATTGCGGGGTGTCACACCCTAACCTCCACGGCCCCTCTCGAGTTGCCCCTGTCTATGTTACCTGCTCCAAAAAAAATGCCAAAAATTTCTTACCTGTTCAAACAACTTGCTCCAGATTATGCCACAGAAATCTAATAAGACTTCTTTTCTTTCAAAATAAGTTCAGTATTGTTGGTAGCTTAAAAATAATTTCTTAAGAGACGAAACGGCTGATATTGGCAAAGCTGTAACTTCGTAAACTTGCGAACTGTCAAACTAGTTTGTTCAACAGAATATGTTGAACACATGCACTAGTTTGATGTAGATTTACATCTTTATAGGTGATCTGTCTGAAACGCCACGCCCACTCCTGGGGAATTCCAGCCTAACCTGGCCAATAAAAATGACTTACGTACATGAAACAGGCTGTTGCTGCGCTAATCGAGAATTGCCCCACCAATGAGAAAGCTTGTTTCGTCAACACGTGATCACCTGATTATGACGTCATTCTGGAGAGAATGATGTGATTGCATGGAGCGGCGCTGTTATCATGGCTGACATTAGTCGATTGCCCAATCGATAGTGAAAGTCCCTGCTGCCAAATCAAGATTTCAACATGTCTCTTAATCATTCGGGGTTTGTGTTGCAATGAAAATTATTACCCCCCCCCCCCATCCTCTAATATTCAATTCAACCATCTTATATGATGAATAAGAATAAGGCCCCTTATGATGTGATATGCGTCGAGTCTGAAGGATGGAGGTGGATAGAATAAGTTATCTAGAGCAAGTGGCGTAAATCCGGTCCGAGCAGGGGGGGGGGGGGGTGATAGCAATATATTGACCTGAAAATTTAAACATTTTGGGACACCCAAACAATGATGGTACATAACTATATAACCGTATACATAATTCTACTATCTATCAGTCAAAGGCCTATCACGATATTTTGTCGTTGGCTATATTCAATTTATTATAATGATTTTATGTCATATAAGCTATACTAGCTGAATTACACTTAAAGGAGAATGAAACTCTTTGAGCAAGTAAGCTTTTGTGAAAGCAGAAAAATCAAAGAATAAGATCAACAAAAGTTTGAGTAAAATAGGACTAGCAATAGAAGAGTTATGAGCATTTGAATGTCGAGATCACTAATGCTATGGAGATCCTCCCATTGGCAATGCAACCAAGATCCATGATATCACAGATGAACAACTCTCCCCTTTTGGACACTGAAAATATACCCCAAAACATCTCTTTTTGCTCTTTCTAATCATATGACAAACGATTCATCAATGATATAATGTTGTGAAACCTCTGTACTTGTCCTCTCATAAAGAGAACACCTCACCTTGTGATAGATTCTATAAAAGTGAGAATATAAGTGAAATAAGTACTAAAGCAATGAGGGAGTTGTACGTGTGTGACATCACAGATCTTGGTCGCATTGCCAATGGGAGGATCTACATGGCACAGTGATCTCAATATTCAAATGCTCATAACTTTCTTATTATTCATTCAATCTTCCTCAAACTTTCAACAATATGTTTCTTTGATTTTTCTCTTTGATATGGATTCAGCTGGTTTCAAGGGTTTCATTCTCCTTTAACATCAATATGCGAGAAACAGAAGCAAGCGAGCAATTTTTCAGTAGTTGGAAGACAAATTGGTGTCCAAAAACCTCTTGCAAGTGGTGTGTAATCATCGCATCAAGGGCTATGTATGCGGGGTATATAAAAATGTACATGATACTACCATCTATATCACCTGTATCACTTTTGATGATGACAGTTAAAAGCCTATTACGATTTTTTTTCGATGACTATTGTAATGGTTTTGTAATATAAACTAATGATTTAAGATCAATATCCTCATGTGAGCTACCAAATTTTTAGTAGGAAGACAGAATGAAAACAAAAATGTCTTTCAAGGGGTGTTCAATTAAGGGAAATGCGGTGAGCGAGCGCAGTGAGCAAGCCTTGAAAATGTTGCTTCAGCGGTTTCAGAAAAAGTGCATATAGCATATAATACGTGCATATAACGTATTCATAACGGATACAGCGGACAAGCAAAATTTCGGGGTGGCTCCACCCGTTTCATCCGCTCCAGACAATGGACAAAATGGGCAAACAATGAAATCACAGTGGAGGAATGCTCGATGGATGTAGACAATGGCAGCGAAAGCCCCAAAAACTAGGGGGGGGGGGACCAGCAAAATTTTTTGACAAGCAAAAAAAAAAAGGTTATCAACCAAAATTTTAGGGGGGACCAACAAAAAACTTTGACAAGCAAAAAAAAAAAAAGTTGTCAACTAAAATTTTAGGGGGGATCGTCCCCCCACCTCAAATTTAGGGGGGGGGGGGGCAATGCCCCCCCGTCCCCCCCCCCCCGCTTCCGCCGCCTATGGATGTAGAGCGTATGAAACATGAATGCACAGGTCCGTATTCTGAAGTCAGGTTTAACTTAGACCATGGTCTAACTTTGTGCTAAAATTATGGGAAGCCAAAAGTGTCAAATTTTTCATTAAGTTGTATGTTTCTTATGTTTACTGTGCTCTCTCCTGATTCATCGATGGTGAAGACAATCATCTATTTACAATGCCTAGACAATTATGAATAATTTGAGAGCCAAATGAGCTGAAATATGATATACCCATACCGTTATAGAATTATGTAACAGTTGGCTATCCATACTTAAACCACAACTTTAAACCTGAGTTTAAGTTAAACCCAACTTCAGAATACGGGCCAAAGAGTACACAACGGATACACTATGTTTAATTTCCAACGGATGGCAAGATTCTTTTCCGTTTTACATCCTCTCTGCATCCGTAAGTGCAGTGGGACCGATAAGTGTTTCATTAACACGGTATTTTGATCAATGTCATTCGTTATAGGCAGTATATATATATCCATTTTTCAGATGGGGGGGGGGGGAGCTGGGGCAAATCATGAATCAACGTTCCAAAGGCGTTCGATCACACAAAACAAACAAACTCTTGCACGTACATAAAATCAGGCTGTTGCTGCATATAATCGAGAATTGCCCCACCAATGAGAAAGCTTGTTTCGTCAACACGTGATCACCCGATTATGATGTCATTCTGGAGAGAAGCTTAGATGTGATTGTATGGAGCGGCTGATCAGTCGATTGCCCAATCGATAGTGAAATTCCCTGCTGCCAAGACAAGATTGCAACCCCGATTTCAACATGTCTCTTCATTTTTTGTTTTTGTTGCAATGAAAATTATTACCCCCCACTCCTCTTATTTTCAATTCAACCATCTTATATGATGAATAAGAATATACGTAGGGTCTGAAGGATGGAGGTGGATACAAAAAGTTATCTAGAGCAAGTGGCGTAAATCCGGTCCGAGCAGGGGGGGGGGGGAGTGATAGCAATCAGGGGCGTCGATCCATTTTTCAGATTGGGGGGGCAAAATCATTAACGTTCCAAAGGCGCTCGATCGTACAAAACACCCACCCACCCACACACACACACACACACACACAAACATATATATATATATATATATATTATACACACACACATATATATATATATATATATATATAATTATATATATATGACTCATGAGACACAGACACGTATCTCACCAACAAATTAATGCGAGCGCGAAGCGCGAGCTGATTTTTTTTAGTATACTGACAGGAAAAGCGTGCCTGTTTAGGACTGTTTGTAGTAACTCATGAGGAGGATACATATCTCACTACACAGATAGTACGAGTGCCGAGAGTGCGGCTCAAATTTCTTTATATTCTGAGCTGAAAACGTGATATTCTAAGCATTTTTGGTACCAATGATTAAGATTTGTATCTAAAAGAAGAATAGATGCGAGTGCGAAGCGCGAGCTGAAAATTTTGATATTTCGATCTGAAAAAAATGACAGTTTACTGGACGTTTTTGATAAAGAACAAGCTATATATCCAAGAAAAGATGATTGCAAATTGAAGCAGTTCTTTTGAGGCTTAGAACTGAAAACGGGACATTTACATTCACCAATTTAATCATGAAAAGTATGGGTTTTTGCTACAGAAATAATGCGAGCGCGAAGCGCGAGCTGAAAATTGTTATATTCCAAATCTGAAAAGCGGGCATTTTGAGCACGATTTTAAATAAAGAACGAGTTGTGTATCTCAATCTCGCTTGCTGAACATTACAATCTTGTTTTTTTTTTATGCATATCCGGAATTATTGGGGGGGGGGGGTAAAATGATATGTTTGCCCCCCCAATATTTTCATTGGTGGGGCGATCGCCCCCCCTGCCCCCCCCCCCAGGATCGACGCCTCTGATAGCAATATATTGACCTGAAAATTTAAACATTTTGGGACACCCAAACAATGATGGTACATAACTATATAACCGTATACATAATTCTACTATCTATCAGTCAAAGGCCTATCACGATATTTTGTCGTTGGCTATATTCAATTTATTATAATGATTTTATGTGATAAAAGCTATACTAGCTAAATTACACTTAACATCAATATGCGAGAAACAGAAGCAAGCGAGCAATTTTTCAGTAGTTGGAAGACAAATTGGTGTCCAAAAACCTCTTGCAAGTGGTGTGTAATCATCGCATCAAGGGCTATGTATGCGGGGTATATAAAAATGTACATAATACTACCATCTATATCACCTGTATCACTTTTGATGATGACAGTTAAAAGCCTATTACGATTTTTTTTTCGATGACTATTGTAATGGTTTTGTAATATAAACTAATGATTTAAGATCAATATCCTCATGTGAGCTACCAAATTTTTAGTAGGAAGACAGAATGAAAACAAAAATGTCTTTCAAGGGGTGTTCAATTAAGGGAAAATGCGGTGAGCGAGCGCAGTGAGCAAGCCTTGCAAATGTTGCTTCAGCGGTTTCAGATAAAGTGCATAATACGTGCATAACGGATACAGCGGACAAGCAAAATTTCGGGGTGGCTCCACCCGTTTCATCCGCTCCAGACAATGGACAAACAATGAAATCACAGTGGAGGAATGCTCGATGGATGTAGACAATGGCGGCGGAAGCCCAAAAAGTTAGGGGGGGGGACCAGCAAAATTTTTTGACAAGCAAAAAAAAAAAAAGTTATCAACTAAAATTTTAGGGGAGGTCGTCCCCCCACCTCAAATTTAGGGGGGGGGGGGACATGCCCCCGTCCCCCCGCTTCCGCCTCCTATGGATGTAGAGCGTATGAAACATGAATGCAGAGAGTATACACAACGGATACACTATGTTTAATTTCCAACGGATGGCAAGATTCTTTTCCGTTTTATCCGTAAGTCCAGTGGGACCGATAAGTGTTTCATTAACACGGTATTTTGATCAATGTCATTCGTTATAGGCAGTATATACATGTATATATATATCCATTTTTCAGATGGGGGGGGGGGGGGGAGTTGGCGGGCAAATCATGAATCAACGTTCCAAAGGCGCTCGATCACACAAAACAAACAAACTCACACACACACACACAAATAGGCCTATATATATATATATGTGTGTGTGTGTGTGTACGACCCATGAGAATTATAGAGACACATATCTCACCAACAATTAATAATGCGAGTGCGCGAAGCGCGAGCGATCGAGCTGAAATATAACATGAAAAATGTTCTTGTTTAGGACTGTTTGACGTCGTACCTCATGAGGAGGACATATATGTCATTACACAGATAATGCGAGTGCCGAGAGCGAGCTGAAATTTCTTTATATTCTGACTAGCTGAGTTTGATATTCTAAGCATTTTTTGGTACGTTGATTGAGATGGTGCGCGAAGCGCGCGAGCTGAAATGTTGATATTACGATCTGAAAAAATTGACAGTTTTTGACGTTTTTAATAACGAACAAGATATATCCAACAAAAGATTATTTGCAAATCAAAGCAGGAGTTCATTTGGCATAATGAGCAAAAAAAAAATAATAATGAGGAGGCGAGATATGGCGTATCGTCAGGCAAAATTTTGACATTTTTATAACCAAAAAAAAAAATCAAATTTTGTGATAGATTTTGACTTAATATTTAGAAAATAATGTCAAATTTAACCCTTCTCTCCTTCATTTCCTTTCATTTTTTTTCTTGGTTTTGATTAGCCCCCCCCCCCCATCTGTGCGCCACTGTAGAGTAGGCCTATAGTTTTTGTATATAATTAACCCCGCTTCCACAAAGATAAAGATATGACAACCCCTCCACCGCCGGGAAACACTTGCCATAACAATGAACTCAAGACTGTAAGCAACAAGGCGCGGGAAGACAAGTCAAAATAATGAAAGTTTTTCCAGAATATCGCCGTGCATAGTCTAGCGCCCATTGGAGCGTATGCAGTGGCGTACCTATAGGATTTTCCAAAAGGGGGGGGGGCAAATTCGTCCGCCGAAAATTTTGACAAGCAAAAAAAAAAAAAAAAGTCTTCAACCACAAGTAAAGGACATTTCGCACCAGAAAAAAAATTGACTAGCAAAAAAAAAAAAAAAAAAAGTCTTCAAGTTCAATTAAGGAGGGGGCTACTTGTTGCTCGTCAGTTTTGGGATCAGTTTTGACTCGTCAGGGGGGGGGGGGCAGGGATACGTCCTTTGCATGAGTTGTGACTCGTCAGGGGGGCGTATGGGCTAGACTATCATCTCAGAGTAGTAGGTCACCGCGGGGGGGGGGGGGCACTTCCATTGACAATTGGATACCATGCGCGACCATGGGGTCTCGGAAAGCACCCTAAACACGTATTTTCCATATTCTGAAATGCACCCCTTAACAATTGGCGTGTGAAACCCTACCCTTAACAAGTATTGGAAACAAAACGATACTCTTATTGGCAAGTATTCCCTGAATTGAACCCCTATATAAACGTGTACAGCGATATTGTTATGTCACAGACGTCGGTCGGTTTTACCTTCACCTATATCGCTACATCATTTGGTTTAGTACGGCCCCACCTCCCACACCTCGCGCAAATCGTACTCTAAACACGTATCGTTGACTGTTGGGGCAAGTTAAAGTACATCCTTAATTTATAAAACATTTTTTATACCCTCGCAAATTTGACCCTAAAAATACGTAGAGCTCCCTAGCGAAATAGATACCCTTTAAAAAGTGTTTTTGACATCCCTATATTACTTTACGTACGTAACGTGCCCTATATTGAAAAAGATATCCTTTTTATGTGTTTTTTGGGTCGCGCATATCCACTCGTCAGTGGCCCCCCCCCTCCCGGTCAAATATATTGCTGTACACACGCGTGACCAAAAAGGGTATGTTTTTTCCCCGGGGTCATATTCTGGCGACAACTTGTTTAGGGGCCAAAATGTGTAAATAAAGCCCGCGAAAAACTTGATTAGGGGGCTGTTTTGCACACAGAGAAGAACTCGTTTAGGGGGTTTTTGGAAATAATTTGGCCATGCGTGTGTACAGCAATACATTTGACTGCCCCCCCCCCCCCCGGGCTCTGGCATTCACAAACCATATATTCAATTATCTATTTTTGAGTTTTTAATTCATAGTAAAGTATTTATTCAGTTGATATGCTAGTGATATCTGAATGTTAGCTAGGCTGATTAAGAATTAAATGATAAATGATGCAGGCACAGGGAGAGAGAGGGAGAGAAGAAAAAGAGAGGGGGGGGGGGACTGAGGGGGAAGTGGGTGGGATGACATTATTATCATAGTCAGTCATCCAAGTTTTAAATCCAGCTTTTAGTCTCCAACTACAGGGGTGGCCGGATTCACCTCACAGTCAGAGATCACCCTTTCACTCTCCTCCACCACTTGCTCTTTCCATGTCTTCTTCAGTCGCCCCCTTCCTCTCTAGCAAAACTTAATACCCCCGCCCTCCCAAAAGCAAAACAAGCACAAACATGCACGCTGATGCACACACACACAAGTAAATAATAGAGTAGGTTTCAGTCTACTTTATTGCATTTCAAAATTGTGAATTGGCAGCCAGCTGCCAGGTGGGGGAAAAGGTTAACTTTTCCTGGTAAAAAAAATACATCTATAATATTCCAGACAATATATTAGATGAATGTCCACATGCAATTACATTTATAACAAACTATTAGCTCATATCCACATGGTTTATGAATTAATTTGTATTCCTATCATCATTTCTTTAACAGTTCAGAAAATACTGGTACATTAAATTGTTTTAATTTAATAGCAACATGCAAGAGTGTACAAGATTTTTTTCCCTGGAGGGGGGGGGGGGAGGGTGAGGAATGAAATATTACTTAAATCATGGACCCAATGCAGAATGATCCACGATTACATACTAGTATTTGAGACATGCTACCAAGCAGAACAACCGTAAGAGGGGCTTTTATATTTTAGGGTTAAGAATTGCAAAATACGGCACAAGCTTTGGTTTGAATGATTTTGAAAATGCAAAGTAAGATTTGCTTTCCTCAGATTCAAGAATGTTAACTAGTGTAGAGTCCCTCCCCCCCCCCCAAAAAAAAGGGGGGGGGTCACTGCTCCCTGCCTCATCTCAGCACTGTTTTATGGATGAATTTTATAAATTTCAATGACTTTTCATGTTGACATTTTTCCAATTCAGCCTTGGTCTTTAAATGTTGTGTTGGAAAGGAGAAAAATTAACAAAACAGAATGGTGAAAATTTGACAGAAATTTGACAAGCAATAAGAAATTATGACTGCTTTAAATTTGAGATTCCTATTATATGTAGATTTCAAATTGGCAAGTGGGTACGTAAATTATGACAAGGGGCAAGGAAAACTTATCCAAAGGCCATGTACTTAAAGGGATGGTCCGGGCTGAAAATATTTATATCTAAATACATAGAGTACAATTCACTGAGCAAAATGCCGAAACTTTCATCAAAATCGGAAAACAAATAATAAAGTTATTGAAGTTTAAAGTTTAGCAATATTTTGCAAAAAAGACTCGTCATGAATATTCATTAGGTGGGCTGATGATGTCACATCTCCACTTTCCGTTTTCTTATGTTATTACATAAAACCATATTTTTTTCATTATTTCATACTTGTGTGAATAATGTCTCCCTTATAATGAAATAAGTTGCAGCAATGAATATCTAATGCACTATTCAGTTGTCAATCCAATTTTTCTAGTTCTTGGAGGAACAAATTTGAATAAACCTAATTTCATATAATAAAATACAAAGGAACAAGTGGAGATGTGACATCATCAGCCCATCTAATGAATATTCATGACGACTGTTTTCACAAAATATTGCTAAATATTGCTTAACTTTAAAATTCAATAACTTTGTTATTAGTTGTCCGATTTTGATGAAATTTTCGGCATTTTGCTCAGTGAATTCTAATCTATTTATTAAGCTATACATACTTTCAGCCTGGACCATCCCTTTAATTATCAGGGATTTGTGGTTTTCTCATAAAGTACACTTTCCCCTGGGGCAGCAATCTAAATATAACCCAGGTAGTATATTGTTTTATGTCCTCATGAAAGAAAATATAATTTGAAGACTTTTGAAAAAAAAAATGAAATTTTAGTCATTTTATTTATAGGAATACATGGAAGAGCAGTCCTTGCCTTACATTACTATGACATCACATATGCAGAAAATTTGAAGTCTCCATGGGCACAGTGACTACCAATTTTTACAACTTAAAAAAAAAATCATAACTTTCTTATTGTTTGTCCGAGGTTGTTCAAACTTTCAACGATCACCTTCTCTGATTTTTCTATTTCCTCTGGAAACAAGTTTTTATTTAGGTTAGATTCCACTTTAATGCTTCCAGAACAAAACTTGTAACATTCATAAGAACTAGCACATTTTTTTTCATGAATGTGTAGATTTAACTATATATCATGGAATAAACTAGCAAAATAACATAATGTCTGTGCATTCATGAAACATTTGTTTAATGATTAATGTTAACGTTTCTTTAATGATTAATTCAAGAAATTAAAGTATTGAGGATGAAAACACCAGATAAATGGAAAATAGCTATCGAAGATCATTCTGACAATTGGGGAAAACCATAACCCTCATTGTACATATTTGTAAATTGCTTACAGACGTTGTTCAGTGCTATAAAAAGCAGATTATTGTTATCATCATTGTCATTATTAAACATATGAATGAGGTTGGATTACCTTTGTGACGCACCCCAATCCCAAAGTGGGTTTTAAATTGAATTACCTGGGCAAGCATGTTATCAGGGTTCCGTCTTACAGAGAATTACGATTGATCGAATTAATCTAATCTGTACGGAAACCCATCCATACCATAATTTTTTTTTACAGAAAATTTGCACAAATTCCGTAGTAAACAAAGAGAATCACACTGAATCTTCAAGAGAACGATGAAAGTATGAATATACATCATATCTGGAAAATATTTTAAACAAACATGCACTTTAGATGTCGACGTTGCTGGCTTTCCTTAGTTGTTGTTGATTGGATCAATCATATCTATTTGTAAGACGGGGCCTTGGTATTATATTTGTCATTAAGAAATCCAATTCATTGGACCTGTGTGAAATTAGTAGGGGAAGGCGGGGTAAGTTGAGCATAGGGGCAAGTTGAGCCACCAGCCCCAGGCCAATAATGAATGAGTCAGACATTATGGTGGTGTCATGTATTGATGACCCATTACATAACCCTTAACCCCACCACATTGCTTTCAACTTTGAAACAAAAAGTACTTTTTTAGAGGGAAAAATACAAATTTCAGCCAAAAAAGTAAAAAGGGTGTGAAATAGATAAGTGTGTTTTACACACATACGTCTTTATATATAATAAAGACATAAGAACAACATTGTTAGTCCAGGTATGGATCTTCATTCTTGTCACAGTCTTTTACATGATGGATGCATAAGAAATGTGTGGATGCAAAATTATCGCATAACGTTCGGACTGGGGTAAGTTGAGCCAGCCAACATGGGGCAAGTTGAGCCATGGTAATTCTTATGGTAATGTAAATTAAAAAAAAAAATCAAACCTTAAAAAGCCATTGATATGCAGGCAGAAAAGAGCAAATTCACATGACAGTTCTTTTCCTTTTAGAAAATGTTAGTATTTATAGAGAATTAGCAAGTGAAAAAGACTTTAAATAAAATATTGACATGCTGGTTCTTCCCGCATTCATTTTGTACATAGTTTTTGTGGCTCAACTTACCCCACAGATGGGGCAAGTTGTGCCACTTGACATCGTTTTTTTCAAAGGTCACAACAACTTTCAGAGTGGGGGTAGAAAATTGTATATAGGTGAAAAAGATTTCCCAATAATCATATTTAAAGGCAAGGTACTTATTTCTAAAATATTATTAGTCATATCAATTCTATCATGCAAAATGCAAAAAGTGTCACAACTTACCCCGCCTTCCCCTATCCTTCTTCTCTCAAGTGGATCAATAAAGAACATTGCAAAACAAATGATGCACAGTGACAAAGTGTACAGGAAGTATCTAACCATGACCAACATTGAGAGAATACAGGTAAAAAAATGAAAATGTATCATGTTCATTCAAATATGACGAACACTCTTTCATGCATTACAATTTATATGGATTAGTATGTTAATTTACAAGTAGGTAAAAAGTGCATATGCCTTCTTGATGTTAAATTATGGCACCAAAGGCCCTTCATAATAGAGATGAGATTGATTTGAAGAGTCACAACTCTTAGTAATGCTACGGTCACTAATACCTTTAGAAAAACCGTACTACAATTCTTATACACAGCAATAAACCACATAAAATCATTCATACGGTGAGGTGTTTTTGTTAATGTCCATTGGCAAGAGAATTACAATCAAACACAACTCCAAAGAATCGAACTAAACCTGTTTCAACCGATCATTAGCATCCACTTGCATTTGATCTGTTGAAATGCAATCAAACAATTCTTTTCGCAAAACACCCTGGATCTTGTTGAACTAAACTGACAGTGAGTGTTTGTCACAGATCATGAAAAACAAATCTTGCTTTCACCAACAGATGATCTGAGGGAAAGATCTGGTTAGGGCAGGCCCAGTAGGGGGCAATCACTTCCTTCCCGACGACTTCCTCTACCCCGAGGCACCTAAGCTTCTCCGATGAATACCAGATGTAATCTAAGGTCTTTATGCT
This sequence comes from Lytechinus pictus, assembly GCF_037042905.1. Classification (NCBI taxonomy): domain Eukaryota; kingdom Metazoa; phylum Echinodermata; class Echinoidea; order Temnopleuroida; family Toxopneustidae; genus Lytechinus; species Lytechinus pictus. Next base: position 17,430,465 of record NC_087257.1, read on the forward strand.
GCGGGGTGGGGCAATGCTTCTGTTGAGATTTGAATCCATGACCTTCAAGGGAAAGTGCCTTGGTGTTGGGGAATCGGTGGCTTCTTCTTGCTGATGAGCAAGAGCAAAAATACAGTGATTAGTAGTGCTTACTGGATTCCTATACAGTATGTGTAATACTCACTTGGTCTACTAGGAGATGGTCTAATTCTTAGAAATCATCAACTTGCGCTCGCGTACACATGGGGGGGGGCGGGGGGCATGGACAATCTAAATAGAGTACATAAAGAACATAAAGGGAAAAAAGGGAAGAAAATGAGAGTAAAAGGAGAGAAATATAATATTTTTTAACTAATATGTCAAAAATGTTGGGGGTTGTGGTCTAGAGGTTACAACTTGTCTTTCAATCAGAAGGACATTGGTTCAAATCTCAACTATGGCATGTTTTCCTTCAGCAAGAAATTTACCCACATGGTGCTGCACTCAACCCAGGTAAGGTGAATGGGTACCCGGCAGGATTAATTCCTTGAATGCACCAAGCGCCTTTAGCAGCTGGAGCTAAAGCCAGGGTAATATATAGTGCGCAATTGAATAGGCAACTAAATAATCTGCGCCCCATAAATGATATATTTTATTATTATTATTAAAATCCTTCAGAAAATTAGATTTGTTAATACAAAAGTTTACAAATTTTGCTCGCTCGCTTTGCTCAGTACACAGCTTTTCAGAAACTTTGCCCCAAATGCCTCGTCTGGCCCCCTCAAAATTTTTGGCTCGCTTCACCATGATCCACACATGGTCCAGTTGCTACTTGGTCTCACCATCACTACGTCCAATATCATTTAGTCTAATGCCTAAAGGTCTCATTTTAACTTGTCTACTTACTTGTTCACACTTGTCATATGAATATCTGGTTTATAAACAGTTCATCTGGTCATACAAAGTGGTGTTAGACCATAGACGAAATGGGAATAGCCTAAGCTTTAAATTCAATTCATTTTAATGTAATATGATACATATACACAGAAACATTTCCTCCAAATAATACTGAACTAATAATAAGTCAGCAATAATGAATTTTTATATTCCAATATTTTGCAAAATCTGATAATTACCTGTTAAATGCTATATAACTTGGCAATATTGATCGACTAGATCAAATACATGTATGCACTACACAACTAGACTGAGGGAAATGGTACTAACCTCTCCTAAAAATCCTTCCAATTTGTTGTGTTTTGTGTATGCTTCTATCCACTTAAGTCCATAGTCATCTGTGTAGCAAGTGAATGGTGGTTCCTTTCCCTGCAAAAAATTAAGTGGAAAGATATCAAAGAATATTGCACCAGATAAATACGCATGAAAGCTGAATACTACGAGTCACAAATATGAATATGCATCTACATAGTTATGGTATTATTAATGGGATGGATGATTAAATGAATATTTAAGTTTGTACCCAAATTTTAGTGGAAATTACATTATCTTTATCAAGACATATCCTTTCCAAACCTTCACCTCTCTTCCACAATTAAGTGAGTGCACTGCACCATACCAAAGGGAAGATGACCAATATCTTAAGAAAATTTTGTTGTTTGAGCAAAACAATATAAACAGTGAAACATTCCGAAGATACGATTTGCACTTACCCGAATCTCTGCATATGAACTCTTCAAATTCTTGAAGCTATGGCAAAACCAGTGAGGAAGGACGTCAACCAGACAAGATTCCTAAACAAATAACAATTTGAAAATAAATTGTAAGGGCAATTGCATAAAATGAGTAGGTCTGCCCCCTCAACTTGGGATCTTCAAGAAATGATTTGTGTCCGTTTTCCAGCTCATAAGAAAATGTGTTAACGTTGGGTTATTAATAAGCTACAAAGCCTCCCAAACCCTGCCACACTAATATCTATTTATGTAAAAACAGAAGTGTGGCGATTCAAGGTATGTACAATGTATGATCAAGTCATCTTGGTCAGAGTATAGAGTCTAGTTCATGACAAGTTAAAATTTAGAAAAATTGAGGCTGGACATACAAATAAGTTGACTCAAGGAATTAAGGGTGTGAAAATTATGGCAAGTCAGAATCTCAATCAAAGCGTCTACTGGTTACTTGAAACTTGACCTATCGACCAGATGGCGCCTGAAACACAGAATTAAGTAGTCAACAGATTAACCCATTGCCTCCTTAAGCACCAGCACCAGTGACCCCTATAGAGGGTTCCATCATGATGCCACAAGCAGCCATCGTAGAGGACAGAACAATGGGACACATGTGCATTAGATCTTAAAAACAATGATTGATCATGGTTTGATGCAAAGGTTTTCATTATTTGTTCTCCAACATGGCTACCTGAGGGAACCATGCATCAATATAAAGAAAAAACTGGATAAAGCATCAACACGCTCATTTGAGGCAACAGGAAACACTACTCTTTTCTCTCGGGTGCATGTGTGAGTGTTGTTTCTTATGTAATGGTATAGCCCCATGTACTATAAATTATGTCATGGAGTACTTTTCCTATAGTTTCAAGGTCATGTGTGCAGCAGCATACAACAAGTGCTATCGATTTTTTTTATATCGGTGGTGGGAGCCCTCTATATGGAGGCGACTGTACTGCTATACCACACAGCGACTTTACCTTTTCATGTCCTTCATCATTGGTCTTTGAATGGAATGGATATTTCCTTAGATCCATGCGACTCTTGTCGTCTAGGCGACCGTCTCTGACGAGTTGATAGCCGGGCATGTCCGGCCGATGATTGAAATCACCGCACATGATGCAAGCGCCCTCTGGTGGTGAGAATTCTTGAAGTCTTTGAACAGCAAGAGCAGCCTGTAAATGTGGGATAATATCACATATAAATCTCATTTTAAAAAATCCCCAAAACATTCGACACATATTAACGAAAAAATTAAATCTTCATCAGAAAATAGACCAAGATATCAACTGAAAGATAAGTAAAATTATTTACTCAGGTCAATTAAAGGTTCAGCAATCTCCATTCAAAAGAGATGATCAAAAAAATAAATTTGGAAAAGTTGTGATCAAACAGATAAACAAGAGGACATTCTCCTGTGTGATCAAACTTTTGAGTTTTCATTCCATGGGAGAAATGAAGCAATTAATTGAATTATACAAAGTACATAGCCAAAAAATCATCAATTTTGTTGAAATGCATGGTACCTGCAAACTACTTGCCACATCACTTTTCCTGAAGGCAGTCGAGAATGCTGTTAAACAAAGCTTAGCAATTTATCATACAGCCAATTTCTGCAATCGATTGCATTAAATATTGTACGTGATCAGTTGTAAATATCAGCCCAATGATCAATTGCTTAGTTTGATATTACAGGGAGAAATTTATGCATATAGGCCCGAATTCACAGAGGTGGTTTTGAAAACCCATGATTGAGTCCATAGTTTATGCAGATTTTCTGTATAAATTACGCTTACTCACTGCGTATATTAGAAAATGTCCAATGCTGATGCGCGCTTTTGTCACAGTGCGCCAAATCGACGCCTGTTTCCGTGGTTATCCACGCTATTTCATTCATGAGTCCACTCTTCAAGCAGTGGACTCATGAATAAAATAGCGTATCTTACCATGGTAACAGGCGTCAATTTGGCGCACTGTGAAAAAAGCGCGCATCAGCATTGGACATGTTTTATACAACCGGCTGATACGCACTAAATTAAGAGTAATTTACACAGGAAAATCTGCATTAACCATGGATTCACCTGTGGGTTTTCAAAACCACCCTTGTGAATTCGGGCCATAATTCTTAAGATATTCCATATCATCTTGCTACTTTCATTCTACAGGTGTGCACCTAAGTCCAAATATAGGCTTCTGAAGGTTTCCATGGTGAAGAAGAATAGCGTAGTAGGTTTCACGGTACATCATGTATCTTTCTTGGGCATTTGTTGGTCCTGAAAAGGACCATCCAAACTCAATGTTTCAACAAGGGGGTTTTTGTCGTCTTCAAAGAATGAGCAAGGTATGTAAAAGCAGGCCTTATATATAGTCCGGGTTATAATTGAGCAAGGTGCCACAAGAAAAAGGAGAAATTTTCATATAGTGCTTCTAGACCAGTTTTTTACGCTGAATATGAATATATGAGGTAACCAGGCTGTATCCTGAAAATTAACCCGTGAGGGCGCTTTTTTCAAAATGGCCGCCAAATTTTCAGAACATTTGAATTTTCGTACATAGATTTTGACATAAATATTCCATTGCCACAAAATTAGTGTCATATGAAAGACAAATAAATTTTATACAATTTGGTACTATTTATAGGGGATAAGTAGGTCATTTGGCTGAGATTTTAAGTAGAAAACTGCATTTTTTGTCATTTTTTCCCCAAAATTGAAAATTTTGCAAATACATGATTTTACATAATTCTGAGAAAAATGAATGAATTACCTTGAAATGTTCCAGAAAACTTTATTGATATACTATTATCATGTGGATGAAATTCCAACTCTGTATCATTCTTCTTAGCAAATTTATAAGGTATCAAACTTGAATACTTCAATTTCAGAAATGTCGCTTTTTGTATGCATTTCCATAGACTAATACGTATAACATGTACTGTACATGTATAATATGTATAATGTATAGTTTAATAAAATTTAAATGCAATTATCTCCGCTATTTAACCACTTGGAGAGTTAAGAGTAGGCTTTTCTCTATCAGCTACATAAAACAAAATGTTGGCACATCAAGGCCTGACCCTCTCATGGGGTGGGGGTGTCGAAGTCACCCCCCCCCTTGCCCTTGGCTATATCATGTTGTTGTATATTGCCTATTTGTTGGAAAAATCACTATTTTTTGAAGCACCCATTGAGGCAAAATGCATTTCTGCTATACAGTACAGCCACTTTAATTACTTTGAAACCACTTGGAGAGGAAAAGAGTAAGCTTTGTCATGTTTGTTCTACCAGCTATATCAAAAGAAGTGGCACGTACATCGAAGCCAACCCCTCTCGGGGGGGGGGGGGGAGGGCGCTGGGGAAGTCACCCCTCCCCCTTTTGCTTATTGCCAATGAATTTGGAAATTCACCATTTTGGACCCAACATTGAGGCAAAAAAGCGTTTGTGCTTAAATAGTATTTTATTAATTTGAGAGAGTAGAGTTTGTTCTACCAGCTACATAAATAAGCGCTAGCACATCGAACCCTAGCCCTCTCAGGGGCTGTCTAAGTCACCCCCTCCTCTATATCATGTATGTTGCCTATTTATTGGAAATTTCACCATTTTGGATCACCCATTGTGGCATAAGGGCGTTTCTATATCATACAGCCAATTTTATTTTCTTGCAATTACTTTGAGAGAAAAGCGTAGGCTTTGCTCTATCAGCTACAAATTATTAAGAAGCGCTGGCACATCGAAAAATATCCCTCTCAGGGGCTGTCTAAGTCAACCCCTCCCCCTCTATATCATGTATATTGCCTATTTATTGGAAATTACACCATTTTGAATCACCCATTGAGGCAAAAGTGCGTTTCTACTATATAGCCAATTTCATTTTCTTGCAATGACTTGGAGAGGAAAGAGTAGGCTTTGCTCTATCAGCTGCATATAAACAAGTGCTGGCAAAGAAAAGCCTACCCCTTCCGGGATGCTGTTGAAATCACCCCATCCCTTTTGCATTATTGCCTATTTATTGGAAAATTCACTATTTTGGAGCCCCCATTTAGGAAAAAAGGCATTTCTGATATAGTTCTGCCACTATTACTGCCTTGAAACCACTTAGGGAGTAAAGAATAGGTTTCGCTTTATCAGCTACATAAAAAGATGTGCTGGCAAATAAAAGCCTACTCCCTTTAGGGGACTGTCGAAATTACCCCCCCCCCTTGAAATTCACCATTTTGGAGCCTCCATTGAGGAAAAAGGGCGTTTCTGATATATAGTTCTGCCACTTTTAAATCCTTGAAACCACTTAGGGAGGAAAGAATAGGTTTTGCTTTATCAGCCACATATAAAGAAGTGCAGGCAGACAGCAGGAGGCTGTCGAAATCACCCATCCCTTTTGCATTATTGCCTATTTATTGAAAAAATAACCACTTTGGAGCCCCCATTGGGACAGATAGTCATTTCTGATTATGTTTCTGCCTTTTTTCACCCTTGAAAACTCCTGGAGAGAAAAACTAGGCTTTGCTTTAACAGCTACATATAAAGACATGCTCGCAAATAAAAGCCTATCCCCATCAGAGGGCTGTTGAAATCACCCCACCCCTTTTTCATTATTGCTTATTTATTGGAAAATTCACCATTTTGGAGCCCCATTAAGGCAAAAAGGCGGTTCTGATATATAGTTCTACCACTATTACCGCCTTGAAACTACTTGGAGAGGAAAGAGTAGGCTTTCCTCTAACAGCTACATATAAAGAAGTGGCTCTACTATATACCAGAAACACTTTTTTGCCTCAATGGGGCTCCAAAATGGCGAGTTTTCCAATGAATTGGAAAAAATCGTTAAAAAGGTGGGGTAACATCTATATAGTCCCCTAAAGTGGGTCAGGTTTCGATATGGCAGCAATTCGTTATATATAGCTGAAAGATGGGAACCTACTCTTTCCTCTCCAAGTGGTTTCAAGAAAATGAAATTGGGTGTTTTATACAGCAGAAGTGCATATCGCCTCAATGGGGGCTCAAAAATTGTGAATTTTCAAATAATTAGGCAATAATGCAAGAGGGGTGGGGTGATTTGACAGCCGCCAAGATAGGTAAGCTTCAATGTGCCAGCACTTCTTTGTAGAGCAAAGCATATTCTTTCCTCCTTAATTGGTTTCAAGGCAGTAAAAGTGGCAGAACTTTATATCAGAGATGTCTTTTTACCTCAATGGGGGCTCAAAAAAGGTGAATTTCCAATAAATAGGTAATAACGCAAAGGGGTGAGGGGGTGATTTCGACAGCCCCCAGAAGGGGGTAGGCTTTTATTTGCCAGCACAAAATTATGTAGCTGATAGAGCAAAGCCTATTCTTTCCTCTCTAAGTGGTTTCAAGGCAATAAAAGTGGCAGAACTATATATCAGAGACGCCTGTTTGCTTCAATGGGGGCTCCAAAATGGTGACTTTTCAACAAATAGCCAAAAACCGAAAATTAGTGGGGTAACTTCTACAGCCGCTTGAAGGAGATACGCTTTGATTTGCCAACACTTCTTTATGTAGCTTATAGAACAAAGCCTACTCTTTCCTCTCCAAGTCATTGCTAGAAAAGAAATTTGCTGTACTATGTAGTAGAAACGCCCTTTGCCTCAATGGGTGATGCAAATTGTGACTGTCCAATAGATAGTCAATTACCGAAAATTGGTGGGGTAAATTCTACAGCCCCCTGAACATTCTGAAGGGGATATGCTTTGATTTGCCAACACTTTTTGATATGTAGCTGATAGAGCAAAGCCTAATCTTTCCTCTCCAATTCATTGCAAGAAAATAAAATTGGCTGTACTATATAGTAGGAACGCGCTTTTGCCTGAATGGGTGATCCAAAATGGAGAAATATCCAATAAATCGGCAATATACGCATGATATAGAGGGGGGGGGGGTGACTTAGACAGCCCATGAGAGGGCTAGGGTTCAATGTGCCAGTGCTTATTTATATGTAGCTGGTAGAACAAACTCTACTCTTTCCTCTCTAAGTGGTTTCAAATCAATAAAATGGGGTGTACAACAAAGCACAAACGATTTTTGGCCTCAATGTTGGGTCCAAAATTGTGAATTTTCAAATAAATTGGCAATATTAAGCAAACCACCCCCCCCCCCCCCGAGAGTGGTAGGCTTCGATGTGCCACTTTGTATGTAGCTGGTAGAACAAAGCCTATATACTCATTCCTCTCCAAGTGGTTTCAAAGCAATCAAAGTGACTGTACTGTATAGCAGAAATGCCTGTTTTTGCTTCAATGGGTGCTCCAAAAAACAGAGATTTTTCCAACAAATAGGCAATATACAACAACAAAAATGATATAGCCAAGGGCAAGGGGGGGGGGTGACTTCGACACCCCCACCCCATGAGAGGGTCAGGCCTTGATGTGCCAACATTTTGTTTTATGTAGCTGATAGAGAAAAGCCTACTCTTAACTCTCCAAGTGGTTAAATAGCGGAGATAATTGCATTTAAATTTTATTAAACTATACATTATACATATTATACATGTACAGTACATGTTATACGTATTAGTCTATGGAAATGCATACAAAAAGCGACATTTCTGAAATTGAAGTATTCAAGTTTGATACCTTATAAATTTGCTAAGAAGAATGATACAGAGTTGGAATTTCATCCACATGATAATAGTATATCAATAAAGTTTTCTGGAACATTTCAAGGTAATTCATTCATTTTTCTCAGAATTATGTAAAATCATGTATTTGCAAAATTTTCAATTTTGGGGAAAAAATGACAAAAAATGCGGTTTTCTACTTAAAATCTCAGCCAAATGACCTACTTATCCCCTATAAATAGTACCAAATTGTATAAAATTTATTTGTCTTTCATATGACACTAATTTTGTGGCAATGGAATATTTATGTCAAAATCTATGTACGAAAATTCAAATGTTCTGAAAATTTGGCGGCCATTTTGAAAAAAGCGCCCTCACGGGTTAATTTTCAGGATACAGCCTGGTTACCTCATATATTCATATTCAGCGTAAAAAACTGGTCTAGAAGCACTATATGAAAATTTCTCCTTTTTCTTGTGGCACCTTGCTCAATTATAACCCGGACTAATACTCTGTCCAAATGCAACAACACAAGTAAATGTACATGTATTCGATGGTGCATCATATATTGAGCAAATTCATTTCTCCGCCCATTTAAACAAACCTGCATTGCATTAAGGTCCGGTACAATACTGGTCTGCCACACTAGGTGAACATTTGCGACTGTGAGAGGGCGCCCTGTATTCAGACAGGTGACGGATGTAAGCAAGATGGGGGTCTCATACTCAGCACGACTCTCGATAGCTTCACAAAGATCTCCGTCAATCTCTTCTACTTCCAGTTTCTAAATTGCATGGAATACAAGTGAAAATAAATATTGTTTATTTTAACCCTATCTAGGCCTCCGAGGCCCCCCCCTCAACGAGTCGCGCGATATTTTCGCCGCGCAAATTTTTTTGACCGCGCTACTCGCTGACTTTTTACTTTCAAGTCTTGCGCAACTTTTGAGACCAATTTTGCGTCACCCGGGTACTCGGTTCCGAAATTATGCAACGTTATATAAGTGCATGTCAGACCAAAAACTGCTCAAAAACGTGATTTCGTGTACAAATCAATGTAAATTGTGTTTTCAACCAAAAATCATAAATGTATGATTATTTTTAGTTTTGCTGGTCTAAATGTATGTATTTTATGCTGTTAATGATCTTAGAAGAGTCCCCAATGAATTTCATTGAAAAAACAATGAAAAACAAAGGGTCCAAAAAACAAAGAAATACATAAGAAATTGCAAAAAAACAATATAATACATAAGAAATTGATCTGATGTCACAATTTTTTTCATATAAACTTGCTAAGAACACCACAAAGAGTTTCTATGCCAAAAATTAGAACATTTGGAGCTTTATTTAAGGAGTTAGAGGAAAAAGTATGATTTCGCATACTAATTACGCATAAATTAGCATAATTACTTAATAACAATTCGCATGAAATAAATTACTATACAATTTTGTAGATTATATCCCAGACTACCTGGGTGCCAATTTTCGGCGCGGTCGAGATCTTAAGGGGAGGCCTGGGAGGCCCCCCCCCCCCCCCGGCCATATGAACTCCCAAAATACCCCGGCCTAGATAGGGTTAACAGAAAATGGAGTTTAGTATTTCCAATCATAATATTGTGAATGCTGCTCTCACCAAAACGTTAAGGTCACATTTTCATCAGATGCCGGTGCGGATCCAGGGGGGGGGGGGGCACGTGCCCCCCCCTTTTGAGAACCAAAGTTAAAATTTGTAATGTAAAAATGCCATTAAAACAGAGGTAAGACCTTTTTTTTTGGCTTGTCAAATTTTTTCTGGTACGAAATATCCTTTATTTGTGGTTGAAAACCTTTTTTGGGGGGCTTGTAAAAATTTTCCTCCGAAAAATTTGCCCCCCCCTTTGGAAAATCCTGGATCCGCCCCTGATCAGATGGAGGTCAAAACATGAATGTTTATTCATAGAGAGGTAGTCGCTAACACTGGTTTGACTGAGTGTACTTGGTAGGGAAATGCTCCCTTTATCTCACCTGAGCTATCCAGTCTTTGAAATGAGCAGCCTCTTGTTTCTCAAGCCTGAACCTTTCTGAGCGGTAGAAGGTGGCCACACCCTCTCGTACTCCCAATGCCTTCTGATGGTGAACACCATGGTAACCCAGACTCTGCAGTTCTGGAAGTAATGTCTGGTGGTAATAATCGGTCTCTACCTGAAATAAACAAGCAAACATATCAATATAAACTGTTATCGCAGAAATAATTATTACAGTTAATAGAAGTGATGTGACAATATCAAATGTCATTTTATAAATAATTAAGTGATGATGACAGGGCAGACTATATTTCTAGGTGCTTTGGATTATCAAGCTATTTTCCAAGATGAAGCACAGGACGATAACAACATCTACATTCAAAAACGTGATAGTTTCCGTTACCTACAGACACAAAACGATGATCATTTGCTTTATATTTCATATTGGAAACAATATAATCTTAGAAAAAAGGGAAGCAAGGATAAATCCTGGCATAGCTATTATCAAGAAGTACAACCTTTCATGGAAGGGTGCCGTTTGCTCTCAGTGGGCATCAGTCTTTGCTTTATCATGCTTTATCTACATAAATCTTCCTAAGATTCAAAATAAAAATACAACTATCCAAAATTTCAACAATGAAGGGTTACTGAGATATCATCCAGTTCAAAATGAAATTTGAATAAATATATTCTTGGTATATCTATGAAAGATATTGGAATCCACCATGATTATGAATATGGATGAAACTGAAAGGTAAAAAGCCACAAACCCATACATACATCAATTTTTATTATTGTAGATCTACCTCTTGTAAGCAAATGATGTCTGCATCGCCATGGATACGAAGTTCAACCATCAACTGGTGATGCCTTTCAATCGTCTCCCGGTGTCCTGTCGGACAGAACGGGTATCCCCGCGGCTTGATGTGGATGGATGCTAGGATGTTGTAAGAAACGACGGTAACCGCTGCAGCACCTGTTGATGCGTCTAATGGGGGTAATGATGTCTTCCGGTCAATCTGGGAATGATGCATGCTGTTCTGAAGTTCTTGGCTTGCCATGCTTTGAAATCTGCCTATCATAATTAAAGAAATGAAAGGTCATTTGACCAAAATTGTCCATGAAGTAAATGAACTACGAACTGGTCTATTGACAAGTTTTATTTTAATTTATGTTCTTATTTTCTGTTCATTCCACTGTTATATTATCATTTTCTTTGATTTTATTTTCATTAAATTATTTTTTCTTATTTCATTTTATTTTATTTCTTATTGAATCTTAAGGGACTTGTTTGTTGATTTCATTAAGCATTACATTGGTTTACATTATATGATCTTTTTCAGAAGATGTTAATTAGTGGATTCATTCATTTGTTCATTCATTGCACTTGTTAAGTGCTTTTTTCCCATTATATATTATTCTTTAATATTCTATTTATTCTATTTTTGTTTTTCTTCTTGTATATTAACATTTATTTTCTTTGGCAAATATTATCATTCAATTATTTTGTATTTATTTACTTGTTATTATTTAGTAGAGCGGATTAGCCGAACAATTGTGCAAATTATGACTAAAGCATGAAACTTTCACAAGTGTTAGTATATGCCGTAAGATTTATTTTAAAGATGGGAGGTAAATTTTAAAATGCCTTTTTCGGCGGTTGCCATGGCAACGGATTAATTTCTCCAAAATAACAAACATCCCCATGTAAATGGTAAATAAACATGATATAGATGACCAAAATGATGATTTTCAGGCTCCCAAGTGAATACATATGATATTTAGAAATATTCAAGATCACCAAGATAGTTCCAATTGGTCCGTTGCCATGGCAACGGCTTGTTTTTCCCCAGAAAAATAAAAATTTTGATTAAAAAAACGTTGTAGAATATGATATATCTTTAATTTCCCCTAATATTACAGTGCAAAACAAAGATATTTTGGTTGCTAAATGTGTAAATTACATCTCAAGCCATTGCCATGGCAACCAAATAACATCTAATTTACAAAAACAACATGGTTGACAAGACAATGGACAGGTGGAAAATACAATTGGAATTGACCTAATCTGTATGCTTAAGTTTTGACCCCCTCATTTGAACAAAAAATACCGAAAATGTTCTGCAGGAGTTCTTTATAAAGATAAAAAATTATGTTGCATTGGTAATGCTTGAATTAAATTAAAAAAGAAGCAATTTTTCAAAGGGCCCGTTGCCATGGCAACAGCTTATTTCCCTCTAGAAAGGTAAAAATATTGATAAAAATGTAGAATACATGTATGATCATCATTCCATTTCCCCTCATTTTAAGGTACTAATCGAAATTTGTTTGTGACTAAATTTATAAATTTAACATCTTAAGCCATTGCCATGGCAACCAGAAAACATCTAATAAAAAAAAAACATGGATGACAAGGTTATGGACAGGTGAAAATACAATGAAAATTAACTTGATGCATGTAATGTACTTAATGTATAATGTAATGCATAAGGTGTGACCTACTCAATTAATTTAGGGGAAATAATACTGTGAGTGTTCTGTATGAACTAATTACAATGATAAACATTGGTGTTGCCTTGGTAATACTTGAATTCAATGATAAATATCAATGTTCCAAATGGCCTGTTGCCATAGCAACGGCTCATTTACCCAAGAAAGGTACCAGTTTTGAAAAAAAAAAGGACTGTATAGTCTGATTTTTCTTTCATTTCCCCTAACTTTAGGGTAAGAATGGTTATGTTTACTGTTAACATGCAAATAACATCTAAAGCCATTGTCATGGCAACCAAATAACATCTAATTCGAAAAAAATAACATGATAATGGACAGGTGAAAAATTCAATTTATAACAATTAACCCAAGGTTTGATCCAGCCATTTAAGTTTGAACAAAGATTAGTGTTTCGCATTAGTTTATTAGAATGATGAAATTTTAGGTTGCATTACGGTAATGCGTGAATTTAATGATATAAATGTTGCATATGGCCCGTTGCCATGGCAACGATTCCTTTTTTCCCAAGAAAAGTACCAAATTTGATCGAAAAACAGTTTAGAATCTGCATTTTGTCATAAATTTCCCCTAATTTTAGAGTGCCAAGCATAGATATGTTTGCTGTTGATATACAAATAACTTAAGCCATTGCCATGAAAACCAAATAAAATCTAATTTCACTGAGTGGCTTAGTTTGGTTTCTATGCAATGGTTTTAAGGGTGAAGTAGTACATTGGGACTAGTTACAAAGACAGCCAGTGGTCTGATGTGTCCAAAACCCTAAGACGGCTTCCAAAAATGGAGTTTGAAATGGCTGTTGATATATAAATGGACATAGCTCATTTCATATCCGTCTGGGATACATGATTTTGGTGTCTAGACCATGGTTTCAATGGTCAAATAATACACTATGACAAGTTAAACGGACAGTCAGTTGTCCAATATATCAAAATATCCAAGATGGCTTCCAAAAATGGAGTCTAAAATTGCTGTTGCTGCATTAAAAACGTAGTTTGTTTAATATCCTGGAATATGTTTATGCCATGGTTAAATGGGTCAAATAATACATTAGGACAAGTTACAAGGACAGTCAGTTGAATATAAAATAGCCCCTGTTACTAAAAAATTGACATATTTCGTGTAATATCTGCCAAGGGCATATTATTTTGATATCTAAACCATGGTTTTAAAATTCAGTAAATTAATCATGTACATTGGAACAAGTTACAATGACAGTCAATAATCAAGATGGCTTTCAACAATTGGAGTCTAATCGGAGTCTGTTACTTAAAAATTGACATAGTTCATTTCAAATCCACCAAGGAAAAATGATTTTGGTGTTCACACTTTGGTTTCAAGGTTTAAAAAATATGTTTAGACTGGTTACAATAATATCCAGTTGTCCATTTTTCCTTTAAAAAATCCAAGAGGGTTTTCAAAATGGCATCTAAAATGACTTCTATCACTAAAAAATTATCAGAGTTCATACAACATCCACCTGTGAGAAACAATTTTGCTGTCTACACTGTGGTATGAAGGGTCCACTATTTCATTAGGACAAGTAACAAGGATGGTTAGTTTTCAAATTTTTCCAAAATCCAAGGTAGATTATAAAATTACATCAAAATGGGTGCTGTTACCAACTCTTATCTGCTTGCATTTTGAATGTAGGCACCAAAATTATTTCTCACAAGTGGATATTGTATCCACTTCAAAGTAACAGTCGTCATTTTAGAACCCATTTATGGAAGCCATATTGAATTTTCAGGTAAAATGGACAATTGTAACCAGTCCCAAAGTATAATTTGATCCTTGAAACCCTATATAGTGAAGACACCAAAAAAATTTTTTTTAATGTACTATGTCCACTTTTAAGTAACATTAAAACCCCCATTTTTCAAGCCATCTTTGAATTTTTGGACACAATTGACACCTGACTGTCCTTTCAACTTGACCAAATGTACAGTATCACTTGACCCTTTAAATACTAGTGTAGACACCAAAATCATATCCCCAATGTATATTATTAATGAACTATATGTCCTTATTGAAGTAACAACAGTCAATTTAGACCCCATTTTGGAGGCCATCTTGGATTTTTTAACATACCAGATTATACCTAGATTATGGTTTAGACATCAAAATCATATTCCCAAGACAGATATTGAACAAACTATGGCCTACGTTAGTCTTGAAACTATGGTTTAGACACCAGAATCAAATTACAGGCGGATATAGAATGAGCTATGTCAATTTTTAAGTAACAACAGTCAATTTTAGACCCCATTATACTGTCCTTGTAACTTGTCCTAATGCATTACTTGACCCTTTAAGCTATGGTTTAGACACCAAAATTATATTCCCCAGACAGATATTGAACAAACATTAGACACTGTTTTACACCTTTTTTGGAAGCCATCTTGGAATTTTGGACATACTAGACCACTGACTGTCCGTGTAGCTTGTCCTAATGTATTATTGGCCTTTGAAATCGTAGTTTAGATACCAAATTCACACCCCAGGCAAATATGAGCTACGTCCTCTTTAGGTATCAGCAACCATTTTAGATTCAAATTTTTTAAGCCATCTTGGATTTTTGGACATTCCAGACCACTGGCTGTCCCTGTAACTTGGCCCAATGTACAGCTTGATCCTTAAAACCAATGAATAGAAACCACATTAAAGCCATTTTATCAAGTAATGGATGAATTGTGGAATTTTAGCCTCCGGCAGCCAGTGAGGGCACCATCTTGGATTTTCTTGTAACCCTGGAGTGCTTAAAGAAAAAGTCCACCCCAACCAAAATTTCTTTTGAATAAAAAGATACAAATCCAACAAGCATAACACTGAAATTTTCATCAAAATCGGATGTAAAATAAGAAAACTGTGACATTTTAAAATTTCGCTTAACTTCACAAAACAGTTATATGCGCTTCCTGGTCTGTATGCAAATGAGGGTTCTGATGACGTAAGCCACTCACTATTTCTTTTGTATTTTATTATGTGAAATATAATATATTCAAAATTTTCCCTCATTGTCATGTGAAAGAAAGTTTTATTCCTCTCTGAACGTGTGGAAGTGCCATTTTTAAAACATTTTATGGTTCAGTCAAGTGTGTCCTTATTGCCAAAATTGTGAAAAGTGAAATATTTTATTGACTTGTGTATTCCAAACAATAAAAAACAAAAGAAATAGTGAGTGAGGGACATCATCGACTCTCTCATTTGCATGTCACTGACTTGTTCATATAATTATTTTTGTGCAAAATAAGCGAAACTTTAAAATGTTCTTATTTTAATCCGATTTTGATGAAATTTTCAGCGTTTTATTGTTTTATTTGTTGGATTTTCTCTATTGATTCAAATCAACATTCATCTGGGGTGGAATTGACTTTTGAATTCTTTTCAACCTTTTAAACAGTAAGGGCATTTTGATCGTATATTGACCAGTCTACTTATCATGTAAAATAACCAGTGAGTAGATCACACTTCAGGTTGAATAGATTCACATGTTACTTTAAAATTATCACAGTATTTCAAAATTTTCTTCGTCAAAATCAGTAGTGTAATTTTGAGGGGGCAAAATATGACGTATCGAGCAAAATTTATTTTAAAAAGTTGTCAGCAAGCCAGCGAGAGAGCAAAACTTTCGAAATTTTTCATTAGAAAAAAAAATTTGTAAAAGATTTTGGGTATAGTATTCATAAAATAATCATATTTCACCCATCTCTCTTTCACTTTCTCTATATTTTTTCTTGGTAATGATTTTTTTTTGGGGGGAGTAGGGTTGCAAAATTCCAGGGAATTTTCTTAATGGAAACTTTCCATGGGAATAAACGGGAATTTGTGGGAATCTTTTGAATTTTCAGGAATTTTCAAGAAATGATGGAAATTTTCAAAAAAGTAAAAATTTTCTGATATTTATATGCAGGAATGGAAAGGCGTACCCTGTCAGATGATGCTTGATAGTGCTTTGCCATCAAATTATAAGCCAAGTATTATTCTAAAACAGTCAGACATGGAAAATGTTTAATGATTTCCAAGTAAAAGTTGATTTACTGTATTTACTTTGATTAGGAGTTCAAGACTATGTCAACTCCTCAAATAGACTTAAGATTTTGATTTATCAACCCCTATAATCCCCTTATATATTGATATGATGAACGGCTTTAAAGCAAAAATCACCCCAAGACGCTTTCTTCAAAATAACCGCCTGCGAATACTTTGAACGAAATTGTCCAGCATCGAAATTAGAGTTTTGGGAATTTATTTGAATCCCAAAAAGTCTGATATGATTTTTTTAGGTCTTATTTCGATGCCATGTATAATGAAATAAGATGGTGCTTATCATTTAGTATATTTATGTTCAGCACCCTCAAATAAAGGAAAAGTAAATGAAATAAACAATTTTTTATCAAAATTTGTACTTTTCTGGGGCCATTGGCCACATTGATATTAATCATTATGTTCAAGCATTACCAAATCAACATCCTAATGAAATCATGCATAACTTTTAATGTAACTCTTGTTCAAAATTAAAAGAGTAGGTCAAATCTTATGCATTTTCCGCCTGTCCATTATCTTGTCAGCCATGTTATTTTTTGATGAATGATATTTTATTGCCATGGCAATGCCTTAAAATGTTATTGTAACATTTAACATCAAACATGTATGTTGGCAGCCAGTGGCGTACCTAGGATTTTCCACAGGGGGGGCAAAACCGTCCGCCAAAAAAATTGACAAGCAAAAAAAAAAAAAAAAGGTCTTCGATCACAAATAAAGGATTTCGTACCAGAAAAAAATTGACAAGCAAAAAAAATAAAATAAAAAAATAAAAATAAAAAGGTCTTCGATCACCACAAATAAAGGATTTCGTACCAGAAAAAAATTGACAAGCAAAAAAAAAAAAAAAAAAAAAAAAAAAAAAAAAAGGTCTTCGATGACAAATAAAGGATTTCGTACCAGAAAAAATTGACCAGCAAAAAAAAAAAAAAAAAAAAAAAAAAAAAGGTCTTCAAGTTCGTCAGGGGGCATTGAAGGTCTTAAAGCTCGTCAGGGGGGGCAAAAAAGGTTTTTCAAGCCCATCAGGGGGGGCAAAGATACGTTTTTGCATGGGTTTTGACTCGTCAGGGGGGGGCAGAGTGCCCCCCCTGCCCCCCCCCGTAGGTACGCTAGTGTTGGCAGCCTAAACTTAGTGGAAATGAGTAAAAAAATAAGATTCTACAAGGTATTTTTTTATCAAAGATGGTATTTTCTGGGGAATGAAATGATCCGTTGCCATGGCAACAGAACACACATTTGCAAACATTGATGTCATTAAATTCAAGCATCACCAAGGCAACATCAGTTTTTATCATGCTAATGAACCCATGCGGAACACTTACTGTAATTTTTGTTCAAAACTTAATGACTGGTCAAACCTTATGTAGATTAAGTAAATCTTTACTTTACATTCCACCTGTCCATTATCATTTCAACTGTGTTATTTTTTTGTTTTAAAAATTATATCTTAATTGGTTGCCATGGCAATGGCTGAAGATGTTATTTATGTATTAACAGCAAGCATATATATGGTTAGCACCCTAAAATTAGGGGAAATGAAAGAAAAATCAGAAATTACAATGTTTTTGTTTATCAAAGCTGATACTTTTCTGGGAGGAAATGAGCTGTTGCCATGGCAAGGGGACATTTGAAACACTAATATTTATCATAAAATTCAAGTATTATCAAGGCAACATCATTTTATTATTCTAATGAACTCATGCAGAACAATTTTTGTTGAAAATTAAATGACTGGCAAAACCTTTCGCATATTGAGTTATTTGTAATTGTATTTTCTACCTGTCCATAATCTTGTCATCCAAATTATTAATTTTCGTAAATTAGATATTATTTGGTTGCCATGGCAATAGCTTCAGATGTTATACATTTTGCATCGAACATATCTATGTTTAGCACACTAAGATTAGGGGAAATGCAATAAAATTCAGATTCTACAGTCCTATTTTAATCAAAACTTTTAATCAAAACTAAATGATCCGTTGCTATGGCAACAGGCCATTTGGAACATTGATATTAATCGTTGAATTCAAGTATTACCAAGGCAACATCAATGTTTATCATTCTAATTAGTTCATACAGAACACTCACTGTATTATTTCCTCCTAAATTAATTGAGTAGGTCAAACCTTATGCATGTAAATTAAGTTAATTTTCTTTGTATTTTCCCCTGTCCATAACCTTGTCATCCATGTTTTTTGTTTAATTAGATGTTTTCTGGTTGCCATGGCAATGGCTTAAGATGTTAAATTTATAAATTTAGTCACAAACAAATTTCGATTAGTACCTTAAAATGAGGGGAAATGGAATGATGATCATACATGTATTCTACATTTTTATCAATATTTTTACCTTTCTAGAGGGAAATAAGCTGTTGCCATGGCAACGGGCCCTTTGAAAAATTGCTTCTTTTTAAATTTAATTCAAGCATTACCAATGCAACATAATTTTTTATCTTTATAAAGAACTCCTGCAGAACATTTTCGGTATTTTTTGTTCAAATGAGGGGGTCAAAACTTAAGCATACAGATTAGGTCAATTCCAATTGTATTTTCCACCTGTCCATTGTCTTGTCAACCATGTTGTTTTTGTAAATTAGATGTTATTTGGTTGCCATGGCAATGGCTTGAGATGTAATTTACACATTTAGCAACCAAAATATCTTTGTTTTGCACTGTAATATTAGGGGAAATTAAAGATATATCATATTCTACAACGTTTTTTTAATCAAAATTTTTATTTTTCTGGGGGAAAACAAGCCGTTGCCATGGCAACGGACCAATTGGAACTATCTCGGTGATCTTGAATATTTCTAAATTTCATATGTATTCAATTGGGAGCCTGAAAATTATCATTTTGGTCATCTATATCATGTTTATTTACCATTTACATGGGGATGTTTGTTATTTTGGAGAAATTAATCCGTTGCCATGGCAACCGCCGAAAAAGGCATTTTTTAATTTACCTCCCATCTTTAAAATAAATCTTACGGCATATACTAACACTTGTGAAAGTTTCATGCTTTAGTCAAAATTTGCACAATTGTTGTGATTTTTGGAGCTAATCCGCTCTACTATATTGGACAAATATAAAGGGACTTCTTTTGAGAATGTTTATTTCATATTAAAGTATTACATTGATTTAATTCTCATGAAGTGAAGGTATTTTCCAATTCTAGTGCACTGTTAGCATCTTTTATTTATTTTCAGAAAAATATCACCCCTGTACAGTGTATTGCACAAAATTCACGTCCTGGGCGATTCCAAGAATGGAACCTTCTTGGTAAGGATGTTAGAAATTCCAAAGACAAACTCAAACTTGAAAGTTTGGATATCAACACCCTTGTGTCAAAACGAAAGCACGTTATTAAAACCCAAATTAACTATGTTTAGTGCTTGACCCCTAAATCCAAAGGTACATGACAACCAGAATACCAGATGCTGGTGAGTGAATGTATGGCAGTGTATCCTATTGCCGGACACCTTTATTTCAGTGCTTTAAAAATGACAACTAGAGGAAATACAATCAAGAAAAATTCGCACTTGCTATTCCAAATATTATGAAAATTGTGAATATGGTAAAAATATTTTATATTTACCAACAATTTTCTTTGCATCGCACTTGCTGCATACCCCTCCACGAAAAACAATTATTTTCGTGCGTGACAAATTACATCATGATTCCGGACGCGCGCCGGACGGTTAAAGATATTCTTGATTATAATGATGTAAGAACAAATTTGTGTGATTTTTTCGTCTTATATCATATCATGAGTAAATCCTAAGTTTTTGTTTGCTGTTTTTATATTGATTCTGAGCAGATGTTGGTAATAGATTCGTGTTTGACAAATTATTTTATTTTTTCTTGTTAGCTGCATGTTTCATGGAACTTTCCAATATTATGCTCGTTCGTATCGTGACGCTCATCAAGTTCTATCGATGCGCTGCCGATGGTCGACGGCTCTATACTCACGTAAACCTCGCGCACGGGTACCTTGAGAACTAGCCGTCGACGATCACCCACAATACACCACACCTCATCGTTCTATCGAAGGAGCGGACGAAATTGAAATTCGGCAGATCAGACCCATATTTCTGTTAGAAAATATATCAATTGTTAATGCAAAACTATGTTATTTGATATTTTAAGCATTTTCTGTCATTTTAGAGATAAATAAGGTAAAGGTTGGATTTTTTCGCCTTGTTTTTGCAATCCTGTTCTATGTATTGCTCTGTGAAATTGAATTGCGGAAGTCTTACGGTACAAAATTGTTTTCGTACGCAGTAATATGAGCGTCCGGAATCATGATAGTGTCCGGTAATACAATACGTCACTATACGTCAACGGACAGATACATACAGATTATTAATGTTTTTACGTTTGTAACTTGTCATGCTTGTGAAAGTAACGTGTTATCCTCTTCTCTTTTTTGGGTCAAAATTATATCTTTTCTCCATCCATGTTATTGAATTGGAATAACATTTTTGGTAGACCACCAATGACCAAGCAACATTCAAGAGAAAGAAATTAAGTTACTGAATATTGGAAATCTCACACTCCCACGACGATATCCGGCGATTTACATCATGCGCAATACAAATATGACAGCACAGAAACGTGATGATCTAAATGCGACAAACGTGCAAAAGAATCGCAGTATCGGCGGTATAAGGCGTGGCTGCCATTGCACTGCTTCCTAAATGAGATTTGACAGCTCTAAATTACGGTAATATTAATTATAAAGCATTCATATTGAGTATTGTTGAGTTACTTACCAGAAATTAACTTCGGAGATTCTTAATCATTATTCAAGTGGTCAACGGAAGATATTTTCTTGGGAAGAAGTCGCAGGCTCGTAGCAGAAGAGATGGCAGTGAGATGGGCTGGACGGGCGGTATCAATACACACATATCACATAAAAGCGCATAAAATAGCTCGGGGTGGGGGGGGGGGGGGGTGGGGTACACCATAGGTAAAGGGGGAAGGGGTAGGAAAAGGTTTAGATTAGGTTTAAAGGAACAAATATGCACAGACTCTATGCCTATTGCTTGAAAAAAAAGAGAAATATAGGCTTACCTTTAGAATCCAATGTCATGAATCGATTACAAAAATCTCTAGATTTTAAAACGAGAAAACAACGGATACGACGTACCGGTACTTGTTAACTTTTTTAGAAATTACGTTTTTGAGATAAAAGCGGATACATGGATACTAAGATACGTGGATACACATGGATACGAGGATACGTGGATACTGGGATACGTGGATACTACTACCGTACTGATAAATGGATACATGGATACGAAGATACGTGGATACGCGGATACGTGGATACTACTACCGTACTGATAACTGGATACATGGATACGAGGATACGTGGATACGCGGATACGTGGATACTACTACCGTACTGATAACTGGATACATGGATACGAAGATACGCGGATACGTGGATACGAGGATACGGGCAGCTGGGATAATGTTTGTGGATACGGGGGAGGGGGTACAGGGGAGTATCCAGCTTTCGCCAAAGGGGGGGGGGGGTGGAAGGAGGGAGAGTCGTGGGGGTATGTTATACAGGGGAGGATCCATGCACCTTTCGCGAAAAGGGGGAAAAGAAGGGAGAATCAGAAAATATTTTCATCCACATTTCAGTCGGTCGATCTGTCGTTAACTAAAAGTAGAATTTTGTTGGTTTATATTCTTTTCTTAATTGGTTTAACATGGCCCAGTGCAGTACGTGTCTCAGTCATCTTATTTAAAAAAAATCATTTTCAAGACAATACAGGCATATAGCTCATTTTTTTTGTCCTTGTTTAAACACTTTTCCTTTTCCTTTACGTTGTTTTTCTCCTTTCTTTTCTTCTTTTTTTTTAAATATATTTTTCTTTTCTCTTTTATATTCTTCCTTTCTTGTCCATTCTATTTTTGTTTCTTTTTTAATAAAAAAAAAATTGTACAGGCCTACCTATTTTTTTTTAAATCAAATTCTTGTGATTTTCACAGTAAATTATAAGACAGAAAACTGGACTTTTGGTTCGTATGATTAAAATAATATATACATGTATATACCCTTCTTTTTAGAATTGTAGAGCAATATTTTTGCTGTTTTTTCTCTATAAATCTAGAGATTATGATGAATATGACATGGATTCTGAATGTTTAGGAGGATAAATATGAAGCGATTCGTATATAGGCATAGCTCATTTTCTGTCCTTGTTTGAACCCCGCGGGGGGGGGGGGCACTTACATTGACGAGTGGATACCATGCGCGACAAAAAAAAAAAAAACACGTAAAAAGGATGTCTTTTTCACGATAGGGCACGTTATGTACGTAACGTGATAAGGGTGTCAAAAACACAAAAATAATGAAAAAAGGGTATCTATTTCGCTAGAAAAATTACGCGTTTAGGGTCGAATTCGCGGGGACGATAAAACAAAATTAAAATGTTTTATAAAGGATGTCCTTTTTGCCCCAACACTTCGTATTTAGAGTCACGATTTGCGAGAGGTGTAGAAGGTGGGGTCGTACTAAACCAAATAAGGTAAAGCCGACGACCGAAGGACCCGTAACAATAAAACAATCCTGTACTTGTTTAGGGGTTCATTTCAGGGAACATTTGCCAAGAGTATCGTTTTGTTACCAATTCTTGTTAAGGGTAGGGTTTCACGCGCCAATACTTGTTAAGGGGCGCATTTTCAGAATATGGAAATTACGTGTTTAGGGTGCTTTTCGAGACCCCATGGTCGCGCATGGTATCCACTCGTGAATGGAAGTGGCTCGCGCTTCGCGCTCGCATTGCCTTTGTAATGATTCCCATTCAAGAGAATTAAATGACATTTCATATATCCAGTTCTGAAATCAATTTGCACACAATGTTTTAGCTCGCACCTCAAGCTTTCATTATTTTGTTTCATTTACACAAATTGTTATATAAAAGTTTCCAGCTCGCGCTGCGCACTCGCATTGTTTGATTTGTGAGATACCTATCCTCTTTGGAAATTCTTTCAAAAATTTGTCAAAATGCTCCTTTATCATGTCAATATACAAAAAATTAAGCTCGTGCTTCGCGCTCACATTTAATTGTTTGAGACACACAGCTTGTTTTTTTTAAGGCGGTTTTCCACTAGGGCGCGGACAAGACCAGGAAGGGTTGCGGAAGCTACTTTTGTCATTTCGGCATGCTGTCCGCAACCAAATTCCGTAAAAGATTATGCAAATGATCTTGTCCTAGGACACGACCAGGACTGTCTGCGTATTGTCGTAGGACATTCCTGGAACTGTCCTGGGACAAGATTATCTAAATCAATTTGTCGGCGTTCGGCGCGGACAGCATGCAGATCGTATTAGGACAGAACCGGAGACATTTAGGACAACGTCACGAGTGGTAAATTTAAGGACGAGGACAATAAGAATAATTTTCGGACAAATTGCGAATACTCCAAGAAAATTATCGTTCATATATTTTTTTTTAATGAATTTAGGGGTGTTATTTGGGGTTTGGGGTGCGGTTTTTTTTAAAGAAACATTGATTTTCTTATTAAATCCGATTTAGGAGCAGGCGAGAATGAAGTAATTCGTCATGAAAGTACGCTATTAAAAAAAAAAAAAATCGACTACAAAGACGATGTAGGGTTTTCTTTTATTTCAAATCAAATTGCATACATTGGTGGAAATCCCTGGGGGACAGGGAGACGCTTCCCCTCACTTTTTGGAATTTGATATCAAATGCCCCCCCCCCCCACTTTTTGGAACGAGCAAACAAGAAAAAATGGAAAGAGAGGAAAAAGAAGAGAAAAGAGAATAGAAAATGAAGAGGGAAAATAAGAGGAGTAAGACGAGTGAATAAAATAAGATGAGGGGGGGGGGGAGGGATTTCATGTCACTATTTTAAATTTTCGCTCGCTTTGTGCTCACATTGCCTAATCTATGATATACATAACTTGCTCAATAGGCTTATATTGAGCTTAAAATATCAAGTTTTGAAGTAAATATATGAAATATTTCTCGGACACTGAGTTTTCAATTTGTTTGATTTACAAATATATTTTATAGTTTTCTGTAAAATGACTATATTTTATGGTCTAAATATCGACATTTTCCGCTCGCGCTGCGCACTAGCATTATTTAATTCGTCAAGTAACTATTCTCTTCGTGTATTCCATATTTTTTTGAAAAATATCCCTTTTTAGGCTTATCTGATTCTGAATAGTATCAGCTAAAGCTGCGCACTTGCATTTTCATTGGGGAGTAATGTATACCTATATCAATTGTAACAAATTATTTTAAATTCCTCTTTCTTGACAGTTTATCAAAATTTTCGGCTTGCAATTTGCGCTCGCATTATTTTTAAAGTATTCTTTAAAGTATATTAACCCATGCATCCTTTTCATGATTACAAAATATCCAGTTTTTTTACCTTGATATTAATTTCGCGACCTCATTGGGCTTATTAGATTAATAGGTAAGATAATAATATTTTCATTATTTCCTAATAATCATTGTCCGGTTTTTTTTTCAGAACGGAATATCGACAAGTTTCATCTCTCGACAAAAACAAAAATGTCCTTAAAATTTCCCGGTCGCAACTGGAAATATATGTATTGATAAAAATATCAACTTGCGCTTTGACTCGCATCATTTATTAAGCACGATCCATATCCAATTCGTAATTGCGCTTAAATTAACTTTTTTTTTGGGATCGGAAAATCAAATATCTTTAGCTCGCGGATCGCGCTCTTATTATTGATATTATGATAAAGAATGTAATTAGAATGTCCAGATTCTAGGTTTGAATCTAAACACACGCACGCATATTTATTTAGATACGAATCTTGTTCCAGTTTCAGATCAGATTATCAAATTATTAATGCAGGAATGTTGTCCATTTATCCACTTATCCATCCTTTTCATGATTTACAAAACGTGAGATGTCGAATTTCATTTCGGCTCGCGCTTCGCGATCACATCAAGTGTATAGTCATACCCCTATCCTGTTCGTGATTTTAAAAGGTGCTTAGAATGCCCTGTATATAGCTGGGAATGTAAGAAATATTCAGCTCGCGCTTTGCGCTCACATTATTTGATTGTTGAAATATGTAGGCTAAAAACAATTGTGTTTGTCGGTGTAATAGTATTCACTTTTTGAAAGCAGATTTTGTGCATTTTATACATGACAATAAATTATCTCGGATCTAAGGTAACTTTAAAAAGACTGCATATGTTAATAGCAAAGTCGAGGCTCCCTTTATAACATTACTTTCTAATAGTTTTTTCCACAAATTAATACATATATTACAAAAGAGGAAGAAAACGGGAAGTTAGGATGCAAATTGCATTCGACAGGCACATGCAGACCAAGGGGCGAGGTGGTCTTGCTTACCCCTTTAAAAAAAGTACAAACAGAAGAAATATAAGTAAAATGGAAAGGGAAACTTAAAAAATGATATGGTGGAAAAGAAAAACAAAGGGGGAATGTCGTGCTAATACGGCCCTCCTCTCCCTGCTGCTGGCTTATCCCTCCCAGTATTACAGAGATATACAAACAGCACTAAAGAAATAGGAATTACAGGGGCCGCGGAACCGGGGGGGGGGGCTTCAGCCCCCTCCCCCACTTTTGGCTCAGCCCCCCCCCCCCCCCACTTTGAAAACCGTTCCGCGGCCCCTGGATAAACAAAGGAGATGAATGAAATGAGGTGAAATAGAATCAAGTAGGAAAAAAAATCGCGATAATGAACAGAAAATAATTGGCCAAGATTGTGAATGTGTAAGATTAGAAATATCAGTTTTAATTTTTGGACGAACTTGTGAATCCAGTGTCTAATCGCCTTTGCCTCCTCTTGTACCAATTAAAATATAGACTAAAAAAGAAAATGTAAATGGGCAATTCCAGGAGGCCGAATGCGATCTCTACGCCCTATATTGGCTGCGTTAAAAGGAAAAATTGAATAAATGCAAAGAAGAGTGGAAAAGAAGAAAAAGAGTGAAGAAATTTACAGACGGGAAGATATCAGTGTTTCAGCTAGGTCAATTTGTTAAAATTATTGGTTCATTTCGCTCTTCATGCTTTTAATACTTTAATTAAGAAGATTGTGCACGCTATTCATTTTTAAGAAAAATACTTAGGTCTTTTCGTCCTTGATGTTTGAAAGAAGTTCGCGCTCATATTTTATGTTTATGAGAAACATGTTCTGTGCACGACTTTTTCAGGAAGGCCTTTTTTTTAAGAGTCGTGGCGTATAGTGGTTCTGACTCCCGCCTTGTAAACGGAGAGTCGTGTGTTCGATTCTCACCGCGGTCTATATACCGTCCTTTGGTAAGACGTATTGCCGGCACACCTTGCCACTCTCGACCCAGGTGCTAAATGGGTACCCGGTTAGATGCGAAAGTTATTGTATGCTTGAATTTGCAAGCGCCATTTCGATGCTGCGATGAATGCAAGGAATGCTTCCCAAGATGTGGAAATTGTGCACTTTTCATGCGGGATTGAAATGAATCATGGGACAATAATATGCTGTAAATCGTTTTGAGCCGTTCTGAGAAAAGCGATATTTATAAACATGCTATCATTTATTATTATTTCTTATTAATAAAATATCATTCACGATCAAACAAAGTGCTTAAAATGCATTAGGAATATAAACTTGAATTTCTGTTTTTTCTTATATTCCTTTTTCACATTTTTTTCTCTTTTTTTATTTCATCTTTCTTTCCTCGTCTCATGCCGGTCTCACGTTCATGCCGGTCATTAACTTCAATAGATTACGTAATCACTATTAAATCTTAATCCCTCCTTTCAAGAATTTGGGGTATTAATCTTACACGGTATCCCTATAGTCTCAAAGGCATTCACAGGTGGTTCTTTATCAATGAACTGAAGGAATTCTGAAGTGACATTTTTTAACATAATTAAATCGAATTACATGTGTTGTGCAAGCACGTCATATTTCAAAATTTCCAATTGTTGAAAATAAGCGTATCTTTAAATGTCATAACTTTCTTATTTTATATTCGATTTTGATAAATTTTCAGTATACTGCATTCGAGCAAGACAGTATCTAATTACCAGTTTATCAATAAGGTGATGTTGTAACTGTAGGTATGTCGTGTATGCATTTTTCGTTACAGCATAATCGTAGATGATAATAAATATTGGCAATTAAACACATTATTTAACGTAAATTACTAAAGAATTTTTAATGCATACAACAAGACCCCCCCCCCAAAAAGCAAGGAATGTCCGTTTTTAGGTCTAAATTTATGTACAAAACGTACTTAAAATATGAAGTTTCCGATCGCAATAGGCCCTATAACATATTTTAAATCGCGCTTCGCACTCGAATCAGTAATATTGTTTAGTCAGATATAACATTCCTGTTCACCATTTCAAAAAACGCTAAGAAAGTCATGTCTTTTCATAAACCGGTCAACTTATTCAATTTTTAACTAGGTCTAAATTCATAAAATATTCATTAAAAAAAAAAAATCATTTTTGATAAAAATTTAGATATAGAACGAATCATATAGGACTAATACTTATCCGTATTTATAATCAGAACGAGACATTCACATTACAACCCACCAATTAAAGTTTAATCCAATTTATGCTTAAAACGAGATATTATATCATAGGCGTCATTGCATGCCGATGTTCTGTTACAATTGCAGTTCTCCGTGCTCTCTTGATAGTCTTCTGGATGTATAAGTAGGAAGATAATTTTTGAAAAGAAGTAAATTATATGCCAATAATGCAATATATCATTAACAAAACTTTGTATTGCACTCCCTTACTTCATATTCCTATTTTTCTTCATTCTCCTCCTCCGTCTTCTCCTTTTATCCTATTTTCCCCCTTCTGTAATTCCTCTTCTATTTCTCTTCATCAAGTTCACTCTTTCTATAATTTTTGAAAAGAAGTAAATTATATGCCAATAATTATAAATAGAACGAGTCATATGAGATAATTTATAATCAGAACGAGACATTCACATAACAAGACATAGGAATGAAATTAATTTCTTTAAAAAAAGGATTGTGATATTGGCCCGATGATGTGTCTCGTTGCAATTACCAACAGGAGTGAGTGAAATTAATTGTCGAATTGTAACCAATGTTTTGAAATTGATTGGTCATTTTAATATAACCAAAACGTATATCGTTCTTATTATCCCCTTACTTAACTATTTTGTTGTTCTCTGTTGCTCGTGTCTTATTACTTATCACTGAGTTGTA
The DNA here is from genome assembly GCF_037042905.1 of Lytechinus pictus. Lineage (NCBI taxonomy): Eukaryota > Metazoa > Echinodermata > Echinoidea > Temnopleuroida > Toxopneustidae > Lytechinus > Lytechinus pictus. Next base: position 17,459,459 of record NC_087257.1, read on the forward strand.
CATGATTGTAATTGTTTTGCGAAATATAAGCGAAAAACTTCCAAATGTCATAACTTTCTTATTTTACATACGTTTTTTGATGAAATTGGCTTGTTTCTTATTTCTCTATTGATTCAAATCAATAACTTTTTGGGTAGACTTGACCTTTAAGCTGCATATTCGTACATGTTATTATATTAGCCTTCTTTTATGTTGACTGAAAAATCTATAATAATCCAAATAGTTTATTTATATTTTGTTTACTGAAATCAACTTAATTAAATAAAATCAATCCTAAAAAGGATTAAGATTAATTGGTCAAATTGTAATCATATGGGCTTAGGGAATTGATATATGTCTCGCTATAATTATAAAGAGAGCAGCCAATTTTTAACGATTCACTGATGAAAGTAGCCTTTTCTATCTTTTCTCTCAAGAAAAATACAGATTAAAAGTGACGATGTCAATTATCTGAAAATAAGGTAATTAGGGTCTGTGATGCTTCGTTCTAAAAGTACACTTAGTATCATGCACTTCTTCATGTGTTTTCCATGTTCCAGAGTATCAAAAACTCCTTGATGTTCTTATCCAAGTATCTATGTATCTAAGTTTTCATGTAGGCATGTGCCCGTAGCCGCGTATCCAAGTATCCATGTAACCAAAGGTATCTAAGATCCCCGTATCCACGTATCCGCGTATCCACGTATCCAAGTATCCAAGTCTCCAATAGTATCCAAGTATCCACGTATCCACGTATCCGCGTATCCACGTATCCAAGTATCCAATAGTATCAAAGTATCCACGTATCCACGTATCCGCGTATCCACGTATCCACGTATCCAAGTATCCAATAGTATCCAAGTATCCACGTATCCACGTATCCGCGTATCCACGTATCCAAGTATCCAAGTATCCAACAGTATCCAAGTATCCACGTATCCACGTATCCGCGTATCCACGTATCCACGTATCCAAGTATCCAAGTATCCAAGTCTCCAATAGTATCCAAGTATCCACGTATCCACGTATCCGCGTATCCACGTATCCACGTATCCACGTATCCAAGTATCCAATAGTATCCGCGTATCCACGTATCCACGTATCCGCGTATCCACGTATCCAAGTATCCAAGTATCCAATAGTATCCAAGTATCCACGTATCCACGTATCCGCGTATCCACGTATCCAAGTATCCAAGTATCCAACAGTATCCAAGTATCCACGTATCCACGTATCCAAGTATCCAATAGTATCCAAGTATCCACGTATCCGCGTATCCACGTATCCAAGTATCCAAGTATCCAATAGTATCCAAGTATCCACGTATCCATGTATTCATATCCATACATGTTTTAATATAATAGTATCCAAGTATTCTGTATCCATATATAGATATCAACGTATATCATTCCTTAAACAACATCATCAACATAATTATATACCATTGCACGTGTCCTCGATCACGCGCCCCCTCTTTGATCCCTTCATATATATCATCCCTTTTTAAGTCCTCTGATTATTATATCACCTGCCATTACTTCACTCTCTCCTACTACATCCACCACATTGGACAAGTCGTGTACTCCCTCTACGGGGCCATCCCCCCTCCCCCCATCCTTTATCCATCTCCCGATCCGATTCCTGCTTGTCGCCGGGGACTCTTAATTCACTCACGAACGTAGAGGGCGACAAAACTGATATCGCACCACACCGGCAGCAGCAATTAGTAGGTAATTGCTCTTTTGTAATCGATTCATGACATTGGATTCTAAAGGTACTCCGAAATATACTGTACAAACTTTTTACCTGAGAAAACTCAGGTTGTTTGTACCGGCGGAGTTTTTGTTAATAAAATCAATGGCAGAAATCAGACTAGCTATAACCTTTAAGTTTTCAGTTTTTACCAGAGTTTTATCAGGTAAAAAGTTTTATGCAACAGGCAGGGATTTTTTTCTTCAAAACTGTGTGGAAATTACCTGAGAAAATGTAGCCTGCATGGGGAGATGATTAAAGTTTCCTCTTTATCCTACTTGTGACTTAAAAAGGGCCTTTCCGCACTTGCTTTGATGAGCTCTCATATGCCGTTCACACTTTGAAAGGGGAAAAAACTGTATGGCGAAGCACCTTCCTTTAATTCTTTTAAAAAATGGCAGCTAGGACACTATTTGTGTTTTTCTTTACGTTGTTGGGGTGATATATCTCAAAATTAACCGAATAATAAAAGAAGGCGGCTCCCAAAAAGAAGCAAGCAAAGAACATGTAATATGTCCATTCCTTTTCCCTTTCCTCTATTCCTCTTCTTCCCCCCCCCTTATTTTCCTATGCCAAAAACAAACATAACACATGAATGAAGATCACTGAAAATGATAATCTCCTACTATTTTTTTTTGTGGGGCTAAATATGGAAAGACAAAAAAGAAGAGGAACAAGGAAAAAGGCAAACAAAATGGAAAGGAGATCAAGGATTATTTTTTCAATCAGAGAGAATTGTTTTTCTTCCTTTTTTACCCCCTCCCTTTCCCAATGGCCAATTTCCTGACAAGAGGAAAACTTAGAACCTCACAAAGTCACACAAACCAATAGTCAATACACCAACTTTCATCAACAGAAACATTCAAGTCCGGACTGAAAACCTTACTCATCTCTTATTAACAATTTAATAGTGAGGCTGTGTTCAGAATTCAAATTTTTATTATTTTTTATGAATTTTCAGGAAATAGCAGTCTGTAACCAATACATCCTCAATTAAGTTAAATATACTCAAGGATATTACGTGTTACAGGCTGTTGTGTTATACAAGTGTGGTTTGATAGATGTAATAAATAAAACAGGGTTGAATTACAATTAATCCAGAAAAAAATGTTCCAGCAGGTCGCAACATTTTCTTTTTACTTGTTTGTTCTCGGCCCATTTACCATTTGTCATTTGTCTAATGTTCACTTGGTCTATACCAGTCAGATAATATGATTAAAAGACAGGTCCACCCCAACAAAAAGTCGAATTGAATAAAAAAGAGACAAACCCAACAAGCATAGAACTGAAAAAATTTCATCAAAATCCATTGTAAAATAAGAAAGTTATGACATTTTAAAATTTTACTTGATTTCACAAAACATTTATATGCACATCCTTCGGCAAGCAAATGAGGAGACTGATTACGTCATCCACTCACTATTTCTTTTGTACTTTATTATATGAAATATTCTAATTTTCTCCCATTGTCATGTGAAACAAAGTTTTATTCCTCTCTGAACATGTATAATTACTATTGTTTCAACATTTTATGGTTCAGTAAAGTTGGTCCTTATATTGTCAAATCTGTAAAAAATGAAATATTGTGCAATTGAAAAAAAAAAGTGAGCGAAGGACATCACCGACTGTCTAATTTGCATGTCACTGAATTGTGCATATCACTGTTTTGTGAAAAATAAGCGGAACTTTAAATGTCATAACTTTCTTATATTACAAGTGATGTTGATATGAAATTTTCCCTGTCATGCTATTTGATTTTTCTTTATTTATTCAAATCAACATTTTTCTAGGGTGAATATAACCTTTAAATGAACTTTTAATAGACCAATTCTCATTTGACAAATGCCAAAATAACATTTATTAGGCCATTAGTGATGGTCGTATCGAATGGTGGTTCAACCAAATAGCCATGATGGTTTTAGACAATCTGAAAATTATACTAGATTCCGAGAGCCAAAAGGATATAAACAGGACTATAATAGCAATTTCAGATATATATGATGGCATGTAACATTGGCATTTGCTCTGGCAACAATTGCTCCGCTCTTAATTCCACACACTAATCAAATGACCAACTTCAACCCTGGGTCTAACAATATACGCTACCCTAAACCTAACCTTTAAACCTAACATAAAATCCTATTGCAACCATAACCCTACACTCTTAAAACAAATCAGTCAAATCGACTAGACCCATCATATTTCCTTTATTATTATGTTTATTTTATCAGTACAAGTCTTGAATTTTATATTTTACTGTATATAGGGACTGCCTCGACAGAACCTTTGCTTTGTTCTTTTGCAGCTTCCAATTTCATGCTCATTTTAATGCATGTACTGTAAATAGCCTTGTACAGTCTTAGCCTTTTTTAAAAATCTCACTTGCATCTTACTATGTATCTTTGTATCTTTGTATCTTTTTTTTTCTTTTTGTATTTCTGTTATATTTAATATGCTCAATGTCTCTTAATAGACTTGAATAATCAATAAATAAATACAAAAGTAGTCAGCTAGGGGCAACTGATATGACAATCACTGATAATTACTGACATATTCTAGTCAAAAATAAATATTTTCTAGTAAAAATAGTCAAATATGACTAGAATAACAGTTGCACCCAGCTGACCCGATTAACTAGTCATTTTTGACTGATTTGTTTTTAGAGTGTACATCTTACACAAAATTAAGCCGGGAGCAATTGTTACCAGAGCAAAATGTCATCACCGATAAAATAGTTCACCATTCAGGAATGAATCCTAAAATAATTAGCAAAATAATATCTGTAACAAAATAAAAAAAGGCCAGAACACACTGGGAATACAAAAGGATACCGACCAAAATTGTTTCATTGTATTCTTAGGATCCAGTGTTGTGCCTTTCTTATCATATCTGACACTGTTGTTGAGATATTAATTTCTGAAGGGGGGGGGGGGGGCGGGGCGGGGGTTGAGGAACTTGAGGTGGTCATGGACATTTTCTGCGAGCATCACACAACTGCTTTAATTGTTGGCGTACAGGAAGCAGTTATATATTCAATATACAGGGGGGGGGGCATTTTACTGTCTTCCTTATTTGCAACACAAGAATATAAAAAAGCAGTTCAACCCCCCTACATGCCCTAGTGCCGACTTTGTCATGTATAAATGGGGAGGGTGCTTATCAAAATAGCACAAATGAAAGTTAGGAAAACATTACAGAAATAATTGCTTTTCATCATAAAAATTTGTTTCTGATTTATCACACAAATGTAATAACACAATTGACAAACAACACTAACAAAATCATGTGATATTTTTATTAATTCAGATTTTAATATAAATAACTTACATTCATATTTATATAGTATATTGATGGAAATAAGTAAATTCAAATGCATCTTTGGTAAGAAAGACGTGTGGTATTGTTTTTTTTTCTTTTAAATAACATTGCAAATAATCACAAACTAGATATCATCGATCATAAATCAGTTAATGGAATGAAAAGTGCACAAATATGACATAAGAAAAAGAACCTTTCTCACAACAGATGAATGATAAAAATAATCAAACTAATTGAACACTCGTCACACTCATCCCAGAATGCTACCACATCCCATGTTCTTTCTTTCATAATATTATAAAATGGGGCAAAATAGTAATTCTAATTTGAACAGAATACTAGTATGGCATGCAAATGTTTTGATGAAGATGTGCAAATTCCCACTGACATTCATCATTCTCAGAACCGCTGTCACTTTTCTATGAAGCTTTAATTTTCAAATTTTCCAAAGTTACCATATTTGGGTGATGGAAGACAGAAAATGCAAATTGGCCATTAACTTAATGAATTATTTTACTCTAAACTGCAATTACATGTAGATTTAAATCTATACATTCCCATTTTATGTTACAATTTTGACCTGGGGCTCTTAGAACTTAAATTCATTGCTTCTTGTCCAACTACCATAACAACAAGGATACAAGTTAGAAGCTAATCAAGTTTTCCGATGGGAGTTACCATAATGACACTTACCATATGGTAGAAGTTGGAACAAAACTGGGACCCAATCAATATATTTTTGTTTTAAATCTGTACCCACTGGATCGATCCTGTCAATTTATCAAAGACATTTAAAAACATACAGAAATGTATTTTTTGTACACTAATACATGACAAGAAAAGATCCAGTTGGAAGTCTAAATTTATCACTGATGAACTTCTGTGCTAGGCTATTCCACACATTCACTTAAAGGGAGCATCGTACAAAATTATGATGCACAATAGGAAAATCTTTCAGAGAAATATCACTACTTTAGGGCTTAAATACTGAGAAAATGGGAGCCATACCAGTCTGTAAGAATCACCTTGAGTAATATGAGGGAGTCGTTGTTCTATCATGGTTATCAGATTCAGATGCATAATAATTCATTGAATTCATTGAGTCCATAGAGGTAATTTGTTTTGTTGACAGCTAGTACAGACAAGAGTATACAGCGGTGCTAAAAAGTTAGTGTACCCCACCAGAAAATGCACTCCTTCATGCTGAGTGCTGAATGTAGACAACGATGCTACAATGTCCGGCGAGCCAAGAGAAACAAGCAACATACTGAATGGAATATTCTATCACCCAACTTCACAATCAAATTTCTCAAAGATGGCAAAATCTATAATTAGTATAAAACACTTTTAATTAGAATTTTCTGGTGGGGTTCACTAACTTTTTAGCACCACTGATATTAGAGCATACATACATGTACATCATACATATTACATACTGGATGAGAAAAAATGAACATGTCAAATGAGTTAACAAATCATATAAATCAATAAACCTCCAATATTGAAAAGAATGATTGGGATGATTTGACAATCAAATTTGTGACAAATTACCATTATTTAATGGTTACAAGCTCCTGACATAGCTTGCAAATACATGACAAAAACTTGTCAAGAAATCTCTAAATAACAGACAACAAATTTAACCTCACAAAGTTCTGTCAATTTTTTGTTGTCTCCCCAACAATCCTGTAACATATAAATTATATAGATAAAATCATAAAATTGAGTGCAACTGCAAGTCAATGGAAAATCACCATGCACAAAGAGTTATGATTGATTGTAAATGGAGTGGTTGTATTGATACCTCTACCTTTTTTATAAATTGATTGAAAATATTTTACTGGTTGGAAGTGTATCGAAAATTTGAATGTAAGTGATGGCAACTTGGTCTTCATAAGAAAATCATTTTTACTATAATAATCCCTTCGTTAATGGAAAAGGTTGCCTCTTACTAGTGGAATAACAGTTGTAGAATGTAGCGGCCGGAACAATCTATAAATTGGCATATCTCAGGAGAACATGATGAAAATATTGCATTCTAATTTCAAGGAACTATGGATAAAGAAATCGTGAACAAGGAATCCCACAACTGTCAGGAATCATGAATAAAGAATAGCAGAAGTGTATGGAAATGCGAATAAATAAGGAATCAGCAAGGAATCGTGAACAAGAGAATGATGGAATCAAGGAATGTTAAGAGTTAACAGGGGAATTTAAGGAATTGTAAAGCATGTAAGTCCTGATACCTGTTTTATTTTGCTCAGAAGAGAATATCTACAGTATCTCGTGTGAGGAATTTATAGTGGTGAATCATATCTATAATTCTCACAAGGCCTCTGTGCTTTTCCTCAAAATCCCTTTCACAGGCAATGCTTTGTTCATTATGATATGTTATTTTGCATTATTTCATACACTTCTAATTGTTTGCATTGTACATATATGTTTTTGAATTTATTTGAATGAATAAAGAAATGAAATGAATTTACTATTTTTCCAAAGAGCTTTCGTTACATGTGTATAATTGTATTTTCATTGTACACAGTTTCATTAATTTGTTATAATAACATAATCTTTATCCTTTTGATGTGACATTGGGAATAGCAACATTCCAAAATATTTGACAAACACTGACTCTAACCAGAATTACCAGATTCTTAATGCTGATTTAAAATTGACCATGATGAAAATTAAACCACCTTAACAACTTAAGACAAAGTCATTGACATTGACAATTCCAAAGAATAATGAGCTAGATAAAGATTAACCAAGTTAATGTAACATGTGATATTTCATTATTTCTCAAACAACATTTGGATGTGATGTAATCAAGGTAGATGATATTAAGAAGCAAAAATGTTTTATATTTCAATCAAAATCATGATGATGTTGTATTTGGTTAACATTAAAGCAAAGCATTTTCCAGTGTACTGGACTACACATAGGCCGAATATGTTAAGGAATACATTTTTATTTTGGTTTTTATTATTTTCTTTTAGTATTTTGCCACTTTGTGTATAGCATGAAATTTTTCAAGTTTGAATCATAGAGATGTATACTAACTTAAACTACGCTAGAGTGCGGAGTCGCCATAGGCGCGCGTACTTAACGTCTGTGATTGTGTGGAGCGTGGCGGCCATTGCTCGATAGGTATAGATTCGCAAAAGTACCCGGATGTACCCATAGCTCGTGCGTTGTAACGCTGTGAAAAGGGGTGCCGTCTCCGGCCTTTTTCTTGAAGAAAAGAACACAACCTCATAAAAATCGAAAATATGAATGACAAATTGCATCTCAATACACTATTAGAGTGATTACATGGGGATTATGCTATCAATTTGGCATTTTAAAAACCTGATTTCTCGGGATGAAATTCTAAATAATTTGCATTTACCTGTCCGTTTATAGGCCTGTAATAGATAACAATGTTGATATACTATCATATAAACAATCATATAAAAATAAAAACATACAGCGGACATTAATAGAAAGATTGACAATTAATTAAAAAGACTGCAGTGAATTAGCCCTTCTCTGGATTTCCCTACCTTTAACTGCATCGTCCTCCTTCCATCCTTCCCACATTTACGTCCTTTGATTCTATGTTTATGTTGGATATAATTTTGTAATTTCTATATAGGCCTACATGATATGTAACTTGCTTTAATTTGTATGAAATATAGGCCTATCATTTTCATATATTAAGTTGTACAATAATTCTGTATAAGTTAGTGTTTTGATCTACATGCGCTATTAAAGGGCATCTCATTATTGTTCTTGGTGAGCCTCCCGTTACACCATCAATGTTGAAATTTGTGTTATTTGGTGAACGTGCTGATTTTGTTCTTATAGGAACATAATAAATTGCCCAAAATCTGCAGGCCTATATGGCCCGAAAATAAAATATTGATTTAAAATGTCGAGAATATAGCCTAATTTGTTCAAACTTTTCAAAAATGACAGTTTTAATTCCCTTCACTTTAAGTTAGATTTGTTTTAATTCGCTTTTTAGGGGCCGTGTGTGCAATTAAAATAACAAACACACCTAAGCAAATTCGCTTTAACATACTGATCAAAATAAAATACAGGGGGCGCGACCGGACCCCTCCCTGAAATGAAAATGAACATTACACATAATAAATGATTGTGATTTTATGCACCCCATCACTTTCAAAATCATTCCGCGACGCCGTAATTAAAGGACAAGTCCACCCCAACAAAAAGTTGATTTGAACAAATAGAGAAAAATCCAAGAAGCATAACACTGAAAATTTCATCAAAATCGGATGTAAAATAGGAAAGTTATGACATTTTAAAGTTTCGCTTAATTTCACAAAACATTTATATGCACATCCTGGTCGGTATGCAAATGAGGATACTGATGACGTTACTCACTCACTATTTCTTTTGTATTCTATTAAATGATATATAAAATATTTTAATTTTCTCCTCATTGGAAGGTGAAACAAGTTTTCTTCCTCCATGTACATGGGGAATTACAATTATTCTAACATTTTATGGTTCAGTAAAGTTGGTCATTATTGTCAAATCTGTAAAAATGGAAATATTGTATAATTCAAACAATAAAAAACAAAAGAAATAGTGAGTGAGGGACATCATCGACTCTCTCATTTGCGTGTTGCCGAGTTGTGTATATAACTGTTTTGTGCAAAATAAGCGTAACTTTAAAATGTCATAACTTTCTTACTTTACATCCGATTTTGATGACATTATCAACGTTATTCTTGTTTGATTTTTCTCTATTGATTAAAATCAAAAATTTTCTGGGGTGGACTTGACCTTTAACATAATATAATAATTTTGTTCATCCATGGAAATCTTGTTTAAAAAAAACTGATCGAATAACCAAACTCAGGTCCATAGGCCAGCAAATGACATTAAAGGAAGAAAACTAGAAAATCAAATTCAGTTATACTTTTAAAATGAAAAACAAAACTGGATATTCAAAACGCGTGTTTATCTGTTTATATGTTAGGCCGGTGCCAGTGCTTACAAATATTTGCCATAAAGTTCATTTATTCAAGCGACACAGACACAGTTAATTAGCACAATTTCAAGGCAGGTATCAAATTTGAGATTAAATTAGGATTTTTAATATCTTATTCCAAGTATTGTCACTTTTGCAATATTATTGTTTCATAATTATGTTTGGTTTTAGTACTCACAATTTTGCAACCGTTTTCATAATTATGATAAGTTTGCATTGATGTCTTTCATGATATTAGTTTTATACACTCTTGCAGTAGTAATAATATTCTTTATAGTATAATACAAATTATATATCATAATCCCGCCCCTTTTCTTCTCTCCTTCTCCCCCTTCTTCCTCTCCTTATTATTCTATCCTTGATTTGTTCACATGATATTGGTCCAATCATTATAGGATCAGAAACAACGGCGATAAACAAAATATTTCAGCCAGTTTGCCGATCAGCATATTTTCAGCCGGGGAGAATCAAGTCTATACTTTCCAGAAAATCAAAGTAAAATTGTTTTGCGCATTGTGATTTGTTTACTCTCCGAAGTTTTAAAATGTTTGCAAGGCAATAACACTGTACATAAACATCCAACCCCCCATTAGGCCTCCTGTACATTGCAAAATTGTACGACTGCATGCGCGCATTTGATATGCAAATTTTGCTGTCAACAAACTTTTCTATACATTGATCGCAAGTAAGAAAGTATACTTTTATATACATATTTATAAATATGATGGGATGGTTGCCAGCAAAGGAAATCTAAATCATCAATTTTTAACTGAATCAATGCGTAAATCATTTCCAAATATCAATAAAAAGTCATTTTATGATTCGCGAGTTTTTGTGATGTTGGTTTACATCAGCGTGTAAGACATGGGGAAAAGGGATCGAGTTATTATAGGCCCTATTGTGTAGATATATATGGAAAATGAATTATAACAATTATCTAAAGTGAAGAAATAAATTATCAGCAATCAGCATAATAGTAATTAGGAAACTATGAACTATAAAAATACAATCGTGGTTTTTTTTTCGATACAGCGTCTCAGATGCATCAGACACTGTGATATGGCCTATGAATTTTCTTAGGTTAATGTACATCAAATCATATTAAAACACATTAAATTTATTTATCAGGACCTAGGCCTAAATGTTATTTTTGATATTCATCTCTTCCAAATCATTAGAAAATAGAAGTCATATTAATGTATCGAAATTTTACCTAAGCAAAAACAATTGGGACTTTAAATCGTTTGCCTGTATTATAGCTGTATCGGCCTATATTATGCGCTATAGATAGGCCTATATAGGCCTTTTGACCTCAGTTTTGCTAGATTTTTGTTGTATTTGAACTTTTATCCAGTGCAATATTTACAATTTTGCTTTTCCATATGCTTTCGTGCTCATATGTCATCAATTTGTCATGTTCTGTGCTCATCCGTGTACATGCCCCATAGGTACTGTACGCTCATGGCAGGCTGCGAATACCTATCGAGCAATGGCGGACGGTCTCCACGTAATCACAGCGATTTGACGAAGTACGCCCTCTAGCGTTACTAGTATACATCTCTATGGTTTGAATACACTTGAAATACCCATTAAGATATTCTCAGAGCAAATTAGGAGTGAAACTCATATAGAAGATTTTGTGCGTAATTCTATTACATAAATATACTTCGGAATTTGAAGTAAAAATAGAAGCACATTTCCCTGTGATGAGGACAACCTCCGCTCACAAACTGACTGATTTATATAATATTGTTGTGGAGTGTATAGAAACTACTTTGGTGACATCACTATTGTCTGAAATCTTACAAGTGTAAACAGACCCTTTTAATCCTCAACACAAGCCAAGCTGTATACCCAATCCACCTGATTTATTACAATATCCAGACTAGTTTAGTTGACAGGTACACCGTACAATGACATTAATGACATAAATGACCATTACTGAGAATTGCCCTGTGGCCTCTAAATCCCATGAGATCATTAAAGTTTACTTTAACCTACTGACCAACTTATCAGACCGAGATTTTTCAGACAATTATATTTGATGCAAATAGTGATTGTTTAATGTTTTGCGAAATGTTTGATATGTACGTGATTGATTGTTGACAATGTGTTTGATTTAGTTTAGCATATTAGTATACATTTATTGAACAAATATTTATCATCGCAAGGTTGATTACCAACATACATGTAAGTTTTAATTTTTACTTGTCATATGATGATATCTATAAACAAGTTTGAGAGTACTTGTTTACTTTGTTCTTTTATAACATGAATAAGGAAAGATATTCTCAAACAGGATAGGAATGATAGTAATAATTGAGTTCTATGTTGATTGCTTCATTTGAAGTACATAAAGGCCTTCCTATCATAGAGAAACTGTCATTCTAGAGCGCACCTGTTTAACTTTTTGCTAATTATCATGTTATTTCTGTTTCTTGTTATTACTGTTATTGCTTGAACAAATTTAGTGTTACAGTTAAAGTAACACAATACGATTAGTTGAAATTAATCTGTATTCTTGATGCTGCCTAGCAATGGAAGAGGGCTATTGCGAACCATGTGTATTGGACGGCATCCTCCACACCGGATGGCGATGGGGCAGTAATGGTGGCAAAGTATGTGTCCATGGTGTCATTTGGCGTAAAGCGATGGCAATCTCCTATTTGTAGTGCCCAAGTCTTTGCATACTGAAGTTATTAAGTTATATCATGATCCTCCTTCAGCAGCTCATGCTGGTGTAAACCGTACTAAAGGAAAACTAAGGTCCATATACTATTAGCATGGTATGTCGGGAGACATCCAGGAGTACATTCGGAGATGTGCGGTATGTAATCAAAACAAGAAAACCGTGAGGTATGGGAACCACCCCATGATAACTTATCATGCGGGGGCCCTGTTGGAACGCGTACACCTTGATTTCATGGGTCCTTTACCCAAAACCTAACAAGGTAACGAGTACATCTTGATGATGGTGGACCAGTTCACCAAGTGGGTTGAGTGTGTCCCACTGTCCTCTCAGACAGCGGAAGTAACTGCTCAGGCAGCAGTTAGCAAGTTCTTTTGCCGCTTCGGCTATCTTTTTCAGATTTTTACTGATCAGGGCAGAAATCTTGAGATCAAGTTATTTACGAACGTCTGTAAACTGCTGCATATACATAAGGCCAGGACTACCCCATATCGACCTTCCGCAAACGGCCAGGTTGAACGTTTCAAGCGAACATTAATGGATGCGGTAAGGTGCTACATTAGGAAGTCCCAGACTCATTGGGACCGCAACCTCGCCCAGATCGCTGGGGCAATTCGTTCCATGATCAACCATAGTACGGGATTCACGCCCAATCGTTTGATGCTGGGGCGTGAGACTAATCAACCAGCAGAGCTGGTTTTTCCACTTCCTCCATCCATCTCTGACCGACCTCTGGATGAATATTCATCTCAGTTATCTCAGGGCATCTGAGAGGCGCACCATGCTGCGAGAGCCACCCTCCGGAATACAGTGACGTTTGAAGTGGGATTATGACATAAAGGTATACTTGCGGCAATTTAAGGAAGGGGACCGAGTATACCTTCTCACCAAGGCGACCCCCAAGGAAAAATGTAAGAAGCTGCAATCTCCCTGAAAGGGTCCGGCTATAATCATGAAGCGATATACCCCTTATGTGTACCGGGTGATTTATCGGAACAAGGCCCTGACTGTAAACCACGATCAACTCAAAGGTGCCTTTGACAAGACCAAGCCCTCAAGCCCTGACTGGAGGAAGGAAAGATATTGCTACTATAGAACCCCGGATGATGGATCCTTCATGATTCAGTGTAATGGATGCAATGAGTGGTTCCATGGTGCATGAGTTGGTGTTACCCATGCGGAAGGAATGTCCATTGACAAGTATTTCTGTCCTGTTTGTAGCTGTGGGTAACCCATTTCCTTTTCTCGTTTCAGATGGCCCAGATAGAACTTCATGAGGCAACATTCGAGATGGAGATGGACACCCCGCCCCCTCTTCCCCCCAAAGGCTTAGTTGGCAGGCAGAATTAGATGCCCGGATGGGTCCGATCCCGCTCCCTGGCACAAAGCGAAAACGTACGTGGCTACGTAAGTTACGACGGTTAAGGAGTCGACTAAGGGCAGGGTCCAGGGATTCACCAAATTCCATAAAAGAAACTCCCAGTCATGAAAGGCGTTAAGACACCCAAAGTCATGGGGAGGGGAAGAGGTAGGGTTAGCAAGGGGAGAGGGAGGGGTCTCCTTAATTATCTTAACAGACAAGATAATCATCTCACTGTCTCTCTAAGGGATACCTATGTCATTTCACTTTTGTGTTTGAATCATCTGGGTTTTTTTATTTCTTATGAAGGACTACGTACTTTGGAGTCCACTAATGTAAGGCACATTTCTCAAAAAAGATGAAGATGCAAGAATCACAGAAATGTGCAAAGAGTCGGGCCTTTTCTGATGACAGCTTTGTTGCTTGCACATTCAACTTTCTACAAATCATCTACACTCCAAATCAGCACGCTCTGAATTGTTCTATAAGTGCCATCCCAGCAAAAGATATTAATGGCAATCCATATTCCTCCAAAAATCTCCACACATTGATAACATGCATTCTCAGTAAATATCATATACCTCGGGAAAAGGTTGATCTTGACAAACTCGATCAATTAAGATGGAAATTTGATAGAATGTGGAGATCTTGGAGAGACATAAAAGGCTCCAGTGGACGTAAAAAAATATCAAATAAGTTTTAAAATTCCATCTTCTCAATAAAGCTCCATCACAAGATTGCTTCGCCCACTAAAAGAAAAATGGACAATGATATAGAAAAAGCAAATGCTAAAATTAGAAAGTTAGAAGAAGGGTTAAATGATACTCAAATACAATTAAATGCATGTAAAGAGGCTATGAATGAAAAACAAAGAAGGTTAGATAGACTACTAAACCCCAATAAATAGCATGGTGAAAAGGGAAGGACGACGGGAAAACTCACTCACAGTTCCCACCAAAAGCAGTGACACAAGACACAAAAGCTAAATGCTTTAAAAGAAATATTTGGAACAAAAAATGCAGATAATTTTGAAGAATTAGAATTAAAAAATGAAGATGGTACTGTTGTAAAAGTTTCTTGGTATAATAATTCTCCTGACAACACAGACTCACCTGATGATTATTATGTTCATGATGACCTTGATGAAATGATATATATTATGGACTCTCATTTCGTTACAGATCGTGCTAATCACGAAATCGCACAACAATGCTCAAATCTTCCCAGAGCTTGCAATAAAATTAAACGGAGACACAGGCTTGATTCCAAATTTGATATTATAACCATTGATAACTCATACCCAGGTGTGTACATTTCATTGCGCAGTCATTTGACGTATATTTTAAGTGATCATTTGATCACTCGCTCATATCAGCGCTCAAGCTGCATTCCAGCTAAAATGCGCACTGCTCTTGCAGATGAAAAAAGAACGTTTAAACATATGTATATCTAACCCTGGTTTTAACAAAATGATTGAAAAAAAGTTACCTGAAATTACATTGATCTAATAACCATATTTGTGTAAGTTTTATGAAATACGGTAGAGACATATAGAGATGATATTTCTAACAAAAACATATTTTTTAAAGAAAAAACATACTGCTGAGATATTTTGGTTGCAAAAACGCACTAAATACGCCAAAAACTTACTGGTTGGCAGGTCTGCTAGTAATAAGGCTGCATTGATGTCGAAGCCGGTCATCGACACCATTGTAAAGGCGGTTTCCACTGCCATATTGGAGAAGGTCTCGACCTACGTGTACAAAGCATTGGAATTTGATCTGGAGCTGAAAATGGCCAATGTTACCAAGCTCGGGAAAGAAATTGCAACCTTGAAAAAGGAGATTAAAGCCTGCCATGCAGCTAATGAAGAACAAGAACAATACAGGAGAAAAATTGCCTCACTTACATGGCATCCCTGAATCTCAGCAGGAAGATACGTATGACCTGGTCATCAAAGTGACAAAGGAAAAATTGAAAATAGACCTCAAAAGGGGAGATGTGGATAGAAGCCACAGAGTACCAGTTTGCGGCCGTCATCGGGTAGGTGATCGTGAACCTCTACCCAAACCCATCATTGTAAAGTTTGCATGCTACAATCGTCGAAAAGAGATATATGAATCGCAGTCGAAATTGAAGGGAACAGACATCTTCATCCACAAAGATTTGACGAGATTTCATTGCGACCTTCTCTTAAAAACCAGATCGCATGGCAACGTTAAGAGGACTTGGACCTATTGCGGCAAATATTGCCGTAGCAATGACACAGCTGTTTCACTAATCAAGAAAATGGCTGCAGTGTTGGCTTGCATCGATGAGGAGGAGCAGCGTCCCCTCGTATTTTCAGGGATAGGTCTAACCCCCTGGATCTTTACAACGATGATGAAATGTTCAAGAAGTACAGATTCAGGAGAGATGGAATCCTCACGATTATCATGGAATTAGAAGATGTGATTCGCCCCCACTCAAACAGAAACAAGGCGATACCACCGGCCCCGCAGGTTTTTATCGCCCTGCGATTTTTTGCTACAGGGTCGGTGCTTGACAGTAGTGGAACGATTCATGGGGTCAGCAGATCGACAACCTGCTGAGTGATCCATCGTGTGGCAGAGGCCCTCTGCAACATAAAGCATGAGGTAATAGTTATCGTTGCTTTTTTATGGGTCGGTTGAAACTGTCGCACGGTCGGCTGGAAGCTTCTCTGCGGCGCTGGCTTCTACCTTCGCCGGAGAATGAGCGGTAACTTGCGCCGTCTTTCCCGTTCACGTTATTGACCGATAGAGGTAACGATAAACAAGGCTCTAGGCACAAATTTCAGGAATTTAACAACACTAGTGTACGGTACCATAGATCTACAGCGCGTCCCCCAAAAAACTATACACTTTTGAAATGGCTGCCAAATAAAAAATGTAGCACTTTGGGGGAAAAGACTCATAGATATGGAAAGCCAATATAGTCAACTTTTAAATGACACCAAAAAGTTGGAAAACTATTCATGCTTGAGCGAGCACTGCCCACTGAAACAAAGGGTATAAAAATTAGGGTGGGCCGGAATTAGCCTTCCAATTTCTTTCAAGTTTTTTTGTTTGGTACTTGCAAAGTTGAGGGTTATTTGGTGAATTAAAGATCAGATGTGATCAGTTTGTTGTTTGTGAAAATTTAATGCGTTATTGAGTTGAAATTTAATGCATGGGTGATCATGAATTGCAATTTTCAGTGCAGCATTTTGTCTTTATCATGTGGATCTGAACAATGTGTTCATGACAGTCAGGAGAAGAGGGGGTAATATGACTAAGGTAGGTGAATTACGTTGATGGGATAAAGGTTAACAGAACATTTAGCAACCCCTCATCCATGTCTACCCCCTCCCCCCACTTCTCTCCTCCTGAGAGACTAAGCTTGGCTAGGCTGGGCAGGAATTAGCCTTACAGTTTTCTTTTAGAGGTTAGCCCTTTGGAACTTATAAGGGTGTTTTGCTATTTATGAGTGAGATAAGTTATGGTTTCTTAGGCAAATTTCATGAGTTACTAAATTGAAATGTAATGCATGAGTGAACAGGACTTGTAATTTTAGTGTAGCATATTCATCTTGTGGACCTCAGAAGTGTGTTCTTGAGAGTCAGAGTAATGTGATGGTACCTGTTATGCAAGAGGACAAGATATGCTAAGACTTGATTAAAAGGGCATTCCTCTTCTTTTTGTCCTTTTACAAATTAAAAGTCATATGTACCCTCCCCTCTCCACCTTCATTTCCCGCCCCTCCCCCTCTCTCTGTCTCACTTCCTGGATTGTAGCCTTATGCCTATTCAAAACTTAACTGCCAAGTGACCGGTGGCTGATGGTCTTTTTTATTGAATGATCACCAAGAAATTTAATGATTACGATGATTAATGAAATAATTTATTGAAAAAAATCTGAATGTTTGATTGATCACATTGCACATTGAATGAGTTGATTTACTGATAAATTGTTGATTAAATGATTGATAGGAAAAAGTTGATGCCCCAATTCAGAAATAATCATTAAATCAACATTCTGCTCTGGACTTCACGCGTACATGACAATAGCCATCAGTCTCTCAACAGAAGGGGAGGGCGGGAAAGAGGGAGGGGGCGGGGGCTGAATGTTCTGTTGACCCTTATTACATCAACCTACTTCTCCCACTTAAGTCCTATCTCACCCCCTATTCACCCGACTCCCATGAAAACATTGCTGAGATCCATATGATAAAGTTGAAATGATGCCCAAAAAGAGATCCAAATGATAAAGTTGAAATGCTGCCCAAAAAGTGCAATTTGTGTTCACTCATGCATTAAAGTTCCAATTTAATAATTCATAAAATTTGCTTAAGCAACCAGAAATGGTCACGGTCGATCATTAATTTATCACAACGCCCTTAACTTTGCAAGTTCGAAAGAATTTTCCTCTAAAAAAATGCATAAATTGGAAGGCTTATTCCAGCCCACCCTAATTTTCATACCCTTTGTTTCAGTGCGCAGTGCTCGCTCAAGCATGAATAGTTTTCCAATTTTCTGGTGTCATTTGAAAGTTGACGTTATTGGCTTTCCATATCTATAAGTCCTTTTCCCAAAAGTGCTACATTTCTTATTTGGCAGCCATTTCAAAAAGTGTATAGTTTTTTTTTGGGACGCACTGTATGATAAAAATAAAAGTATGGAAATAAAGGGTATGTCAACAACTTACAAAATAAAGAATAGACCCCGCTGCTCAGCTGCCGTTGACGATTCAATTTGGACTTATCATCATAGGCTTAGTTACAGTGCGTACAATTTAAATTTTTGCCAAATGGATTCAATGACGGTTGTTTTGTCGCGCATCGTAGTCAACAGCGCTCTCTAACTTAAAACAATTGTCAACATTCCTTTGTTCTTAGACTAATCGTGAAAAATTGGTAAACAAGATAAAAAATGAAGAAAAAAACAATGGCAGAGAGATGAATGAAGAAAAAGCAAAACATACAGACAAATGAACGATCTTTTTTTAAATAGGGTAGAGAAAACGTAAAGAAAACGATAAAGAGAAACAAACAGTACCAAAAAGAATATATAAAAGACAAAAATTAAGAAAATACAACAAGTTAGAACTTTGCTTTGTTGTTGTAATTTTGTTTGGGTAAACGTAAAGAAAACGGTAATGAAATCATGTACTCCATATCATGTCTAAATATTAAATCTCATTGACTGCTTGCCTACAAAAAGGATCTATTTTGCAATCCTACATGCATATGAATTAATGTATTTTCCAATTGAATTTATTAGTGTTGCTGAACAACTCGATATTGTCGGGGATATTGTGAGTTTGAGCAGGGATCCCTGGTTCGAGTGTCTCGAGGGTGTATTGTAGATCTATTCACACATCTCCTAAAGATTAGTTAAAACCTAATAACATTCTCTAAAATTGTGTTAATGATGTAAAACAAAGCATCATTTAAATTTAAGTTGATGGTTTTTAATTTCTTCACATTGTTACATTTTTACACATATGATAATTGAAGGGGTATTTCAAGCCAGGGCCGAATCCAGGATTTTCCAAATGCTTTGGGGGCACAATTTGCCGAGGAAAATTCGACGGGAAAAAAGGGGGTCCTCACTTGTGAATGAACTACATATTTCCATTAAAAATACATCATGTAACTCTCAAAAGGTGGGCATGCAGCATATTTACCATAAACATTTTGATTAAAGGCTCTCAAAAGGGGAGATGTGGATAGAAGCCACACAGAGTACCAGTTTGCGACAGTCATCTAGGTGATCGTGAACCTTTACACAAAGCCATCATTGTAAAGTTTGCATGCTACAAAAGAGATATATGACTCGCGGTCGAAATTGAAGGGAACAGAGATCTACATCCACAACGATTTGACGAGTTTTCATCGCGACCTTCTCTTCAAAACCAGATCGCATGGCAACGTTAAGAGAACTTGGACCTATGATGGTCGGATTTTTGCGCTCATGGAGGATGGTAGGAAGGTAAAGATCACAAAAGATTCTGACCTGGAACGATTAGATTGAACTTGAACTGTGTACATTTCTTGGTAATCTGACTCTTTATGGGACTAAAGTATGCATGCATAACATGTAATACTAGTGTTAAATGGAACCAAAATGCCATTTTATGTGTTCATTGTAGAAAGTGGACTAATTTAAAATGTTCTTTTGTAAACATCAATTTGTTTTCATTCAAACTCAAATTGGGTATGTGATACGTGTTTACTCAATCAGTTGCCTTTTTATGATTCCGATGATGTGTTTGAGAATGATGATACTGTCAGTAGACCTTCACTTATTACTGGGAACGATGATGATCCATGTAACAGGACAGATCTCTTTAAATCACTAGACAAATTCAGTGGTTTTAATATTGGTCACTTAAATGTTTGCTCTTTACTTAAAAATATTGAAGAAATTCGAAACATTATGTTGGAAAATGATTTTCATCTTATGACTTTTTTGTGAGACTAGATTAGATTGCAGTATCACGAATGAAGAGATAAATGTGTCAGGTTATCATGTTTTGAGAAAAGATAGAAATAGATCTGGAGGCGGAGTAATTGTATACATTTAAGAGTCTGTCGATTTCCCTAACAGATGAAGCTGCGCAACAACTAAAAAGAGGCTTGGACACATTATATAAGGAAAGGACATAACATCCTCCGAAGCCCTCATATTCAGAGGCTATTTCCTCCTGAAATTCTCCATCGAAAATGGAACTCGGCCTTCAGAGGCCATTCATATTAACACCAAATGGGTTGATGCAGCAAGGAAGGTCGGTGAAGAATATGTTCTCAAGGTAAAATAAACTACCCAAAGATTGTTCCAATCATCCGTGACATGAATGGAAATAACAGGGCACTGTATAAGAAACCCATGCATTTATGTATACTACTGAGAAAGATTCCACAGTTTTTAAGTTTTGTGATAAGGTATATTTTGCTGAATGAAAGCAACATGGCACACATTCAATCAAGATGAAATTCAGTGATGGTTTATACACAGTCCAAATTCTTTTATTCAGCCTTCCTTTATCCAGATCTCTTTATTATCTGGACATTGTCTTTTTTTGCATATATGTATGTTTATTTTGTAAGTGTTTATTCATGGGACTTTCACAATAATAATTCTGCTTACATTTTTGCTGTAATTTTCGACATTTTAATCAATACTGCTCGTGTCAAGATATTTGGATTATACTTAATTGCCTGTTGTAACTTTCTGTTGGAGAAATTATGGTGAATACTCGTGGATCGTCAAAATCTGTGGATGGTAATGTTGCTGCAAAAAGTAACGCCAGAAACAACCCGCTTTCATCGACCACTCAGGCAGATATGGCAGCCAGCGGCTCCGCAGCTAGCCACTCAGTGATAGGAGGTGAGAGTCCGGCTGGTCACTCAGTCGAAAAGTTAAGAATGGATGTTGCAGATATGAATGCTCCGATCAGTAGGGACACGCCTGGTGGAATGTGCGGTGTGAAAGAATGTGAACATGATGTGAGAGAACTGAATGAAAGGAATGCCGGTCAATCAAGGAAAAAGACGTCGATAGTATGGATAGTAGTACTTGTACTATGGCAGGCAAATCTTGTGGAGTATATCATGGAGGTGGGAAACCTGGAAAGGCAAATGAGCTAAAGGAGAGTGTTATGGCCAAAGTAAATGCTGTTGAAGGGGATAGGGATGGAGCTGATGAGGTTTTGCAGTCAAGTACAGACCTGCCAACCTCTGGGAATGAAAAATAGTATTCTGTGATAAAAAAAGTGTATTTTTCCCCTAAAAAGTGTATTTCATAATAAAATGTGTGGCGCACTCGCTCATCGCAGCGCTCAAGCTGCATGCCGGCTAAAATGAACACTGCTCTTGCAGATGAAAAAAAACATTCAAACATGTTTATATCTCACCCTGGTTTTAACAAAATGATTGAAAAAAAAGACAAGTTACCTGAAATTACATTGATCTAATAACCATATTTGTGTTTTATGTTTAATGAAATAAGTTTTAAGTTCTATGAAATAGAGACATATAGAGATGATTTTTCTCAATAAAGTACAATTTTTTTTTTTACAAAAATATATTTTTTTAAGAAAAAAAAATACTGCCGTATTTTGGTTGCAAAAACATACTAAATACGCCAAAAACGTACTGGTTGGCAGGTCTGCTGGAGGATGGTGGACCAGTTCACCAAGTGGGTTGAGTGTGTCCCACTGCCCTCTCAGACAGCGGAAGTAACCGCTCAGGCAGCCGTTAGCGAGTTCTTTTGCCACTTCTTCGGCTATCCGTTTCACATTTTTACTGATCAGGGCAGAAATTTCGAGAGCAGGTTATTTACGAACGTCTGCAAACTGCTCCATATACATAAGGCCAGCACTACCCCTTACCGACCTTCCGCAAACGTCCAGGCTGAACGTTTCAACTGAACATTAATGGATGCGGAAAGGTGATACATTGGGAAGTCCCAGACTCATTGGGACTGCAACCTCGCCCAGATCCCTGGGGCAATACGTTCCACGATCAACCATAGTACGGGATTCACACCCAATCAATTGATGCTCGGGCGTGAGACTAATCAACCAGCAGAGCTGGTTTTTTCCACTTCCCCCATCCGTCTCTGACCGACCTCTGGATGAATATTCATTTTGGGAACAAGGCCCTGACTGTAATCCATGATCAAAAGGTGCCTTGACAAGACCAAGGCCTCAAGCCTGACTGGAGGAAGGAAAGATATTGCTACTGTAGAACCCCCAATGATGGATCCTTCATGATTCAGTGTGATGGATGCGATGAGTGGTTCCATGGTGCATGTGTTGGTGTTACCCATGCGGAAGGAATGTCCATTGACAAGTCTTTTTGTCCATTTTGTAGCTGTGGGTAACCCATTTTCTTTTCTCTTTTCGGATGGCCGAGATAGAGCTCCATGCGGATGAGGAGATATTTGACCCCTCCATGGAGATGGACACCCCACCCCCCTCCTCCCCCCAAAGGCTAGTAGGCAGATAGAGTTAGATGCCTGGATGGGTCCGATCCGGCCCCCTTTCACCAAGCAAAAGCATACATGGCTACCTAAGTTGAGACGACTTAGAAATTGACTAAGGGCAGGGTCCAGGGATTCCCCGAATTCCTATAAAGAAACTCCCGGTTCTGCCCCAGCTATGAAAGGCATTAAGGCCCACAGCCCCCCAAACAAGAAGAGGGATGGGTGCTGGAGGCTTGCGGTAGGGATTCACCCTAAACAGGCTTCTCAGCATAAAGAGGAACAGTGGGAGCGCTTAGTTGCATTGCTTCAAAGCCTCTTAGTTGTAGAATTAAGTGAAATAGGCTTCGACTTTTCGGGAGACTCCCAGTGGTGGCCTGACAAGGAGGCGCTCTTTTTGCAACTCCTTGGTCAGGACACCCAAGGGAGAGTGCTCATCCTGAGGGGTGATTCCAAGAAAAATATGGCGTACGCTGTACACACTTTGGCCCGCCGGCTACTAGAAAGGCACTGCTCCCCCTCCAAAGGTTACACCTCCATAAATTCTTGAGTGATTCGTTACAAGCCGGAAAATGAGCCGCTGCTTTCCTACATTGTTATTTTGGCATTGCTGGGATGGCAGCTTATTTCACAATGGATCAGATTCAAGGCCTTAGGGCTGTTCCCGCGGATCGGCTGATTTTGGAGACTGATGCTATGCATCTCCCTCCTCGCCCAGACATGACGATGACAGCAGGCGTCTACTTCATGCTTCAGAAGGCTGTGACCAGTCCTATCTAACGGACCTCACCGACATCTCCAAATACAGGCCACCAACTGAGGAGCCAGAGGTCATCCCTGAACCGCCCCTATCCCCAGATGTCACCAGCTATCTGACGAACAACTCGGGACAGCGCTGGTTTTATAGAGAAGTCACACCACCTGCTGCCAACAGGTTTTCTCCAGCAAAGGGCAGCAAGAGGAGGTAGCGCAAGCAACCTGCTTGAACTCGAGACTACCAGCATTAGGCCACTGAGATTATTGAAATTGTAACTAATCTATTAAAAAAAAAATGCTGAATTTATCACAAATGGTGCTTGGTACACTGGGAATTCAAAGTACCGAAAAACTTGTTAAAAATTATCCCCTCAGGCTCTTGTTAGAATGTTTTTCTTTTATATAATATCTCATAGATCTTCGATCAACAACCTTATCATTTTTGGGAAGTAATCCCCCTATTGTTTGCTGATATCTTATTCCTCAGTTTTTTTTGTTTGTTTCATATGTATTTAAATGTTGTGTTTTTTTCCTTTCTTAGAAAAAAAGGAATGAATATAAAATAAATAATAATATTAAATAAAATTGTTACCCGACTTTTCATACAGTGTGTGGCAAAAATAGTCAATCATGATGTATTGCCAAATAAAAACAAGGAATGAAATGGATGATAGAGGTTGAACCATTGAACTCTTCTTTAGGCCTTGGACTTTCTAATACGCATTCGGTACTGTGTAAATAGTTGGTTATTTATAATTATCTTTGCATCGCTTTTGTTGTTGTATCTTACGAATAAAATGTTGCATGCACCCACAGAATATTGACTGATAGCCTTTGTAATCTTCGTGTATATTGTACTTAATGTGTGGATGGTGGGTATGTGACGATGAGGCAAATTGACGGAGTGAGATAGGGTAATGCGCTCACAAGTGTTGGTGTTAGGTTGACATTACGTAAATATATTTGGATTGTGAGCGTGTGAGCGAGGTTTGAACAAAGGGCACTTTTGAGGTAAAGGAGGATATTGTTTTAATTAAACAATTATAAATACAAGCCATTGTATAAAACAGAAATCATAATATGGGTCTTACGGGTGGTGAAAACGGGGCAAGGTAGATAGAGGGAGGGAAAAGAAAAGGAAGAAAAACAATAAGGAAAAAAGTGAAATTAATTACAAGAAAAGAAAAAAAACATGAAGAAGGGTTAGCGGAATGAAAGCGGAAAAAGCAAGGGAAGAAGAGCTTGTGAGAAAGAACACATCATCCCGAAATACTATATACATTAAAATGAGTAGAATGAAAATTTAATAAAGTAAAAGATGAAAAAATGGAAAACGAAGGTAGCATGAAAATGAGCCGAAAGCATAATTGGAAAATGAATAAACTATTGCCTATTTTTTGTACAAAATACCCCACATCCAGACAGATTATAGGATGTGTCCCCCTCATCACACCACTTTATTCAAAAGGATGTTTTGATTAGTATATGATCACATTTGTATCCACATTTAAAAGTCATAGACATTGGTATCATAGAATAATTCATATATAGAAGTATTATAACCGTACTTTCATGCTGCAGCCGATATAACCTTTAATTGTAATACACTAAACGTATAGGGAATTGCCATGGCCAAAATCTCAGAAGCGCTGGAACGGAGTGACCGCGTGAGATATTTTGCATTCTTAGAATGTAAAATAGGGAAACCTTAAGCTCTTTGACTGCGTTATTTCGATTTTGTATGATGTATTTTTCTCCATCATAAAAGACCACAAAAAATTTGATATATTATGTCCCACTGTCCAAAAAGAGGGGGGGGGGGACGCATCCCCCTGAGATTTCTGCCCATGAAGAAGGGCAAATTAAGAATAAAGAATGAAGTATCCGATTACAATGCAATTCATTTAAACATTAATTTAATTTCTTCCGAATTACATTTCTTTGTTTTTAAAATTTATCATGTATTTCTTTGTTTTTTCATCTGTTTTTAGTGTTTTTTCAATGGAATTTTTACAGACCATTTAACAACTAAATCAAACCCTAAATTAATCAAATTAATTAACTATCGAAGCAGGCATGAACAAAAACCAGCTTGTTGCAACCAAAACCAGCACCTCCTTGCCTAAGCAGGGAAAATCACTCATACGCCAACATGGAGTCACTGAGAAAGCTGAAGCGCAAACTGCATTCAACTGAAATGTGTAGATGGTGATTCATACAGATGTAGGCAACATGGACAGAACCCCGGGGGGCCACTTCCATTGACGAGTGGATACCATGCGCGACCAAGGGGAAAACTGTGGTATTCTGGGACATCGACCAGGAAATCGAGTGCCCCGCGCAAAATCATGAATGTATTGTTTGTAAACTGGTTGGTCATTTCGCACGGGTTTGCCGTTCAAAACTGAGGTCAGATGGTTCGAGCTGGAGACAAGCCCCCATCAACCACATAGTCAACAACGACAAATTTGATACTGAGGACTGTGCAAACTTTGCAGCAAAGCATGACAATGCAAGTGTAACCTTTAATTCAGATGATGACAGTGTGATGTTCAGCGCGAGAGAAGTGGGAATGCCCTTCCTAAAAAGTTGATTAAGGTGAACAATGTAAGGATCAATGCGCTTGTTGGATTGGGAATGTCAGTCGACATCATTGATGAGCGTACTTTTCGCTGGATGAGAGGCCGGTGCTCACCACTCCAGTTGACCCCCATTCGCGTGAGAGTGTACGCTTATGGAAGTGGCAGCCCACTTCCACTCTTGAGAAAATTCTTTGGTAAAGTGTCGACAGCGTCATCGTCGACCAAAACTCGGTTTGTGGTGGTGCGAGGCAACAGTGGATGTGCACTCAGTCGGGAGCAATAGAGCTCCTCCAACTGTGACTGTGTTACATGTTCCTCTCGAATTAGATGATAATGCCGTTCGTTTTGTATTGAAAAAGTACGGGAAGGTGCTGGCAGGGAGGTTTCTAACTTTTAAGGACCGTCCAGCACTTCTCAGTGGAGTTCGACAATACCGGATGGAGGTTGAAAGTAGTATCCCTTCTTCTATAAACCTTGGAGGAAGGAATTGCTGGGTCAGGTACGATGGACAGCCCCGTACTTGCTTAAAATGTGGCCAAAATGGACACGAAGCGAAGGAGAGCCGTATTGTAAAGTGTTATAGATGCAGAAAGGAAGGACATGTGGCGAGTGCTTGCAACGAGGAGTTGGCGTGTACTACATGTGGTAAGACAGGTCACTCATACAAAGCCTATCCTATCAGCTTTGCAAGCAAACTGAAACAGCCAACGTCATGGGTTAAGGGAGAAGAAACGGTGGAAAATGGTGGCACGGCAGCCCCGCAAGATACGGCCCCACCTTCGGCACCCCTTGAGGAAAAGAAGGAGACACAAAGCTTATGTGATGATTCTCAGGAAAGTAGCACCATGACTAATCACGCTAATAAACACGATCAGGACGACAGTGAACCTAGTGATGAGGAGATGGACACCCAGCGATCCTGGGCTGCATCTGTGGAAGGGGAGAAGCTATATGATTCGCCGGCCGAAGCTACAACGCCGGCTTCAAAAGGCGCCGCCGACGTTCAGACAGAGGACAACGGGGGCAGAATCGAGCATCGTCACCAAATAGCAGTGGAAGTAAATATACTTCGAAGACGCTTTCCCGGGATCGAGTGACGGCTGCGAGAGCGATAACATCAATTTCCAACATCATGACGGAGGAAAAAGACTGGTTTGCTTGTCCGGAACCCCAATGTAAAAACAAGTTCAGTATCTACAAGGACTTTTTGGAACACTTGAACACTAAACATCCAAATGCAAGTACCGAACGCTTTCCCTGCCCGATGAAAATGTGCAATAATAGTTGTAATAATCCAAAGGAGTGGCTTAATCACCTCAGCTCCAAACATCCTGTCTTTGTGCGCCAGCACGATATTCAATATTTTGATAACTATTTCTTAAGTAGATAGTCGCTGAAACATCCTCTAAAAGCATATCATTCAAGAACATGATCAGGATATGCTCAATAAATGTCCATGGTTTGAGGGATGCACGCAAATTGAAAGATGTTATGTCGTGGTTAAAAATATTGAATTTTGATATTTTGCTTCAGGAAACGTATTTAGGTGCCGGAGATATATATAATATCAAAAAATCGTGGAAAGGATCTGTTTTCCACTCTCCTGCACCGTTGAATCATTCCTCAGGGGTGGGTATTTTATTTTCACTGAAGATTAAATGTTCCTTTTCGCAAATTAGAAATGATAATGATGGCCGTATAATCAGTTTTATGTACTTTACCTACTCACTCTTTTCGAGTGTGCAATGCATATGCACCCAATAATCCTATTCAACGTGTTTCCTTTTTCAGTAATATGTACTCCTATAGACAGGGGTATATACCATTATTTCTTGGTGGGGATTTCAATTGTGTACATTTCGAAAAAGACTGTTCCGGTATTTCTTCAAATTCATCTTGTTAAGTCGGGAAGAAGGAGCTTAACTATTTCACAAAATCGTACCATTTGATAGATGTCTGGACAAAATACGTTTCATCCAGTAATGGTCACACCTGGGTACACCCCGGGAAAAATCAAAGTTCTAGAATAGATAGAAGATAACTTTCACATTTTAGATGTTTCAAAGATTAAGTTTCCTCTATCAGATCATGATGTTATTAGTACTACTATAAGTTTTCCGCAACAAAATAATGTCAATTCGAAGTCTTATTGGAAATCAATGTTTCTATGTGTAATGTGTTTGTCAATGATTTGGAGTTTTATTATGGTACGTGGCAGACTTTGAAACCAGGGTTTACATCTTTAACAGACTGGTGGGAAGATATAAAGAAGCGTATAAAAGAGTTGTCTATTTCACACGGGGTTCGGCGAGCAAGAGAAAGATGTCTACGTTTAGAAGCCTTGCAGAACAGGTGTGTGACATGAAATAAAGATGAGATGATAAATTTACTTAGGGAAGAAAACAGGGGGGCATTTGTGCGGTCAAGAGAGAAGTATCTTGATAATAGAGAGCAGCCAGGGGGATATTTTAATAGAATAGAGAGAGCTAACTCAGAAGCGAAAGCGATAAGAGAAGTGAGAAACTCACAAGGTCACATTGTTTTGGGAGATGACATAATTACGGTATTCCATGAATTTAACAGCAAGCTGTACACACCGGATACCACAAACGATGTACAGCTACAAGATATGTTTATAAATTCACTATCAGAATGGATTGAAGATAAATCTAAGTCTATGGATAAGGCTATTGGGTTGAATGAAATAAGAAATGCACTTGCTTTAATGCCTAAGAACAAATCTCCAGGTATTGATGGTTTGCCAGTTGAATTTTATGTTCGTTTCTTTGATATGATTGGTAATGATTTACTTAGTGTATATAATGAAATTGTCATCAATAAGTTTATGTAACACTAACAGACACAACGTACAGCGGTCATTACGCTTTTGCCAAAGAAAGGGGATCTTTTGGACCCTGCAAATCGAAGACCCATAAGTCTGCTGACCGTTGATTATAAAGTAATATCTAAAATATTGCAGTTAAGATTGTCTAATGTAATGGGTGATGTAGTAAATAGTCACCAAACGTGTTCTGTACCTGGTAGATCAATTCACCAGAATTTACGTTTATTACGTGATATTGTAGACTATTCAAAATTAAAAGGGAATTTGTGCGCACTCATTTCGATTGATCAGCACAAAGCTTTTGATAAAGTAGACTGGGAGTTTATATTTAAAGTCCTGTCACAGTTAAAGTTCGGTGACTGCTTTATTTCTTGGGTGAAAATTTTATATATACGGGTATTAGAAGTTACGTTCTTGTTAACGGTCAATTCAGTGAAGAGGTGATAATTGGGCGGGGTGTAAGACAAGGGTGCCCATTATCACCGGCCTTGTATATATTGTTTATAGAGCCATTAGCTCGATTCATCATGTCATTAAGGAAAGATATAATGGGCTTTCACATTCCCAGAGGGAGGAAAGTTTCTGTCAAACTTTTACAGTATGCTGATGATGCCACGTGTGTGGCTACGTCACAGACCGATATTGTCAATTATTTAAAATCTGCGATGCCTGGGTATGCGGTTACGAAATTACGCAACATTATGTAAGTGTATGTCAGACCCAAAATTGCTCAAAAATGTGAATTCATGTACAAATCCAATGCAAATTGTGTATTTAGCCAAAATTCATAAATGTATCATTATTTCTACTTTTACTGATTAAAATTAATAAATTTGTCTTGTTTATGATCAGAATTAAGTCTGCAACAATTTCAATAAAAAAAACAATAAAAAACAAAAAGTAAAAAAACAAAGAAATACATAAGAAATTAAAAAATAAAAAAAAATACATAAGAAAAAATTTGCGATACCAATTTTTTTTGATGTACATTTGATCAGAATCCTACAAAGAGTCTGAGAATAAAAAAATAACAATTTTGGGGCCATAATAAGTTAATTAGAGCAAATGTTTTATTTCATGCATAAATTAGCATAATAAATTCATTAATTTCTTTTTTTTTTTAAAGAAAAATTAATCATACAGCCTTGTAGATTTTATCGCACACTACCACTATTCAAATTTTGCGGTGCTCGTGCGATCGACGGCCAAGATCTCAGGGGTGGGGGGGGCGGAATCCGCCCCCCCCCCCTCGGCTGTGAGATGGGTCCAAATAACCAGGCTCTTTTAGGGTTAACAACACTGTTATATACACTGGTATTTTATCTCTTTAGCTTAGACGCACATAATTAGATATTATAACTGCTATTTTGTATCTAGAATATATTTAGTATGATTATTATCACTTTTATTCCATGTTAGATGTGTTTTGTTCACTAAGTAAGCGTTTTGTGTAATAGTTTATAGAATTTTAGTTCATAAATCTGTTTAATCTTCACATGAGAAAAGTTTAGTTTAGATTGTTATAATTATTTTCCTATAATTAGGTACCATTCATTATTAGATATGTTTCTGCTTATTTCAGGCTTGCACTACACAGTTTATACATTGTGTGCTATTTCACAAATCTTAGTTGTACATTCCTGCATCGTTTTCATGAGTCTAGGTCATAAAATTGAAGTTTATGCTAAGTGCAATTGGTATTTATAACTCCTGCTGCACCATAGCGATCGAGGTCCCTCACATAGTTACTCTTAGTCTCCATTTTCAGACATGTTTATTTTATATCCTTTGTAAGTCACAATGTTTATATTCAGTTGTGTAATTCATTTCTTCATATTACCTTTATGTTCAGTATTATATCAATATTATATATGTATGCTATTTTTACATTGTAGATATATTGATGTTTGAATTTTTGGATTGTGGGTCCTATTAAAATTGAAATAAAAATTATTGAGTATTAAGTGTGTATGAAAGTCAGGACACACTATATACAAAATACAGAAATAGACAAAAAATAATGAATATTAGTTAGGCCCTATCTCTGGAAAGAATCCAATTAGCTTTGAGAACAATTGATACCACAATTTTAAAGAGTTATTATTTGCAATCCAACAGAGTATTGTTTGTAAAAAGTTTTCTTGATTTGAAGGTTCTTGGACTGAAGAAGTTAGAGATGAGATGTATGCCAATATATGTATTGTTAACTACACATGTACTATCCCTAGCTTTATGAAGCTATATAGAAACATCACAGTTATAAAATATGGAGGGCATTAATATTTTGCATAACATTCCTGAATTACCCCCATCATTTGCCCCTAAATGTTCAATGCATTGGTAATAACACTGTTTAATACTAAAGTCATGGATGGCGTTTAATTTCTTGTTACATTGCACGTCTGTACATTGCCCTAAATTCAAGTCATATACAAACAGGGGTGGAAACTTTCTAGGATTAAATTATAGGCCTATTACGAGGGACATGTAATTGCATTTCGGTAAAAACTTACATTTTCTTATTAATGCTAATCTTAAAATTGTATCAGGGATGCCAACCTAGTCCCAAGAACAGCAATATTTTGAGAGATGATATAAAGGATCTTGGGAGAAAATATAGCATTTTCAATTTTATATTACATCCTATTTAGGGTAAAAAAGAGGATTTTCCATGAAACCTGCAGTAATTTAATTAAAAACACTATATAAAATCTGCTCCTAAAACTTGCATGACTACCTTATCTACATGTAAATTTTGTTTACCTCAAAACATAACAATAATCAACAGTTCAAACCATGGCTATATGCGGTTGCAGTTGCCCCCCCCCCCCCCCATAGAAATCTTGAAAACTTACATTTTTTTACTGAAAATTTTCATCCCATTCCACTTTTTAAAAGGCAAAAGCACCCAAATGACAAGCTACTCTACCTCGCTTTTGAGTTTTTTCAAAAAGTTTACGCATGCTGCCGCCTCAACGAAAAATTTCTGCATACGGCCATGGTTCAAACCAACTATTCCCTCACGAGTTAGGAATAATTGCCTAAGAATATATTCTCTAATTGGTAAACCTTTCAGTACAAATTTTTTTTTTATGTTCCTCTGCCCTGCTTTGACCAAAAATATGGCCGAGCCAGAGGGCTCACTTATTTGTTATCACATGTACATGTATATAATGCATCTGTCTTGTATTTCACACAATAATCATTTTTGCCACTTGTACAATTAAGTGATGCAAAACATGTAGAAAGTTATTTGTATTTATCACAACATATAATGCCGACACAAAGAAATAAATAAACATGGACGGAAATTCAAAATATTTCAGTGTTACCCGCCCTCCTTCGATAGTAGAATCCCAGCTCAATCAAGAGAAATGTTCAGTTTCCTTGCAGACATCTTGACCTGAAAAAAGATAAAAATGAGAAAATATATTACACTTTTAAATTCGCAGATACTATAAGAGCAGGTTGAAGATAAAGGTTTAAATTACAGAACAAATCTATAACTTGCGGACATCAAAACTGCTTGAGGATTATTTGACATAGCAACAGAGAAATATATGAACTGGATATTAAGCATTGTGGCTACAAAAAGCAGGCTTATAGTTATAGATGTCTCAAGGTTGTGCATAAATTAAAATCATTACAAAGTCAGCCTAATGCTGTATTTCATGGAACCTTAGAACTACATACATCTGTTCAAGAAGGAATTAGCTTTATTTAGTGCATACAAATGGACCTTTCTGCATTTTAAAATACATGTATCTGTGGATATTTGAGGTATCGAAGCCATAATTGATATTATTTTTGATACCTCTAGGGCAAATCCCTCTCTGGCCTTGTATTTTAGTCACTGTAATTTACTTTCCTGCAATTCCTCTCAAGAAACATGCCAGACGAGTGGCTATTATTAATCATTCTAATTTTAGAGCACACTCCCCTCTCTTGCAACCCTTCTTTTTTCTTTCACAGTTACTTACTCTCTCACAATTCCTCTCACGACATGAGCCCTATAAAACAGGCTACTTTTAGAATAATTATTTCTAATACCCTGAGCTGAAATCCCCCTAAGACACTGTATTCTATTTTCTTTAACTTTATACTCTCTATATTCCTCTCACAAAATGAGCGCTATATAAGGTCAGTACAAGTTTTACAAAGAGTGCTTCTAAAGGCAGGGTTCCCAGCTTTTCAAGAAAACAAATTCCCTGATTTTTCCCTGATGAAGTTTGAAAATTCCCTGATAATTATTTAACCCCATTCCCAGATTCGTACGTTTTCTAAGTTGTTGCAGTGAATTACATGTATTTTCAGTATAAAAACAATCATGTAAAACTAATTAGTAGTTCCACCAGAACCAGTCATTCAATGGATGTTGTTTTGATATGCAACAAAATATATAACAGAGTCTGACTGACTACCATGCTTTTGACTTTTGGGCTGATCAAAATTCCCTGATTTTCCCCTCATTTGAGGCATTTTCCCCTGATTTCAGGTATTTTTAATCAAATTCCCTGATTTTTCCCTGACTGAAAAAAAGGAAATTAATAATTTTCCCTGATTTCCCTGATGGGCTGGGAACCCTGAAAGGCGTTCATACCCTCCTCTGACCCTGCACTTTATTCGCCATATAACTTACTTTCACAATTCCTTTCAGAAAATGAATCCTATATCTCTACAAGCTGCCATTACTGAAAACGCTTTTATTTTCGCGGGATTAATTTTTCGCGCTTGGCGGCTTGAAAACATATTCGCAGGTTCTTGAATTTGCGCTGCACACTCCATAATTATATTTTCTGATCATAATTCTAGCTTTAAAACGGCGTAATTCAGCGTTGTTTTGATCCTGGTATGGACGGCCGAGCACCATGTAAGAACCGGGGGGATTACGGCTCTTCAAAGTGCATGAGATCAACAAACCTGGGTGATCGACAAGACATCTTCTTAAAAAATAAACAGATCTAAACACTCACCAATCAAACGGCAAAAGCAACTTATATTTCAAGCAAAATCATAATTCAGATACCGATCTGCGACTGTTAAAAAAATTATTGCATTGGAACAAAGTCTCGCGATGCATATGATTTTGGAGCTCAAGCTTGCTTCCTTAAATGTTGTCCTCTATAGGCCAAATTATGCAGTCTCTTCGTCAAATATCGCATTAAATTTAGACGCTCATAAATTCGTGTTTTTAAATTCACGCTCGCCGATCTTGCCGCGAAATCCATGAAAATTTCAATTTTTACAGTACTTGTATCATTCTTCCCCCCCCCCCCCTTCCTGGCCCTGTATTCTATTCATGAAAACTTACCCTCTCCCGATTCCTCTGCATATCCCTCAGCATGGTGCGAACCATCGCCAGCTGGTCCAGTTCCTCTTTCTTCCGATCCTCCGCATCCTCCACCTGCCTCTTGTATTCCTGACGATGACCTTCCAGGTCGGCTAGTCTCTTCTCCAGACCCTTGATCTCCTCCCTCAAATGCTGCTGCTTCAGTGCGATGTTGCCCATTTGTTGCTGGGTAATAAATTGTAATTTTTACAAATGTTAGTAATAGGTTTTGAAAATTTCATTGATTTTTAGAATAAGAATTTATTTGTAAAAATGTCAAATGTCATCCAAAAATTTCACCTCCTATATATCCTACCTGAAAGGTATTATTCATAAATTTGAACAATTTCTTTTTGTTTGCCAATATGTTGCGCACAAAAAAAGTAAAATGTCAGACTTAATCTCAACACAATATTTTTGCACATTAATATTTTGGACTTTCTACATGAATATACTCAACTGCACATTACACAATGCAAAACAGGTGAACAGGAAACAATTATTAAGAAGATATGCAGAGGGGCACTGCTTATATGTCATGTCACAAAATCTAAATTAAAAGATAAAACTTAGTTATTCATGAACAGATTTCTGTCAAATCTTCTTGACAGAAATCTGTTCAAGAAGATTTTAGAACAAGTAAAACATGTTCTTTACTGGTATTTGTAAAAATCAACTTGACGACAGCGTAGTCTTCCCCTTTTACTCTATGCGAAATAATAATAATCCGCTTTTATATAGCGCTTAATACATCGGGACGAAGTGTCTTAGCACTTTACAGATATCTTATTACCCCGGTCATCGTATTCAATCAGTCATTCCCGCACATTATGTGTGCACATCCTCCACTCCGTGGGGGTATTCCAGTCAGTCGCCGGTGAGGTGCACACACTACTGGACCAGCTACAATGACTTTCACATCCTACCGGGTACCCATTTAGCACCTGGGTCGAGTGGCAAAGAGTGGATTAACGCCTTGTCAAAGGACGCCAGACCGCAGTGGGATTAGAACACACGACCCTCTGTTTACAAGGCGAGAGTCATCCCCCAACCCTTGATCTAAAAGGAAATTCACCTTGTGTTGTGCAATATCTACGTTTTGTATCTCGACCCTCTCAAGCACATCTGCCTCCTCGCTCTCCAACGCTTCACACCGGATACCAAGTGATTGGTATTCATCCTCCATTTTTCTCGCTTCTTCCTCCGGACTCATTTTCCTCCTGCTCCGGGCAACATCAGCCTTCTCACTTCCTGAATTCTTACTTTCCTTCATCCTAGTATTACTAGAACTGCCATCACAACCAATGAGTGCCTCACTAACACTGTGGTCTCTCCCCACTGGCTTGTTCATGACTTGTCCTTCATTTGCATATCTAGAAGGCATATATTGTTGAGTTCTGCGGCTCTCTGGGTTGTGATTGGTTGAATGCATTGAGACATGGTTTTTATTGACATCAGGAGTTCTATGATTGGTCTGTGTGTTCAGAAGGCGTGCCCCTGAGTTTGGACTAGAGGAAGATATGAGTTCTTGGAGGGTTGAATTCAGGGATGTTGAATAGACTACATTTGAAGAGAAAAGAGAGAATCAATTCAAACTTGAGAAAAATCTCTCATCCAAAGTAGAGGAAAACACACTTCATGGAACAGAAAATGCAAAGGGGAAACTGTGTTACATGCAAGAATTCTGAAACACACACACTAATCAACACAGACTTGTCGCACATTAAAAATATTAATTATTATGTAGAAACGCAAGGCTTGTGTAGCACATCTCCCCCGTCTAACAAAGAGTTACGGTTGATGCGATCAATCTCAAGTATATGGATATCCATCAATGCCACATTTTTTTCTTTAGGAAACTTGCTCAATGTCCTTTGAAAACAAAGAGAACCATACTGAATTGTCAAGAAAACAGTGAATGTACGAACACACATCATTTCTAGAAAATATTTTGAACAAACATTTATTTTAGATGCTGAAGTCGCTCGATTTCCATAGTTGCGATTAATCGGATCAATCGCAACTCTTTGTAAGACAGGCCAATTTTCCTGTTCAATAAAATGTTAGGAATTCAAACATTCTCTTGCTAGGCTAAAGCAAGGAAGTGCATAGAGACGTTAGGTAATGTAATATAGGGTATACAATAAAGGATTACCATCATTTTTATTATTGATCTTATTATTATCGTCATTAAACCTCAGAAAAATTCAATTTGTTTTGTCCTGCCTATGAAATTTATAGATTTCCACTTCTCAATACTATTTCACACATTAACCCTGAGTTCAATGATCTAACCACTTACCAACAATTCATTTTTATCATGTCTTCTAATACACTCTGCTCCTCAATAGCCAAAAATGCAAATGATATTCTCACCATACGTAAAGAAATAATATACTCAAGAAATATTTACCACCTTTTTTTTTTTACGTATATGTTAATGTGTTATTTATGTTAGGTTTACTTTGTGTATACCTTATTCACTTTTGTTGTAATTGTATGTGATTTTTATATGTAACTTTTTGATGTCATCACTCATACATGTAGGCCTTCTTTGGCCGGCCATCGGCTGACAGGTGTGATTTTTTAATAAAGAATAAACTACTACATAGTCAACATAGTCTTTTGTTTAACTTGGTAGCTACAGGATACATAGCAATCATTACATCATTCTTTACCTCTTGTTCTACAAGTCGGACATTTGATTCTGTCTTCGGCGCAGGCTTCACAGAGGGTATGACCACACGGAACGAGAAGAGTTGCTGAATGATCCGGTGGTACCTGGTTGGGACGTCAAAGACAAATGCAAAACATTATTCTAAAAAAGATAACAAAAATGCTTCAAGTATCAGAATAGACATATAATTCAAATTGAAATAACCATCAATAGCTGAGTCTAAAGTCAAGTGTATAGGTACGTGCCACATGTACGCAGTTTGTTAATACAAAGCTATGAAAACCAGTATATTTTCTTCGATACGTTACTCAAATGAGGTGAACTGATAAGAATTCTTTCGACGATTTTTCTAAAAGCATTTCTAACAGCCCCTTATCATTTTAGAAAGGAATACATATTGCATGTCCTACCACTTCTAATCATGCTAAACCGCCTTAAAAACATGCATTTTTAATTACAGAATACATGTATAACAAGAAATGAAGCCCTTGAACACACAGGAAATAGTATTTACTGCATGATTTTATTTCTCTCTCTCTCTCTCTCTCAAGACTGCTGTTAATTGTCATCAGTGTTTAAAAACATTTTTTTCTTCAAATTTTGAGATAAAAGGAGGTGCCAGGCCCTGACAATGCAACATAGAATGAGTTCAATGACCTACCATTAGCTGCTTGCATTTACCGCAGTGATGTCCTTCGATGTATCCTGTATCATCATCCGGTTCGTCCGGGACACTCTGAGGATATCCCGATCGGTTCATCAACTCCTGTCTCTCATCCTTTAACTCTGCCTTCACCCTACTAGCAATCTGATCAGCTAGCCTGTCAAAGGCATCGGGATCCAACGCAGGCTTTGGCTTCGTTCTCCTTTCCGACTCACTGCCATCAATCCTGCTATAAGTATGCCTATCTCCCACCGAGCACTTGTCGTCAGCTGTCTGTTGAGCATGCTCTGAGGCATGTATCACACTTGTCCTTGCACCATCATAGTTGTCCACATACCCTTGCAGTCGACTGGACATTGTCCCATCAGCGCCATGAGATCCTCTACTGGCATTCCAATTGGGGTTGGCATACATCCCTGGTTCACCTTTATTTCTGTCTCTTGAATCTAAAGACACTCTGTCCTCATTGACTCTCCTCTCATGGTCTGTCCCTGCTGATTTCTCTGATCTTGAAGATGGAATGTTTCTCCCGGAGGGAGGACGTGACCCTTCACTAGTAGTGCTCTTTGCACTTGAAGGTCTAGATCCATGTCTTTTGGTAGTTGATGCCGACAGAGAGATACTGTTCTTTGAAGGCTTTGATGAACTCCTGGAAGGGGAAGCTGATCTTGTTCTCAGTGTGTTCTTCTTGGTGGATGAATTTGTTGGAGGTTGATGAGAATTCTTTTTATGATTACCTGTACTCCATGACATAGTTTCTGATCCTAAAAAGGAATTGAGACAATAAAATTTTTTTATCTGAGCTGTTACCTTCTCCAGAGTTCATTACTACCTTAAAATAAAAAATCCGTGAACAGTGAATTCCTTCTCTCTCCTGGCCTCCAAATAATGAAAATATTTCCATATTTTCGAAATGAAAAAATTATTAAAAGATAGTACTAAGCGCCACTTTGATTTTCTGCAACAACTGAAAATCAATATTTTGACCAGAACTTTACAACAGTGAATACCTAATGCAATCATATATCCTGTTGGTTTTTATATTGTGTAGGCAACAATGAAAACTGGTGTAGTAACTGTATGGTACAGCAATCCTGGAATTCGCAATAATTACCAGATTTATTATTTGTTGGTGAAGACTTTCTAGCGTTCTTGTCTCGGCTCTTCCTTCCTGCTCCCCCTTGAGGTGTTTCATCAACGCTGTCCATACCATCTATGTTCAGAGATCGTTCCCTCAGCCAATTGGCCTGCATTTTCTTGATCTCATCCACCTGTTTTTTTTTAATAAAGAGATCAAAATAAATATCCATAATTGATAATAACTGTCTGCACATACATGTACATGGATAATTTTTTTTCAATCCATGACTTTTTCACATGGATTTGTAGAGAAGAAAGAAATTCAACAATTATTTGAAAACCAATTCAGCAGAACTAAGAAAAGGCTAAGTAAAAGAGAGGACAATAGTAAGCTTTTTAGTAAGATTTTGCAATCGGCAACCAATTCCATTCGATTTCACCACAATCGGCGATCATTTGCCGATCTTCGATCATGCCCCTTGAAGGAAAAAATCTGATATAAAAAATCGGCGTAGATCTAGTTACAATGCGTGATCGTTAACATATTTCAAAATTGTTTTTGAGGTGCTAGCTATTTAGAGGTCACATTAATCAGGGAGAAAGATGCAGTATTATCTCTTCAACCTCGTGGTGATAGCGGACGCCGCCGTGAACTTTTAAAGGTCATCTTATTGACGAACATCACTGCGCTACTCTCTTACGTCGTTTATGATTATATAATCTTTTCTTCAACCTCGTGGTGATGGCGGACCCCGCCGTGAACTTAATAAGGTCGTATTATTGACAGACATCACTGCGCTACTCTCTTACATCGTTTATGATGATAGACATCTTCTCTTCAACCTCGTGGTGATAGCGGACGCCGCCGTGAACTTAATAAGGTCGTATTATTGACGTACATCACTGCGCTACTATCTTACATTGTTTATGATGACAGACATCTTCTCTTCAACCTCGTGGTGATAGCGGACGCCGCCGTTGCAGACGCGTGCGTTGCGTAACGTTGGCGAAGAACAATAGGAAACAAGATGGCGGCGTAAACATCGGGCAAGTCTCTTCCGTCTTCTCACAATATTTTTCTCATTTTTTTGATGAATTCTTGTTTAAAAATAACAACGAGAGCGTAGAAATGTCGGAAATGAAGTTTTATCCCATGTACATGATTTAGGGCTAGATCTTTTAGAAGGAAAGTAGAAATCTCGGGGGTGAAAGTTTCAGGTTTTGGGGTCCTTCGTGTAGCCTAGTAGGGTGTCTGGAGAAAAAAAAATATTTTTCTTATTTCAAGAAAATATCACATTTTCTTTGTGAATTTGAAGAGAAATAACCATCAGACTGACAGAAATATAACATTTTTTGTTTAAATCCAATTATTGGCTGCAAAAAAGAAGAATGAAATTAGGTCAATTTTCAGCATTTCCCTGCCATAGACTGTGTAGTTAAGAAATGGACACACACAAATCCAAATTTTTTGCTTCTAAGAGCTGTTATAAATTTATTATTAATGCCATAAACGTGTCCATAAAGTGCCTAATAGGAATTTTTTGCTCTATCTGATGGTATGATTTTTATAAAGATATGGAAACCAGATCACTATGAAAAATTGCAACAAAGTGAAAAAATTTGTGCAAAACAAAAATTTTATTTTCCCATAGAAAACGCATGGGGAAATGGCAATCTCAACACACACACAAATAAGGGTTTGCAATTTATCTCTAAATCCTCATTTCAAATAATCCTATAATAAACTTTTCCTTACTGTCAAAAGAAGCCCCTGAATTCTCTCTTTCCATACATGCCAAACACAAATTAATAATTAATTCAGACTACATTTTTATAGCAGCCTGAATTTCCAGAAAAAATGTGCCATATTTTCCCCTAAATCAGCCTGTTTTAAGCTGACACTTTTCAGTGTGGCTTCAGACACTTAACCTGAATGAGAAGACCTGGCTTCATTGAGAAAGGTAGCTCTCGTATTTTTTTCATCAAGAAGAAAAATCAACGCTTAAATGACGCATTTTGAGGGATATTCATCAAATTATGAGGAATTGACTTCACATCGTTTCGTAAGTTTCGGAGGAGGACTTCATTCTGTAAGTCCTCGTATTAATTTTTTGTAAATTAACGTTATTTGTTGAATGCGCCGTGCCTTCAATTATTCTGTAGTCGGCGGCTGAGATGCACTCACACTTATACGAGGTTAGTATATATACTAACCTCGTACAAGGGACCGTGTTTGACCCTGGATTTGAAGTAGTCGGCAAACATCGCTTCATTGCTGAAGTAATATTTGCCGAAACTCCTTCTCGCTACGCACCGGGGCTCTTTCCGGTAAGTAGCAATACATAAAAAAATTATACATATGATTTTGAAATGATTTCATGATAAAAAGAGCAAATTTCGCTTTCCTCGGCCTAGCAAGTGACTTCGTTTGTCTCTTCTACGGAAATACAACTACAAGGAAGCCCGTTGGTGGCGCTAATAAATTTCACAACCTTGATTCAGCTCCTCGGTAATTTTATAACTGTGTCTAAATTCTTTGAATGTGCAATTCTTATGATTAATTTACTAATTATGGGCACCAATAAATGAAATTCCTTAAAAAATATAATTCAAGATTACTATCAGTAGAGGCGCACGGCCAATATTGGAGACTGTCTCCAATGTGGGAGATTATCTCCAATATCAGAGACTTTTGTAAAGAATTTGGGTATCCAATATCAGAGACAGTCTCCAGTTTTGGAGTCCAATTTCCTTTGTTTACATTTGCTGCAAAAGGATTAACTTGGCGGCAAATAAAAATGTGATAAGCAGATTCCTCATGAAAAATAGCCCCTTTTCACCGTCTACTTTAAAAATTCACCGTCTACTTTTGTTTTGATAAGGATTTTTGTTGTCAATCACACACAAAACAAATGGGCTTCTGACCTCAGTGAGACAAAATTTTTGGTGGAAAAATCATGCTTTTGTTGGTGTTGTTTCTTTTGTCCTTTTGCAAAGCAAGTCTCCAATGTGGGAGATTGTCTCCCCTATTGGAGAGAGTCTCCCATATTGGCCGTGCGCCTCTACTGACTATTGGCGATGATGACACTTTTTTGCAATTAATTTAAAACGATGACTAATTAAAAAAATTGAAAAAAATACACATGCCTGGAACGAAACCAGCAGTACAAGCTTTAACGAACGTCAATAATACGGTATACCAAAGTCTATACAATGAAAAGATTGGACACTTCACGGACTTCGCGTAATGCCTTGGCTCGTCGATTTGCGTGTAAAATAGTGTAGGTGCCTAGTCTTTCCCTTGTCGTGTCTTTGATATGAATATAAATCGCACGACCTCTTTAGGAGAAAATTGATATCCACGCTAACCAATTTTTATCTCCGTGAAATCTTCACTAAAGATCAAGAATTTTTTAAAAGAAAAGTTCAAGAAAGAAGTCACGGAAGGATCTAAATAAATGATTCGGTAAGTATGACATAGCAGAATGTGAAATACCAGATTATGCGTGATATTTTATGTGGGCAAAAGCCCAGTATATTTTGGATGTGTCGTGTGTGTCGCGTGAATATGACTGATGATATTCCTTCGCACGCGAGATGATACGAACCCATGCCATAATACCTGACATGTATGATGTAGCAAGAAAGCACGTATTTTTCAGTTAGTGGGACCGTGAACCGTGATCAATTAAAAAAAGTGATCCAGGCTTGGCCCTGCTTCCTCTTTGACCCGTTACACTACTTGTTCTGCTGTTTCGGTATTTACCTTTTCCGTTAAGCTTCCTTTCAATCTTCCAGCCATTTAGCTGGTGTTTAGAAACAAACAAGGATGACTTCAATCTCGGACTGGCGCTTTTAATTTAATCTTGGGTTCTTGCAACAACTAAAAGTTAGAATTTGGAGCATAATATTAATTGGAATTACGTTGCAAGGAGCGTAGAGGGCGTTCTTCAAATTTTCTGGAGGCGAGGGGGCACTATGGGTGCTGGATGGTTTTCCGAAAAATGAGAGCGGAACATGAAAACAGCTTGAGGAACCACGCAAGGAAGCAGCGACCGAGCTTTACAAAATCTGTGGGCTTTTCGAGGCAGATATTGTAGTTATGCCCAATTTTCTTAAATGATTTTTATTGTCATAGCTTATTCATCTTTCTATTTTGTGTTCTTTTATGCCCCCTCAAAACATGCAGCGACCGAGGCACATGCCAATTTCACTGTAAAAAGAAAAATATGGGTAAAATTTGTTCCACCATGAGGGTAATTATGTGTCCAACCAATTTAGGACATCAATTTTACCCAATGCGGGAAGTATATTGTCCAGAAAGATTTAAAAAAAAAAGAAGAAGCAGCAATTAGAATGGGCAAAATTTTCATCACACTGGATGAATGAAAATAAATACCCAATGTTGGTTGGAGACATTATTACCCTCATAAAGCACTTTACCCATTTTTTTAGAGTGTCCATCGGTCAATCTTAGACATAAATAAATAATTTGAATTCGGCAAGAAGAAATTCACCTATAGCTGTCTCAAAAAAGTTCCCCGTCCTTTTTAACCATATGTTTTCTTTATTTGAATCGTAATCAGGTTGTATATATGCCTGTTCATGGATCAATGGAAATAAACA
This sequence comes from Lytechinus pictus, assembly GCF_037042905.1. Classification (NCBI taxonomy): domain Eukaryota; kingdom Metazoa; phylum Echinodermata; class Echinoidea; order Temnopleuroida; family Toxopneustidae; genus Lytechinus; species Lytechinus pictus. Next base: position 17,503,101 of record NC_087257.1, read on the forward strand.
GCATCATGGGCGTCAATCCAAACTTGAGCATGGGGGGGACACAATAGCAACATGCAAGCATGTCACTTTTATAGGTATACTTTCAAGAACCATTACACTTTCGTCATACTCCACCGCTACATGTACCGTATGTCACAGGGGCGGATCCAGCCTAGTCTGCTATGCAGACTCTGAATGGCTCGTGAGGTGGGATCTCAAACCAGCCTGAAAGGGCGAGCGAAGCGAGCCACAGTAGACTTAGTCTGCTATGCAGACTCATTGAATCAGCTGAGGTACACACACTGCAGATGTGGGTCTACATTTGTAGACTAGATCCAGCCTTCGCCAATAGGGGGGGGGGGGCCCGGAATTTTTTTTCACCCACATTTTCCCCGATCGGCCGCCCGAAGTTAATTTTTGTTTGTTTCTTTGAAGGGGTAATATATTTATATATATAATACAATAAGCCTTATTTAAAAAGTGCGAGCTTTTTGTTTATTTTATGTATTTTGTTTTAAAATTCAAACATTTTGGGCAATGTTTATAATCCTAAACGAGATGTGTATCTAACTAAATAATTGTTGCGAGCCCGAAGCGCGAGCAGAAATTTTAAATGTACGTTTCCATCTGATAAAAAAGGATCTGTTACCGGCAGCTTGTTAGCCATGAAGACGTTACATATTACAACTATCAAATAATGCGAAGCGCGAGCTGAAAATTTTGACATTTTTACCTGAAGAATGAAAAAGGTTAAGTATATAACTAAATAATTAATGCGAGCGCGAAGCGCGAGAAGAAAAATTCGAGATTCAAACCTAAAAATTGGACACTCTATTCATATTTTGTAAATAATGAAAATGATGAGTAATTGGAAATTGGCTTCCTACATTAATAATGCGAGCGCAAAGCGCGAGCACAAATTGTTTTATTTATTTTTGATATACAATTTGATCTGATCTGTTAACGGCTGCGTGTTAGCCATGATGACGTTACATATTTTAACTACCAAATAATGCGAGCGCGAAGCGCGAGCTGGAAATTTTGACAATTCTACCTCAAGAATGGAAATTCTAAGCACTTTTTGTAATCGTAAAAAGGATAAGTATATAACTAAACAATTGATGCGAGCGCGAAGCGCGAGCGGAAAAATTCTGGACACTCTATTCATGATTTTTAAATCATGAAAATGAGTAATTGGAAATTTTCCTACATTAATAATGCGAGCGCAAAGCGCGAGCACAAATTGTTTTATATATTTTTGATATACACTTTGATCTGATCTGTTAACGGCTGCGTGTTAGCCATGATGACGTTCCATATTTTAATTACCAAATAATGCGAGCGCGAAGCGCGAGCTGGAAATTTTGACATTTCTACCTCAAGAATGGAAATTCTAAGCACTTTTTGTAATCGTAAAAAGGATAAGTATATAATTAAACAATTGATGCGAGCGCGAAGCGCGAGCGGAAAAATTCTGGACACTCTATTCATGATTTGTAAATCATGATCAAATGAGTAATTGGAAATTTTCCTACATTAATAATGCGAGCGCAAAGCGCCAGCAGACAATTTTTTATATTGTGATCTGAAACTGGATAATGATTCAAATAGAGAACAAGCTGCGTATCTAAATAAACGCGTGTTTCAGATTTCGACCTAGAACATGTAAGAATTAGGGTAATTTAAATACATTTCTTATCATGAAAATCAATAAAGCGAGCGCAAAGCGCGAGCTAAATATATATGATATTCCGCTCTGAAAAGGGTCAATTTAAGCTCTGTTTTTCAAGCACTTTGTGGGAAAATTGTGAGGTGGATATGGATCACAGTTAAAAAGAGCTGATAAGTTTCATTATTATTACTTTAAGTTTTGACATAGGACCGGGACATTATGTCATCATATGAAAATGATGACTATCTTCCTATTTCTCTTCCTAAGCATGAGAGTGCGAAATCTCTTTATATTATGGCCTGAAAACTGGACATTTAAAGCATTTTTGTAATTATGAATAAGATGCATGAGTTGATATATTTCAACAATCAATGCGAGCGGAAATCGCGAGCCGAAATTTATGATAAACTGCATGTGATCAAATGAGGATTCTAAGTAGTTTGTTTTAGAATTAATATTGAGATAAACATAACTCACCAATCAAAATGCGAGCATGCAGGGCTAGCTGATACGTTTTCACAATCTGACCTGAATAGGGGTATTTTGATAAGTTTATGGAATACAGGAAAATAATAGGTACCTGACAAATCAAATTTTGCGAGCGCGCAGCGCAAGCAGAAAATGTTAATATTCAGACCATAAACAAACATTTTTACAGAACACTTTTTAAAAATCAAATTTGCAAATCAAACAAAATAATGAAAGTTAAATTTTCGAGCTGAAATAAGTTTTGTATATTGACTTTAAGATTTGATATTTAAGCTCCATATTGAGCAAGATATGTAAATCACCTAAAAGGCGATGCGAACGCGAAAAATTTTATATCCCGGCATGAAAGATTTGTTATTATTACTTTCCAAGTCTTCCCCTTATCTTATTCACTCGTCTTCCTCCTTTTATGTTTCCCTTTCTTTTTTTCTCCTCTCTTTTCCCTTCTTCTTCTCTTTTTTTTCTTTCTTTCCCTTTTTCTTTTTTTTTTTGCTCCGCCAATAGGGGGAGGGGGGGGGGGGCGGGCCCCTCGGATCCGCCTATGCTGTCATGCCGTGCATACCCACATGAAAAAAAAAACCACCACGCACGTGCGGGTCTCCATGTGGGTGCTCGCGTGTACCACGGCGTCGTACGTACAGGAACGGCTCATAGACGGCTAGCTGCGCTGCTTTTGAATGCGAATTTACCCACCGTTAATTGCATCGAAAAGTTACATGACAGTTGTTTTTTTAAAATATTTTTTTAAGGGGAATCAACTCTCATTTCCTTGAGAAGGTATGCACATATCCCCCCCCCCAGATGGTCACACTTCTTTTGTGACAAAAACATGGGGGGACATTTGATATTGTGTCCCCCCCTGAAAAAATCATGGGGGGACACGTCCCCCCCGTCCCCCACCGATTGACGCCCATGAACAGCATTGATACCCACACTGTCAGATTCATGTTGTTGCATGTTGCAATAATTCCTCATAATCACAGAGAATTAGCAATCAAGGAACAGCTATTTCTTTGAAATAGGCCTAATTATTTAATAATAAATATTCCCCATTTATATAGCGCTTAACACATCCATAAGCGCTTTACAGATATACCCCGGTCATCGGATCCTGAAATGCCCGCATACTTTCTCCACTCTCTGGGGAGCATTCCAACAAGAGTTCCAATTAAAACTCAATTGCTAGTCATACTACATAGGCTTTCGCATCCTACCGGGTACCGGCCATTTAACACCTGGGTGGAGAGTGGCAAATTGTGGATTGACGCCTTGCTAAAGGACACTAGGCCATAGTGGGATTCGAACACACGACCCTGTGGTTACAAGGCGAGAGTCAGAACCGCTACACCACGGCGCTTCCTAAGTGACTGCGTTTTACCCGATTGGTGATAACCTTTTTTTTTTTTTTTTTTTTTTTTTGCTTGTCAAATTTTCCAGGCTCTGATCCCCCTACCTTTGCATTCAAGGAAAGTTGCCAGATCTAACTCGTCGGGAAAAAAAGGTTTATGAAAAGCTCCTCACGCAGACCTTGCCCATCTATATAGGCCAGCCCTAAGCTCCCCCGCCCCGCGACCAACTGCTTTTTCCCGTACTAAATGAATTTTTCTGGGGGCACTCTGCCCCCCTGACGAGCCACAACCCATACAAAAGACCTTTTTTGCCCCCCCCCCCTGACGAAAAGACCTTTTTTTTTTTTTTTTTTTTTTTTTTTTTTGCTTGTCAAATTTTTTGGCGGCCGATTTTGCCCCCCCTGTGGAAAATCCTAGGTACGCCACTGCCTACACCCAAAGGAATATGGAGACCGTGCCTATTCATCTATTGCTCCATGTCTCTGGAACTCATTACAAACTTATTACAAACAATGTAAATATTTGTGATAATGTATTGTGAACGCAGAAATAAAAATAAAACAATTAAAAACAAAAAACTCTCTCCCTTCTTCACTCCATGAAATTGACAAAATTTAACTCTTCAAATCCTCTCTTAAAACTCATTTCAGCATAATTGTAGTAGGCTTATAATTGTATGAGCCTGCGCCTAAGTCTGAATGTTTTCTAACAGAAATATAGCGCAATATGAATACTGTGGATCATCTTATACTTTACACCCAACGGTGTCTCAGTGGTATTTGTCTAATGGTAATTCGTAGTAATTGTATAAATGGTAGTTGTTTTAATGGTGAATGGTATACCAGATAGCCAGTGGTGTCTCAGTGGTATGCATTATGGTGTATAATTGGTAGTTGTTTTAATGGTGACTGGTATGCCATATACCAAATGGTGTCTCATGCAGTAGCATGTGCCTAGTATATAATATAGTTGTTTTAATGGTGAATATGGTATTTATACCATGCAAGTGGTCTCTCAGTGGTACGTGTCTCATGATATTTGATAGTTGTGTTAAAAGTGAATGATATATCATAAGGTAAATTGCAACCTAATGATGGCTCAGTGGTATGTGCCTAATGAATGGCAGTTATGTTGGTTACACTTCGTAATTCCGAAGGTTCGTAATTCCGAAGGTTCTTTATTCCGAAGGTTCGTAATTCCGAAACACGTAAATTGCCTATACCTCGATGTTCGTTAATCCGAAAACGTAAAAGGGTTCGTTAATCCGAACATTTGTGGCGTTATTCCGAAGGTTCGGATATTCCGAAGGTTCGTATTTCCGAAGGTTCGTAATTCCGAAGGTTCGTTAGTCCGAAAACGAAATAAGGTTCGTTAATCATTACGTTTTCGGACTAACGAACCTTCGGAATTACGAACCTCATTTCGTTTTCGGATTAACGAACCTTAGGAATTACGAACCTTACTTTGTTTTCGGACTAACGAACCTTCGGAATTACGAACCTTCGGAAATACGAACCTTCGGAATATCCGAACCTTCGGAATAATGAAGCTTCGGAATTACGAATGTATGCGGTTATGTTAATGGTGAATGGTATACTCCATTGTAACCCAATACAAAATAATTCCGAAGGTTTAAAGGACAAGTCCTACCCTGGAGCCCGTAACACAAGGCTTAGCAATGATCGTAGAACAAATTTTCACAATTGATTGCATTGACTACAATGTACAATCAATCATAAAAATTAAGCGCACGATCAATCGTAATGCTTTGTGTTACGGAGCCCTATGGCCAACAAAAAGTTGATTTGAATAAAAAGGAAAAAAATCCAACGAGCTTAACACTGAAAATTTCATCAAAATCGGATGTAGAATAAGAAAGTTATAATTTGACAAAACAGTTATTTGCACATCCTGGCCGGTATGCAAATGAGGGACTAATGACGTCACCAACTCACTATTTGTTTTTTACATAATTATGGTATACATGTGAAATATTCTAATTTTCTCCTCATTGCCCTGTGAAAAAAAGATTTATTCATCCCTAAACATGTGGAATTATACCCCCCAAAAAGAAGAAATAGTGAGTGGGGGGCATCATCGACTTTCTCATTTGCATATATCAGGGAATATTGCCAACCGTACAGAAAGTGACACATTTGGTTAAAGAGTATAGAGATACGGAATATCAAATAGCGTTTAAAAAGGGGAAGCTGGGGGTGCACTTAAGGAAATGGGAACAAATCAATGCATACCTTTCTTAATACTATTGGTTGCTTCATTTTGTTTCTGTTTTGTTTATTTGTTCAAATACAGACAGTTGTACCAGAGCAGGATGCATTGTGTGTGGGTGTACGTGTGTAGATGGATGTGTGAGCTTTGTGACGGGGAAGAGGGGGGGGGGGAGCTGTGAGTAGTGGTGAGTTGAAGTGAGCTTGTGTGAGTGTCTGGGGAGAGAGATGAGGGGGGAGGGGGTATGGGGGTAAGGTGAGTGTGTAGGGACGTTTTAGGATAACCTTCCTCTAATTAACCTTTAAAATAATATTTTATCCTTTTTTTAATTCTTGTACAATTAATATGTGCAAAAGAGATTATTTCTATTCTATTCAGGGAAAAAGTCATTTTTTACAAAGTACGTTTTTTTTTATTTTGTCGATTGACGGGTTTTTCCCCTCTGCTTTCACATTGTTATAGAAGAGAAATTTTGCAGTTTAATTTCATTTGTAATCATTTAAAAAATATTCGTAATCTCATTGATATTGATATATTTATTTGTTTGATTGTTTATTGATTGTATACATACAAAGAATCTTTATTTATATGAATTGTGATTGTAAACTTATTGATTTGAAAGAGTAAGAAAATAAAATATTATTCAAAACAAAAAAATATATATCACTGACACGTGCATATAACTGTTTTGGGAAAAATAAGCAAAATTCCAAAATGGCATAACTTTCTTATTTTAAATCCGATTTTGAAGGAATTTTCAGTGCTATGCTTGTTTGATTTCCTCTATTGATTCAAATCAATATTTTCTGGGGTGGGCTTGACCTTTAAAGAAAGTTTATCCAAGATTAAAAAGTTATTAGAAGTTTTTGATTTGTAACTATTTATGCGAGCAGGTTCCCCAATCAATGAAATGTCATTTTCTATAAAAAAAAAAGAAAACGGTTTTAATGACCCCCCCCCTCTGAACAAAAGGTGTGACGCAAGGATTTACGCAAGTGATGCAGACCAGTGTTGACTTGCAAAGAAAACAGGCGACACGGACACATGATATCAATCACACATAAAATTGTTATATTTTCAGAATATTTTATTACGTATAATAAAAAAAAGACAAACAATCACTAACTAACAATGTGTAGGTTTATTCACATCGTATTGCATTCATTTAAGCAAGGTGAAATTCAGTGAAACATGTCAAAAACTGCCCTTTTTCAGTTGCATCTTTTTTTTTTTCAATGATAATTGTAATTATTATCATTATTATTTTTTTACAAACAAGTGCACACCTAGTTACCAATAATGCATATAGCATTTCCATTTATTTGAAAGCAGGATAAAAGGGCATTGTAGATTAAATGCCTTGCTCACGGGCATATAGGTACCGCGGCCGGGATCGAACCCCGGACTTTCCATGTATAGCCAGGCGCCTTAGACCACTCGGCCACGGCACCTCCCATCGATGAACGTAAACGACACTTACACGATACAATTCGACATTCAAACGTTCAAGATAAAATCTTTAAGAGTTTTCGCTTATATAGCGACGTACGGAGGATTCAAGTACAAAGCAATAATTGTATTGTGAAATGGACAACAAAGAAGGCTTTGTGGAAAATCGGTGAATCAAATTAACAACACACTGCAAAAACTCCGGTGTTGATTTAACAGCCCGGAATCTATATATGTCCACACTAGAGAAGTATTGAAACAACACCAGTTTGAAAATCAAACCGATGCTGTTTTAATACTAATTGGTGTTGTATAAACACCTATCTGGTGTTAGACCAATACCAAACAGGTGTTGTTTAACTTCTCTGGTGTGGACTCCGGGCTGGTGTTAAATCAACACCAGAGTTTTTGCAGTGCAGTTTAGTCCTTGATTCTGGGAAAACGACACAATTGCAAGTTTTCGTCAGCTCTGAAACTTGTCACGATATTGCTGGTAATTAAGGTGCACCAATTTTAGACAAACACTTCTTCATGTTCTCAGTTGATCTTCGTCGTTGAGACGGATATTCGATATTTGACAACACATTTTCACGCAGTTCTTAAAACACCGTACGTCGTTGAGCGAAAAGTCCGTATTAAGGCATGATCACAAAAACTATGGTTATAGTTAATAATAATATAATAATAATAACATCAACATCATGTATTTCACATTTAATATTGTGAAGTTCTTCAAAAAGTAATATGAGCAGATTAAAACACCGTATAGATTATCATGTGACCTTTAAAGGAAGCAGCTCTTAGGTCCTCCGATCATGGTCCTACTATAATTATGTCCATGCTCCGAGGAAGACAGTGACGGGGGGGGGGGGGGTCTTCTAAAAGACCCATAAGCAGATTAGGCGTTTGCTGTGTGCTGGTCCCAATAATTATTCCTTTTGAGTCAGACGGAAAAGTAATGTGTGAAATTTGGTACAAATATTATTTCACCAGCTAGGAAATATAAATATTTGAAGGCAACTAGCGGTCTTTTTTATCCTTAGCAAAATTGATAAGAAATATGAATATTTATGATATTTGACAAATAGATCCATCATAATATTGGGTTTAAGACTGCTTTATCGAAAAGTTTTGGATCATGAATTATTTCATAAACATATTAAAATATGTTGAAAATTTAGTAATCGATATTTTTTTCACTCACGGGAAAATTATCAGAGATAGTAAAAAGACTTAGTAGAGGCCCACACGCACAAATATTCAATTCCTAAACATGTTGCAAGTTTTCATTAATCATTTTAATAAATGCAAATGAGCCGCTGTGATCGGGGGCTGTGGCGTCATTGGGCTCTGTAATATAATTCACTATACATTCATCATGGCCCAATGCGTACACAAACTCTTGATCTCAGCAACCCAGTAAACAGATAATACACATGATGATCAAGAGCATTTAATTAGCAATAATTCACGCACGAGGTATCTTTGGAACAAGTCACGCCCGAGACAAAGCCGAGTGCGTTTGGACAGTTGCAAATGTAACATCTGTGGGTAATTATTCTAATGCCCGAGCAAAATTATGTGTATTATGTGTTTTATAAATGGTGATTTGGATTCTATTTACTTGATAAACCATCGCTATCCCCAAACTATGACCTGTCGGTCAATGAACCGAGTACAGAACAGGCATTACCAAATGTGTCTGTATTAAGCCAAGGAGATATCACTCTATCTCCTTGATTAAGCTAAACTAAGCTACGGGTCATATGATACTGCAGGCTATATTAGCCAATCATTTTATTGGGATCCATATCCAAGATATCACCATCAATGTGCTCGTTAGACAGAGGCTTTACGATGTAAGAAATGGCATTTTGGATGATTCGATATATAGCTTTCATCATGTATAATAATATTCAATATTATATCCTACATAGATTGAATCCTGTATAGTGATTGGTTCAAGTAGCATCATGTGACCGAATATGTTTCAACTATGATGTTGCGTGACGTCAGACCTCGATATATTTTTGGATATACCAATATTCTGACGTCATTATTTCACAAAACTGGATATCTCGGCGCACCGGCTTGCGCGCTCTCTCTCCCGGGCGCGCAAGTCCAGCGCGATGCGTCAGCGCAGACACTAATCTGCGTTCCGCTGAGCGCGGTGGCTCGGAGAAAAGTAGGTAATTCAACGCAAGTAACAGGACTTTGCATGCTCAGCGCATAGATTTTGGTTATAAATTATTAAAAGTAGGATATAAAACAAATATATCAGGCGTTTCATTCGAAAGCATAATGGGAATTATTAATCCTCGGTTGGACTGGCAAAACTACTATATTTCCCTCGGGGCTTCGCCCCTCGGGAAAAATAGTAATTGCCAGACCAACCTCGGATAAATAATTCCACTATACTTTCTCAAAGCCTGATATATTTGTTTAATAGTGAATCCATGCCTTTCATAGAAATATTATTAAAACGGGTGACGTCGTCACCTTACATTTACATGCATATTTACAAAGAGGCAAGATATAGACACCAACGACTACTCTAAAGGACAACAATCTTTTTTTTTTCTTATTCATATAGACATGTGGCACTGCCTGAATATATATATACAATTAAAATGCAAACTAGTGATGCCTGTAATAATATGTTAGTAATAACTTTTCTACTACTAGTATTCCCAACTCGAGTTTGACTTCTCTATTACCTGAATCTGTGATTAGAAACGAATAGCAATAACGTTATTTTATGTTCATTAGACAGTATTTAATCATATTTAAAAATATATATTATAAAATTGATATCTAATCTTGTCACAAGTTGGATCAATATTCGCGAATGCTCGAGTATCGATGGTGGTGTCAGGAATTACTGAATCATGTGAATAGTATTTGAAAATGATTGGGAATCCTGGCAAAAGGAAAATGCTGAAAATCAGGCCTCTACTGAAAGAGTTTCCTGACTCAATTTTCTGACCGATGATTTAACAACAGACTTGGCCCACTTAACTAATCCAGTTAAGTTAGAGCTTAGGATGACAGTCTATATTGCATTATTTAAATGACTAATAAATTAAACCATCACATATACAGTCATTTGACATAAACTTCTGCCATCGTATGGTTTCTTTTCCAGTATATAACACGATCGTATCTACTGGGCAGGTAAGAAAGTCACAGTCATTGGCATTTCTATCATCACGAATGCGTAATTATAAACATAATCTACAATATTCTATCATAATATATCTCAATATGTGAAAATCTAAAATAGTGTCATAATTTAAAATAGTATCACTGTTTTTAGAAGTTTTTTTGTGTTCACATTTGGGATTCATTACTCCTCTAAAAGCTAAAGTAATGCACCGATAAACAAATAGTAAAAAAAATTAGAGATTCATAAATAGACATAGTAAGTATACAACCCCACAAACACACTCACCCACACACATATCGTCTTTAGTTGAAAATTGGGGGAACTCACTTATCATTAATCGTTAAAGTGGGGACTTGTGTTTGCGACCTCATACACTCAAAATGTTTGAATTTAATCACTGATCTGAAAATTAGAGTGTACAGACCAGTGAATTTAATCCACTATCCGGGCTCAATTTCGCCAACCGGGGACGCTTCCTATTGCGCCACACACACGTACAAACACACCTATACACAACTTGAGTTTATTAATGGAACTTTTTAACAATCGTGAGTCTGATATGAAACGGTCTGAAATGAGATGAGGGACTGATTAGCACGGTTAGCTGGACCGCGGACGTCCCCGGTTGTACAGTAGGGCGTCCAAGTTGATGGATAAAAATATAAGATAAACTTTCATAGAAGTGTATACTGAACAATTAAGTACAGAGTATTTTAGGCACAACAAAGAAATTATATGGGCTTCATTTCAAGGTATGATGGTAATAATGCATATCTTTGAAATATCAGAACTTTGTTCAAATCATACTACTTTTAACCTGAAGTCATCAAAATAATAGTGATGCAATTTATCGGTGTCCTTTTCTCCTGTCCCTTTTTTCTTTCCGACACTTAACGATTTTTCATCATCGTCTTCTTCACTGTTCATGTCTCGCAAAGCTAGACCAAAAATGGCGCAGGCGAAAATTACAATCATGATAGCCGAATAGCACACGATGAATGCGATAGCCAACAGGTGATTGCTTCTTTTCCCGACGAATAGGCGACATTTTGTGAAGTTATGATTCCAGCCGCTTTGTTGCACATCAACGCTTATTTGTGTGTAGAGTGTGGTGAAAGAGATGTTTGCGGAATTTTCATAACGAATTTTCGAAAGGCCGTCGATTCCCATCCTGCCAACTGCGTTATCATAAAGACAGTGTCTGTAATGGAGATAATGACAGAGAGATAAGGGGAGGGGGATTAGGCGAACTAAAAATATTACTCTTCTCACCATTCAATAATTACTGATAATTGTTCAATCTTTTACGAGAGAATTTAGACAGGAATCTCTTTAATGGCAATTGCGTTAATATATACCAAACACATAATAATGATGATAATAATAATAATAATAATAATAGGACATTTATAATGCGCAAAACATATCCACCATATTAGGGGTGCTCAAGGCGCTTACAATAAACTTAAAGGAGAATGAAACCCTTGAAACCAGCTAAATCCATATCAAAGAGAAAAATCAAAGAAACATATTGTTGAAAGTTTGAGGAAGATTGAATGAATAATAAGAAAGTTATGAGCATTTGAATATTGAGATCACTAATGCCATGTAGATCTTCCCATTGGCAATGCGACCAAGATCTGTGATGTCACACACGTACAACTCCCTCATTACTTTAGTACTTATTTCACTTATATTCTCACTTTTATAGAGTCTATCACAAGGTGAGGTGTTCTCTTTATATGAGAGGACAAGTACAGAGGTTTCACAACATTATATCATTGATGAATCGTTTGTCATATGATTAGAATGAGCAAAAAGAGATGTTTTGGGGTATATTTTCAGTGTCCAAAAGGGGAGAGTTGTTCATCTGTGACATCATAGATCTTGGTCGCATTGCCAATAGGAGGATCTCCATAGCATTAGTGATCTCGACATTCAAATGCTCATAACTCTTCTATTGCTAGTCCTATTTTACTCAAACTTTTGTTGATCTTATTCTTTGATTTTTCTGCTTTCACAAAAGATAACTTGCTCCAAGAGTTTCATTCTCCTTTAACCTCACTACTGGTACACTTACAATTTGGCCACTAAATAAGTTTTCAAAATGGCCTTAAAATTTTCTACTGATCTACAGTCTTTTAGTTTAGTTGGAAGATTATTACCAATGCTTTCCATGTACAATGGTCATCACTTTATCATATGTAATTATCGAATTGTGTTGGTTAAGTTTGGCCTGTAGACCTATACTATCTGTACTCACAATATGCTTTAATATCAAATACAAAATACTAACACTGGATTGGATCAGGGAAGTGGTATAGTTCCCCAATGCAATATTCCAAATAATGCTCTGTGCTTCTTCCCCTAAATCCATCCTGATAATTTTTGTCTGACGTAATTTCTTATAAAGAAGAGTTCTTTTTCTAAAGGTGAAAATGGCAAAACAACATCTAACAGTTTTTTTTCTGGACATCCACATGGGGGTCCTGAAATTATAAGGAGATATAGCATCTACAAGGTGGCCATTGGGAAAACAACGCGTGCTTCATGCCAGCTTTACAGACGGGAAACATGTCTATCTTCGTAGTATGAAGATCTTAACAAACACGATACCATTTACATATTAATGACCAGTAGACCAACTTTGTAATTATTACTTTTCAATCATTCTCCAGTCAAATTTAAAACACCAGTTAGTTTAAGCACTTTCATTATTCTTTCATAGAAATTTCAATAAACACTGAGTTAGATTTTTTTGGGGTAATCTGTATGTTTTGTAAGTTTGATATACAGTAGGTAGGCCATTGTGCTACGGGGTAATATTCTTCCGAGCAACAGCTATATTTAGTATGCTTTCATCAAAGCCCCCTGACCAGCATGTATCACTGCTCCATTCTGTAGTTTGCTTTTACCATGTATTAAATTCGTTTACGTTTGCATCATGATTTGGTCAAATAAGCAAATAAATTAATAATGATGATAATAATATTTATAATAATAATACTTATAATAATAAAACTGCTACCTACCTATGAACACATCTCTCCTTCTGTGTTTTCTTTTTATGCCATAAATCACGATAGTATCCCTCCGCTGATTTTGTGATGTTTAACTCGACAGACTTGACCCTCTTATACAAATCACTATCTTCGCCACCCCATCCCCAATACATGTTGGAGTAGCCATTAATCTCATCAAACTGTTTCGCAGTTAATCCCACGACGCCTCCAAAATCTGTCAAGTAGGGGTTGCTATGGTGGCAAGAAAAATAAGAGTTATGTTAATAATTAACCACAGATGAAATGAAATATACAAAATACACTGAATGATGTATTCAACTTAAGATTCAGGGTATAGTCTTCACGCTTCAAGACTATCATAATGGAAATTATTTTCGTTTTGTTTTATATTTACTGCATATGAAGCATTTCATCTCATTTACTTTTTGTAACATTTCACTCCTATTCATTGGTTTTCACTTAATTGACAAAAAGAGAACCCCTTGAGAATTAATTGGAAATGAGAATTAAAACCTTCTTTGCCAACTGTACCTTTGTTTATTCCAAAGTTATTTTGTCTTTCAAGGTGGTTAAACATTAACATTAATATGAAGGTGTTCCGCAGGTGTCTCTGTAATACACAATACTATTTAAAACATGCATATTGATACTCGTGTTTGACGAGGACGATATCCTGACCTCGTAATATGAAAATTCACATACATATAGCTTTTAGCGTCCCTACTGATACCCTCAAACTCTACATATTTATTCTTATGCTGCGTAGGACTCCAGGAAAATGGGCTTCATCACATGAACCTCTGAAATATTAGTTCGTAAACCTATTATTGAAATGAAATATAAATATCACAACATCGCAAAGAGGAAAAATATCAACAATGATTGCTACTTATTGATACAAAGAATCGCTGAAACCTTATAGGATCTTACCCAAAAGCGTATTCCTCAAGCCTGGTAGCGTAATGTTTTGGATGGTCGTCGCAACCGTAGTAGTTGGTAATATTCATAGGAACATAGTCAATGTCGTGGAATATGTAACAGTCCCACTTTGTACCACCAAGCTGCGCCATTTGATAACCGATATTCTTCATTAAACCTCGATTCATTGCTTCTGACGGTCCCTAAATTGGTATCAAGCAGAATAGTCATAATTATTACCGTTGACCTTAAATGAATAATGAATTAAAAGGGTAGCATTGTCGTAATCATTACTGTTATCATCATGTGACACATATTGTCTTCCACCAACCGTGTGATTTTAATGAAGCCTATATAAGTCGAGTGCCTTGGATGTAAATGAACAATGCTTTAAAAGCATCATCATCACTATCATCAGCATCATTTACCATCATCACCATCATCAGCACCACCGTCGTCACCTCCATCGTATCCATCATTATTATCATCATCATCATCACCACCATTATGAAGATCATCACCACTCATTATCATCACCATCATCGTCATTAACACATCATGACTACCATCACCATCGTCATCGTTAACGTCATCAATTGATGAACTGATTGTAGGCATTCGTATTACATGTATTACCTGTTCTGCAATAAATATTCCGAACTCCAGTTCTTGATTCCTCAAGAAGGGTACTAAGTTCCTCAGAAAGACGTTGAGATTGTAGGCCCGATTGCGATAGGGAATGATGATTGCAACCTGTTGATGAAACATAATGACAATTCCAAGAAATGGCAATTAAAACACAATTAAAAACGACATTTCATGATAATGACAATTCAAAGTAATTTCATTTAATTAGATGAGTCAGGGTCTCTTTTTGGGGTAAGAAATTATAAAGGTGAAGAGGAATTCTTGTTACATATCGTTTTGAAAGGAACTGTTAAGAACGGCGCATGGGGTATCTGTAGAGGAGCTTACAAACGTCACCGCGAATTGCGTTGGATAGTACTATACCAATTAGTACTGGTGATCAATAACACATCCTTTATAGGTTATTGCCACTTACGATAGATTGCATCTTGCGATCAGTAACATGTCATTTACGAAATCGTCACTTGTTACAAATATCATTGTTATATATGGAGTACGTGATTGCAAATATATAGATCGCGAGGTCATACTTGCGAGTTGCGACCACTAGTGATTGGCAGTGTTTTTCATTATCAGTGGTGCATGATAACGTCTTAAAAACCTCGGGAAGAAAAATCGGTGGCACTATAATGACAGAGTATGGATATGGGCGGCCCTTAAAGGTCAAGTCCACCCCAGAAAAATGTTGATTTGCATAAATAGAGAAAAATCAAACTAGCAGAACGCTGAAAATTTCATCAAAATCGGATGTGGAATAAGTAAGTTTAAAGTTTCACTTATTTTTCACAAAACAGTCATATGCACAACTCAGTGACATGCATATGAGTCGGTC
The DNA here is from genome assembly GCF_037042905.1 of Lytechinus pictus. NCBI lineage: Eukaryota > Metazoa > Echinodermata > Echinoidea > Temnopleuroida > Toxopneustidae > Lytechinus > Lytechinus pictus. The sequence continues at coordinate 17,518,855 of NC_087257.1, forward strand.
AATGATGTCCATCACTCACTATTTTTCTTGTTTTTCTTTTATTGTTTGAATTATACAATATTTCATTTTTACTGATTTGACAATAAGGACCAACATGACTGAACTATATAGTATTAAACAATGCTAATTCCACATGTTTAGGGAGGAATTAATCTTTTTTCACTTGACAATGAGGGGAAAATTAGAATATTTCATATAATAAAATACAAAAGAAATATTGAGTGGATGACATCAGTCTCCTCATTACCATACCGACCAGGATGTGCATATAACTGTTTTGTGAAATAAAGCGAAATTTCAAAATGTCATTTCTTATTTTACATCCGATTTTGATGAAATTTTCAGTGTTATGCTTGTTGGATTTTTATCTTTTTACTTAAATCATGCAAATTTTGTTGGGGTGGACTCGCCCTTCAAGGACCCCCTATTCCAGCCTTATTAGTCATTCCGAAGCATATCACTTTTACTGCTCTCCATTTACCAACCCGTTCTCAAGACCCCCCCCCCCCGCATTTCACACTAAATTCCAGTTCCCAAGCACCCCCATTTGCAGAGGGCCCGCGTGTAACTTGTTAGTTCTTAAAACCCTTCATTTCATAAGCATTTTCCGATCTGGTTTCTATTCCAGTGCTCCCACCCATGCCACCGAAAGAAAGACAAGTCACTTCCCGGGCCAGTGGTGTATTGTATAAGGTGGGGGCACTGAAATTCAGACCGTAATGTCCAGTGAGTTGGAAGGGCTGATCGACTTTTTTTAAACGTTCAAAAATTAGATTTACGAATTCAATGTCATTTCTTCTTTATAAAGATAATGTAAATAATAGCTTTAAAGATGGAATAATGATTTGAATTTCAAAGTCGACAGCCTCAACATAATCAATTTGGCATTTTCTCCACGGCGCACAGTGGGCCAGGAGAGAGCAAAAGTGCGCCAAAACTAATTTTTGGTCATGGAACAAATTTTGTTTTTTTCATGTTCTAAGCAAAGATAAGAACCTGTAGAATGCCTCCATACAATATTTCTCCATTAAATTGATTTTTAGTTGCCCATTTTTATTCAATATTACCGGGAAATGACTCTTTACGGCTACCGCATGTGTAAATGACACGTTTTAGATATTTCACTGTTTTAACAAAACGGAAAGCTTAATTTATTTCTAATTCACGGTGCTCTTTGATGAATGATTGTTTTAAGTGATCAAAGATTTTCAAGATAAAATGATAATCCCTTCAGAGGCAATTTTGGACGAAACCATTTCACAATGGGGGGTTTTAGCAACTTTTTTTTCATGAGCATTTCTTTTACAAATTGCTGCCGATTGCTGCGCTGTAAATACCATGACGGTCTCTGTTATAGTTTATGCTTTACACTGATACCAAATTTAGCTGCATATACGTGCATTTTCTGGAGATATAACCAATTTTTCAACCACATGTTCGCCGTATTTATCACAAAAATCGTTCCAAGTTAGTGTCCCATTATGCGCGTGCCGAACGTTGCGGGTGACTAAACAAACTCCCCGTCGCGTGCTGGGAGAGAGAGATAGGGGGGGGGGGTGTGTCTGGCTCAAGTGTCTGGCTCTTGTGACTGGTGTCTGCCTTTGAAATATTTTCGTTAAACATCCGTAAAGGCAAGCTTTCATTTCCACTTCCACTAACTGTATGATAATACATGTAACACAACTTCATTTCTATGCCAAACTGTTCCATCCCGTGTTCCATATCTGATATGCTGTCATCCTGAGAAGATTAATTCTTAAGGTAAGATTCCCGGGTAGATTATATATATTTGTTTTGTTGTTCATAAACCCCGGGGGGGCCACTTCCATTGACGAGTGGATACCATGCGCGACCACGGGGTCTTGAGAAGCACCCTAAACACGTATTTTCCATATTCTGAAAATACACCCCTTAACAAGTATTGGCGTGTGAAACCCTACCATTAACAAGTATTGGAAACAAATACTATTGGCAACTTGTTCCCAGAACTGAGCAAGTACAGCGATGTATTTTCCATATTCTGAAAATGCACCCCTTAACAAGTATTGGAAACAAAATGATACTCTTAGCAAGTATTCCCTGAAATGAACCCCTAAACAAGTACAGATATATTTTATTTTTATGTCACGCGTCCGTCGGTCGTCGGTTTTACCTTTAGACACCATTATTTTGGTTGTACGGCCCCATCTTCCACACCTCGCGCAAATCGGACTCTAAACACGTAGTGTTGGGGCAAAAAGGACATCCTTTATAAAACATTTTGATTTTGTTTTATCATCCCCGCACATTTGACCCTAAACACGTATATTTTTCCGGGCAAAATAGATACCCTTTTTTCAATATTTTTGTGTTTTTGACACCCTTATCACGTTACGTACGTAACGTGCCCTATCTTGAAAAAGACATCCTTTTTACGTGTTTTTTTGGTCGCGCATGGTATCCACTCGTCAATGTAAGTGCCCCCCCCCCCCGGGTCATAAACCAAGTAGGGGCTACTCTATATCGCTATAACACACATGACTAGGGATTTGATAGGTCTCACGCAGTTTTCTGACAAAATATGAAATGTGTATAGGACAGAGATGGGATATACGTGGGCTCTATTACATGTATAAGTTGCATTATCATTATTAGTATTTATCCCCCCAGAAGGTTAAAGGGTTTGTAACTTCACATACACGTATGAATTCGTTTATCTCTTGGCTCATTCTAAATTTGCTATAATCATTAGTATCGATCAGGAAGGAAGTGTATATTATCATTTCAAGGATTGTTTGGTTTATGACTCTCATTGACTTTATATGTTTTCCACAGACTAATGGTAACAGGTGACATTGTGATTAGTAGCAAGTTTTTAAGAGTACAACAATCACAGCCTCTTCCCCCTGATGTTCAAAGTATGCTAAAAGATCCTCTCACCAAATACATAATAGTTGGTGAGATAGAGAGAGAGATTCTGATTCGGAATAACTTTGTATACGCCGTTCTTGGTGAAATAGGTAGGCCTTGTAGGGCCTTGTACTAATTAACCTGCAGAGGACCCGGCCTCTATTATTTATCACTGGAATCATTATTTTAAAGATTTCACTGTCCACTTCTGGTATCAATCCATTTTAATTTATGTAGGTGTGGTTAATCACTGTACCCAGGGAATGAAAATACTCCTTTTCATTTTTTTTTACAATTTCACTTTGAATTTTACAATTCCGGATTCATGGTAGGGCGCCCTCTTTAAGCGATACTCAAGTCACCAATTGAATTATTAATTTTGTACCCCGAGCACAGACTTTTCTTGTTTGTTTGCCTGTTTGTGTGTTTGCTGTTTGCTAATATTTTTAATTATTGCTGAAATTTTTCTAAAACTAGTTTCTGAAAATTTGAAACCTATTGTAGAATTAGAAACATGTAATTTCTTCTCAAATGTTAACAGCCAATCAGAAAACAGTATTTTAACGACGTCATCAATATTTGAAAGTACTTTTATTGAATTCTACGGGTGAAATTACCCCTACGTACCAAATTTAATCGTACAAATTTGTGAATAATGGGTTTTGGTGCACTTTGGGTTCATTCTGGCCCACTGTGCGGCGAGGTAAATATCATGTGCCGGCCTTCGTGTCACTTTCTCGAAAGTCACATTACCAAGTGTCATCACTCCGTTTGGGGTGGGATCAAAATGTAGGCCTTCGATTTCCTACGATGAAGCCAAGTCTCACTTCAACAAATATAAATCCTCCAAAGTTTACTGGCTAGCTAAATCAGAAATTGTCTCAATCCGTTTAAACCAATATTTAACGCTTATGATTCCAACACAACCGTGGGCAAAGAAGGGCACCTACCTTCCATTTTGGTGTGCAGTTCAGGGGGATCCAGTGCCCCCCTGGGAAATAGAGGTACGAGTCGATCTTCATCCCCATTCTATTTGGTTGATCCGATTCCGCATCCAACTCGTTGTTTCTATTTCCAAGGTCAATGGACTTCTCCACATCCAGAATCTGTCTCAACTGCACATTAGCTTGGCGTGTCAGTCTTTGGGCTTTCGATCTGTGCTCTTTGAAGATCACCCGTTCTGTTTGGAGGAACTCGGATCCCGTAATATTGGGTGAGTAGTCCGAATCTAAGATAATGAAAATTAGATTTGTTGGGTGAAATATATCATAATTGGAATGTTTTTGTCTCTGTATAACCATTGCCTATACTCTCGGAGTAGTAGGTCCATGCTCTTAATAACTTTTTTTGTTCGCATATTAGAATTAGAATTCATTAGAATTGTTATTTGTTTAATCACGGTGCCTACGTGATGTAATAAGTAGGTCTCCATATGGCATTTGACACAATTCTTATTAATTGTCAGAAAAAATATCTGCCTACATTTCAGTGTTTCATAATTGCTGCATAATAGTAAACAGATTTATGAAACAGCTTGCGATATAAATGTATAAATGATTAGCAGATAAAAAACTTGTTTAATTGTATTGGCTTTCTTCATAATTGATGTATAAATTTGAATCAAACAGCCTTTTTAGCATCTCATTAATACCATGGACCTATTACTCAGAGTAGTAAGTCGATGGTATAACTTAGAGGAAATTTCCAGTGGAGAGTCAAGTCAGGGAAGGTATACGAACTCTTTGTCATTTGTCTTAGACGAGATGCGTGAGGGAAGGAGTTTTTGACAAAGTTTACTGAACGTCCTTAGAAATGTTAAAGTATCTCGAGCATCATAGACCGGTGTATGCTCAGTGCTTCCAGTTTCTATTAGGCCCTACATAAAACTTATTTCGAGTTTCGAATACGTAAATTCATATTATCTAAAGTAATCTCATAGGCAAGGCTTAAAGGATATTATTCCATGCTGAGAATTATGATCTAAATTCGATTTTATTTCATATATTGTTCTCTTCTGCGTAAATTCATATCATTCGTGTAAATTATTTTCCATATGATGTTTATGTTATTGTTTATTATTTTTGACAAGAGTCATAATTAAAATGCACTAAAAATATCGTTCAAAACAAAAGCAAAAACAAAAAATTGGTAAATATGATGAATTAGTAAAGCAATAAAATGATTATTTTCATTCATTAATATCAGATTAAAAAATAATGAAGTTATCATATTTTCAGATATATTCAATAAACCTTGGTGATTTTTGCTTTGAGATTATTTATAAAAGTTTTCCATATTTCAAAAGGAATGGGAAAATTACACAGTATGCATACACACACACAAACACACACCTATCCACCCACACGGTAACGAGTCGGCAAGCACAGAGTAATATTTGACCCTTTAACCAATACCGTGTCTAGAGTGAAGACCAGAGGCCAACTCTCTGCCCGTGTCCTTGGTAGAGCCAGCCGCAGTACATTGTGGATCTAGTCTCACTACTTCAGACTTTGCATTATGCACTATGAAACTTGCGAAAGAGTCTGTGCCTGCAGACTACACTATTAACAATAATTTAAACAACACTGTTTAATATGTGAATCGCACAGTAGTTGTTTAAAAAGTTAAAACAAGTGTTTAAAATCTTAAAAAACCGTGCTTAAATTATTGATAATCAAATATTTTAAATTTAAACTTTGTTGTTTAAGATTTTGAACACATGTTTAAAATGTTTATACAACTACTGTGCGATTCACATAGTAAACAGCGTTGTTAGAAATATGTTTAACCGTCTAATAACCACGCTAACGTAGACATGACTTGGACAGAAAGTATTGAAGGGAAGACGCATACGCGGGTGGTACGAAAAGCAAACTTGGTTAGACAGCAGGAGACATGAAGACATACAGACAGACACAAATAGACAGATACAGGGGTGAAGAGGAAATATGAAGAAGAAGAAGAATTATTAAGGTACATATAATTTATGTTCTTACCGTCTGAATTTATGTGGTCTGGGAAAGCACATTTTTTATCACCTGATCAAATAGAAACCAAAATGGAGAGAAAATGAGATAAAACTTTACATAGAAGTGCATGGTTACAGCTATATCTAATTATACTATATAGTGACAATTCTATTTTCGATCATGTTTTTCAATCGGTTGCATCAATGGTGTTTTCCGCTCGTTAGGTAATCCATCTACAGAGTTGTTTTCTTCTTAAGTATCATTAATGACTATGTATGTTCGTATTCTGTATTCATTTATCCATTTATTGATAATTCATTATTGTTTTTTAATTGTTCACTCCACAACCTTTGTAGATAATCGTGAGTTTGTGCCAAATAGGTTTCTTTTGATTTTAATAATATTAATTTTGAGGCGGAACTAACAGTTCGAGCGTCGAGATGATTCATACAAAGGAATCGGTCACTCGTAAATGGGGCGGAGCCAGGATGGGGGTGAAATACATTTTTTCTTCACTTTTCCATAAAATAATGGGAAGTGAAAAATAACTCGAGGATAGTTAGTAAAGAGCATCACGCGATTGCCCCCCCCCCCCTACCAACATGACCAAAAAAAGAATAAGCAATCCATGCTCATTATGTTCAAGATCATGCAGACCTTTCATTTCAAATCATTTTGTTTCCTTTCCAGAAAATTAAACTGTCTTGTGAATTATAATTCAAGTTATTCTATACATGTATAGTGCCTATGAGTTATAAAATGTATACATTCGAAACTCAATTTATTATTAGTTTAATATATTATTAGTTCACGGTGTTCACGGCCATCTTTCGAAACATGTTTCGGTTGGAATGGAAATTTGGACTTTAAATTGCAACCTCTTGTCTATGAGCATTCCTTGATATTATTGTAATTGTAAGAGTAAACAGAATTTATCCACGATTACAAGGGCGACCAATATTAATTGGGATTCTGTATCCACAAAGGGCCATAGATACGTTTAAGAGGGACAAATTTCATTCTGACTGCAAACACTGTGAAAGGGAGTAAATTCTTTTATGCGAGTTTCAGCTTTTACACCCGTTTGATGGGAAATTATGATTTATAATTCAAATGAAACAAATGCTTTATTTATAATCATATTAAAAATGTTCTTGAAAAAAATATCTGGAATCGATCGCAGAGGCGTAATAAATAATAAAAAAATGATCGGGCCAGACATGGCCTTTGAGGCAAAACCAATATTTTTTTAAATACCTTTTTGATACAAAATTTTGTGAGAGATTTCGATAGTGATTAAAAATAAATGTTACATACTTGAAGTTAGTGCTTTGTACGAGGCGTCAACGTGAAGAAGCGAGTGAATGTCCGGGATGACGTTTTTGGGGAGAGACATTTCTTCCTTCAATCGCAGTATTTCAGATTCTAAAAAACAGAATGACAAAGGTAAATGATTATGACGGCAGAGGGCATGTGAGAGTGACCGATGATGATGGTGATGATGATGATGATGATGATGATGATGGTGGTGATGTTGGTGATGATGATGATGATGGTGATGATGATGGTGATGGTGATGATGATGATGGTGATGATGGTGATGATGGTGATGATGATGACGATGATGATAAATGACGACGGCGACCACGATTATGATGATGATAATATGACGATGGTGTGCCTATGATATAACGATAATGACGGAGATGACTGTGATGATATACCAAAAAAAAATAATGAAAATATACATGGTAGCAACATTGGCGATTAATGTATAGTGACAATGATTACGAGATGAATCCCCACAAACCTAATCATATATTAACAGTCTCATTTAGTATAAAAATATTTACGTTTCTTTCTAGCACCAACAGTTAATCAATCGCAACCGTCATCATCAAGACTGTTTTAATTTACATATTCATTTATTCAATATTTTAATAGGGTGCCCTTTTAGTAAAAGCTGGTTTCAAAAGGGCCCCAAGAGCATAAAAACAAAACGAGTATATACAATAGATAACATATACAAAAAAAAACATTATTGTGTATACATAAATAGAAAACAAAACATACAAATTCGGAATCATTAAATTAAATGAAACACAAGAACCATTGACAGTGAGCCGGACGTAAATCCCTTACATGCTTTTGGCTCTTTTGTGAAGCGAGAAAGGGTGGTTAGGGTTTGTAAACGAAGTGGTAAGTAATTGAAGGGATGGTCCGGGCTGAAAATATTTATATCTTAATACATAAAGTAGAATTCACTGAGCAAAATGCCAAAAATTACATCAAAATCGGATAACAAATAATAAAGTTATTGAAGTTTAAAGTTTAGCAATATTTTGTGAAAGCAGTCGTCATGAATATTCATTAGATGGGCTGATGATGTCACATCCCCACTTTCCGTTTTCTTATGTTATTACATAAACTCATTTTTTTTTTCATTATTTCATACTTGTGTGAATAATATGTCTCCCTTATAATGAAATAAGTTGCAGCAATACATATCTAATGCACTAAATCAGTTGTCAATCCAATTTTTCTAGTTCTTGGAGGAAAAAATTTGAATAAACCTAATTTCATATAATAAAATACAAAAGAACAAGTGGGGATGTGACATCATCAGCCCACCTAATGAATATTCATGACGACTGTTTTCACAAAATATTGCTTAACTTTAAAATTCAATAACTTTGTTATCCGATTTTGTTCAGTGAATTCTACTCTATTTATTAAGTTATAAATACTTTCAGCCCGGACCATCCCTTTAAACATTGATAATGAGGAGATAATGAATGAGCATTTCTAATATTCGGTATTCCATTTTGGGACATCATTGTAGGTTGGTGGCAAATCTGGTCATTAGGTTATGTTTTCGGGATACGAATTTACATTGACATTAAAAAAAATCAGAACATCTAAAATATATCACTCTTTGGGGATAGGATAACCATTCCAGATCTTTGAACAATATTGTTCAGATGGGGTAAGGACCTTATCTTTAAGCATTACTCTGGCGACCCGTCTCGGAACTGTTAATATTTGATTCGTTTGGGTAATTAATCGTACACCCCATACTTTAAAATCAACCAAGAGTCCATTGGACTTTGGATAATACAGTCATAAATCAATTTTGCCGATGTTATGTTAATAAATGTTATTGCTCATTTCATTATGGCGAGAGCAGCAAATTCTTTTTTACAAACATAGCCAGCATGGTCATGCCAAAGTAGTTTATCGTCTATTGTAGCACCAAAATACTCAAGTTAGTTGATTTATCATTTATTATCATCAATCATCCTATATCTTCATTGCCATCATTTTATTATCATTCCTTTTCTTTTCAATATACATTACGATCGTATTATTTGTAACGCGAGGTCTAAGACTTTTTATACGTTATGTCACCTGATGTTTATGACAAAATATCACACACATGTACATATTGATAGGGTTTGGATAAAATAAAATTTTGTAACACATATCATAGTAGAGAAAGTTAAATACTCCCCCCCCCAAAAAAAAAAAAAAAAAATGTTTTTTTTAAACACGAATTAACACCCAATCATTTCAATAGCATCATAGAGTATTAAAGTTTATTAACCTGCTAAGAATACTAAAGGCTTAAGTCCGTTAGATCTAGTCTATATCTAGGCCTATACCATCGTATTTCCTGTTTCATGTAAAATGAATTCCCTCTAGTGTAATTCATGATTATGACTGAGAGTCCATTTAAAAGTATCCATTCGCATACGAGTACCTTGTTTTGTTATGATTATGAGTGTGTGTATAGGTGTGTGAAAGGGTGAGAGTGGTCATGCTTGTGAGAGTGTGCGTGTGGGTGTGAGGGTGAGTGTATAAGCATGATAAGAGAGAGAGAGAGCGTGTAAGGGGTGGGTGATTGTGTGAGTGTGTCTGAGTGTTTTGGAGATGTGCATTGGGTGATAGAGGGTGTAAGTACATGGGCTTATGCAAGAGTGGATGTGTTTTCGAAAGAGGATGAGGGAGTTTGTGTAGGTGCATGTGTATTTATGTAAGGGTGGATGTGTTTTGGAGATGTGCGAGAAGAGGAAGGGTGTGGTGGTTTGTGTGTTTGAGGGTGTGTCTGTGTGCTTTCGTGAATATGTGTTTGTGGATGTGTTTGGGGATATGCATGAAGGAGGAGGTGTGTGGGTGTGTGTGTGTGAAAGAGGATATGTGTGCGTGGGAATGTTGGTGTGTGTGGTGCGGTGGTCGACTGATCTAAGGAGCCTTCCAAGAAACATTATAGTCCATGCAAGGTTAAGGCTCGCACCAATGCACAGCACTTGCACTCTACCAGTGGCGTACCTAGGATTTTCCACAGGGGAGGCAAATCCGTCCGCCAAAAAATTTGACAAGCCAAAAAAAAAAAGGTCTTCAATTACAAATGAAGGATTTCGTACCAGAAAAAAATTTGACAAGCCAAAAAAAAAAAGGTCTTCAATCTCAAATGAAGGATTTCGTACCAGAAAAAAATTGACAAGCAAAAAAAAAAAAAAAAAAAAGGTCTTCAAGCTCGTCAGGGGGGGGGGGCAATAAAGGTCTTCAAGCTCGTCAGGGGGGGGGGCAAAAAAGGCATTTCAAGCTCGTCAGGGGGGGCAGGGATACGTCCTTTGCATGGGTTGTGGCTCTTCAGGGGGGGGGGGCAGACTGCCCCCTCTGCCCCCCCCCCCCCGTAGGTACGCTAGTGCACTCTACATAGATCTTGGCATACACTTAGTAAATTCAAATGCCATCAGCAAATTTGGTAGCAAAGTGTGTATTTTTTTCTAAAGTAATGAAAAATAATTGAGTTACTTAATGACGTAAACTCAATTATGCATCCATTATAAATTAACAATAGTATGAGTGGACCAAAAGATCAAATAATCAAAATAGAGAGACATAGCAATAAATGCATCAATCGCCGGAAATCAGGTCAATGGTAAAATTCCGTGTTTGTAAACCGCTTTTAAATTTCCTTCCTCTTGCATGTAATAATTTAAAAAGAAATTGGCATAACTTAATGAATAAAATCCATGTTCTGATCAAGGAAATATGATTGACATGTTTTTTTAATACAATTTCAACTATTGTTATCTTATCTGTGCTGAAATGAGAAAAGGGGTTTCCCGATTCAAATAATGCATTTGAATAATTCACACAGTGCCATTAAAACACACTTGATGTGCATGCTCTGTATTGAGATGGTATTTTTATACGAAAGTGAAAACCCAGAATAAAACCATATAATGGCGCATGCTATTGTACCCATGATACCCATCAGTGAACATTAAGTAAAAGGCATGGTTTATTTTCTCCGTGGTGATGCATTGGTGAGCTATGAAGGAGTCCAAAGGATTGAAAGTTCTCACATCAGTGAGTATGAATTATGCAATAATCCCATAATGAAATTCGAAGATGAGTAGGTTTTCATTGTCTGGGCTCAATCATGGAAAGGAAAAGATTTTTTTTCCCATTTTGTAGGAAGACCTGTATTGGACTCTTTTTAGAGAATGTTTTGGTAGACTCTACGTTTTCCGAGGTAGGATTCAACACATGTTGAAATGCATGTAGGTTGGTATTATATTCTGACGGTAATGAAAACAATCAAGTTATCGTTCCTTATAATTTTTAAAGAAGTAAAAAAAAAAAGGAAGAGGAAAAAGAAATCTAGAAATTAGATAACGACCTTTTCCTGGGATGCTCAGAATTTGTTATAAAAAGTAGGGAGTGTGTATACGTAAAAATACAGCTCAGTAAACCATTTCGCTCAAGCATGTCAAGAACATATCTGTCTTTAATACACGATGATATATTCCCTTTCTCTCTTATTCTGATAATTTTATAACATACATGAATCATATTCACTGTCGTTTATTTCTTTACAGCTAGAGTGAACATGGTGAATATATTCTTTGATATATCACGAGTTATCTTGCTGTACATGTTGCAATGTCAACATATAGAGGAAGCACAACTGAAGTTTATGTACACTGACGTATAGGGCAAAATTATTTTGCAATGTCTTTCTCTTTTCAAGTTTAATTTGGTTCGATAAAAGACCCTCAACAAACAGTCGGTAGATTGCGTATGCAATTTGACAAATAAAAAAATATTAATTTAATGTATATGTATCAAAGCAAAAGATAAGTTCATTCATTAATTCATAAATATTCGACTTCGTTCAAGAAGCAATCGGTCTACAAACTTAACGTCACACAGTAATAAAATGAAGAGGGTGTAAATACTACTGCAAAGAGTGTAGGGGAATTTTCTCTTCCGTGAAAAATATGACTACATTTATGCTATCTATACTTCCCTGCAAATAGACGATTTCAATCACTAACCCTTTATGATATCTAATTTCTTGTAACTGTGCATCAAACACTTATAGACCCAATACCTAGTCATAATTATACCACTGTATTTCCGGTTTATTGTAGACTATTTTCACTTTAAGCCTATTTAATCACATACCGAACCTTTCTCTCAACATCGAATCGTTTAATCTAGGCCTACTACTTTATTTCGATCCTTAAGCATAAACTGTATATAGCATTGCACATTGAAATGTAAACGAAACAATAAAGTCGAATACGATTACTGATGACAAATATATAAATGGCTTGCGAATTTAATCAAACGGGCGATGAAATAGTAGAAATCAATATGAAGTAGATATAATATAGCATGAACAATGTTGAATGGGCTGCCCTACCCACTCATACACTATACATATATAAACCCAAAGTGTCCAATAACTTTACGGATTTCCGTACCACTAGTGATGTCGGCGCTTGTGTCCACATTTTTTTTAGATATGAAGTAAAACGGATCTTACAGAAGGAAATACATATGTTGTGTATTGGGACTATACACTCTGTAAACAATCTTAATACATAACGTGAATCGAATCTTACAGAACGAAATACACAATTATGTAATATATATAATTATGCATATATAATTGTGCTATTACGTGAATATTACTGATTTGATCATAACATTTTGTATAATATGCGTACAGGGCCAGTTTTGGAAAGAAGATTTGTAACAGACAATGATACCCTGTATACAAATTAATCTACAAATGAAAGAATTAATATACAAACAAAATATTGGGCCTATACTCTGTAAATACTTAAACCTATTGTGACACGAATCGTAAAGAATTAAATGCAGAAATAAACAAAATATTGGGTATATCCATTATTATAACAAGTTACTAAATGACTGAATGATCAGTTTGATGTTATTCACATTACATCTTACTAGCGTCTAATTCACTGTGTTCTAGTCAAAGGCGACAATAAGAAATGATGAAACAAAGTGTCCTGCATATAGTGTAAAATAGGTGACCATTTCGTCAAGACATGTTCAGCGAGTTTATGGGAATGAAATTTTTGGGAAGGAAACTGGCATCGAATGCAAAATGAGAACTTTATGTCGCTTGAGTACATACCATTTAGCGTGGTCGACGGCCATGTTTCTACTGAACTCGTTTGCTTGATGGATACGGTAACGTCGTCATCGTCATTGCTCCTGAACGTGCAAAACATGACGACGATGACGAAGATGACCACGAATGACTTCCTATGTTTCGTGATCATCTTCGTGGGGACCATCATTACCGCCATTTCCTGGTGCTGTTATAACGACATCGGGTAATGAAAAGGTGTAGCCCTGCAAGGAAGTCCGGAAATATACAGGTATGTGAGTCGAGAGTTCGTTTATCAAGGAAAGAGATGAATGGGCTTTTCACAAAGCTGTACGTAAGTTACCTATAGATTTTGCGCATGACTGGTGACCCAAGACGTTGGCGTTAACTAGGATTCTCAATATTTTCATTCCAATTGTCAAGTAGAAATCCGATTCTTGTCGACTAAAATGCTTGTTTTAGCAAGTATCTAAATTAAATTATTGTACTTCGTAAAAGGTTAAGGAATGGAGAATATGCACTCCCTCAAACAGGAAGAAAAAACTGGTAATTTACAAACAGCTTTGTTAAAACGACCCAGGCGCGACAAGTACAGATAAACAGTGATCCCAACTTGTGTGAATAATTGTAATCATCACCACCATTATCCTTATCAGTGGAAGCAGCAATGTAGACAGTGGCACTGTGGGCAACCCCCCTTCTTCTTTTTCCGTTTCTCCCCTTTTTTCCTTTTAGTTTTTCACAGGGGAGCGGTCGCCCAAACCCTTTTCCTAGCGGCGCCCCTGCCCCGAACCTGTATACAATTGTATTGAGAAACTTCAATGGGTCATCTCCTTCTCGGGTCATCACACCAGTCCTGTCGAGTGAAGAGCAGGCTACAAGATGTGGCTTCGGGGTTGAAAGACTCCAGCATCCCGTTTCATAAAGAGCTACAACTGTTGTAACTTTGTCATTATGGCAACTACCATGGTGACCTTGATTTTGATTGGCTGCTGAGCCCTGTAACCATGGTAGTTGCCTTAATGGCAAAGTTAAACAGTTGTAACTCTTTATGAAACGGGCCCCAGATCTTTGGTAGTTTATACATGGCTTTATATGCGGCAAACCAGAAGATGTTGCATCGTCTGGTCTTACTCACAGTCGCAGGTAGTGTCTCTATCCATCTAATATGGGTCAATAGTCGAAGTTTTCACACATGCCTATAATGATCTACTGATCCACAGACTTAATTGTAGAGCCTTGCCCTGAACGCCTATATTAGTCTGTCTGAGAGTATAGCAAAGTGTGGTCTACGGTGCCAAATGCGGCCAACAGATCTAGGAGTTCCATTGCTGACTGATCCACTGTCCATTTTCTATAAGATAAATCTAGAAACATTAGTGAGTAGTGTTTTGACACTTACAAGGTCGGTGTGCAGACTGAAACTGGTCAATGACATCATGTTCTAACAAATAGTCTGCAAGTCTTGAGAAGACAACCTTCTCTACAACCTTAAACGAAATATTATCTAAATGGATATTTATATCTCCAACGGTAACGAAATTGGATGCTTTATACAATATTGTCATCTAGCAAATGAGAACAATCGGTAATGAAGATCGAAAAATATGGTCATTAGAAATGGCAGCCGACAAAGATTCAGAACTTGCAAAATGATCTGACTTAAAGCCAGGGGAGTGAAATGCAGAGACATACAGCATCATCCGAAGATGTTAGCAATGTCTCGGTAATAACAATATCAAACTTATTATCAGAGACAAAATCCTGAAAACTAGTTGATATTATTTAGACGTGAACGTACATTTATTGAAAATAATCTAAGATAACTATTAAGTGTCTCACAGCTTCTGGTACCCCAATGTGACGTCAGGTTTCGTCCGAAACATAAGGACAAAATCATCATCCAAGCACCGGTGTTTTCCTCACGCCATTTCCTAGAACATTTCATGGATTACAAGTAACATCTGAAGTGGAATAGAAGGAATCATCAGGAGGGCCTGGATTTGGATTGATGCCCCCACCAATAAGCAGTATGACTTGGTGCAGAACGATAATAGTACATTATGGGACTACCAGTGACTTTCCCTTTGATTGGACACAAACATATAGTCCAGTCAATATAGGGTTTGACCCACCACTAATTGCAACACGAGATATTCCACTGCAATGATTTCAAGGAAGGTCCCCTAAACAACATACTAAAAGTCCCAAGAAATCCAAGTGGTGGAAATTTATGAAATTTGCATATTATGCAAATTAGCCATAAACAGTTAGAAAAATAAGGAAAATAGCCCAGAGATTACAAATTAAGTGTCCAAAACAATTCAATTTGAGCGAAAATTCATGATAAATAACTGTATTCAATGTTTTTTGTCAAAAGTGCAAAAAAAATCTACCTCATTTGCATAATATGCAAATAAGCATCCTTATATTGAAAAATGTCAAGGTATTGTGATTTTTCTCTCTTTATCTGCTTGAAAATTTCATTAATGTTGGAATTTACATGCTGCAATCACTAAGGACTTTGAATACATTTGTATTCAGCTAAATGTATTCACCTTAGTGTCTGTAGTGTAATTTGCATATTATGCAAATAAAAGTATCTAACATGTTATAAATATTCAAGAAAACACACTGGTGATACATCCCTCAAAAATTGCAAGTAGATTATCTATTGAAATTGGAATATGGCAATACCTTACAGGAAGGTTTCCCAAACACCATATTAAAAGTCCTTAAATATACAAGCATATGGAAAATCACAAAATGTGCATATTATGCAAATTAGCCATAATAAATTACAAATAAGGAAAATAATCCAAATATTGGAAATCAAGTGCAGAAATCAATACGAATTGAACTGAAGCCCATTATAAGTTTTACAAATTTATTTATTTTTAAATAAAAAATCGTGAATAACTCTACCTTATTTGCATATTATGAGCATCTTTATATGGAAAAAATCAAGAAATTTGATTTTTCTCACAAAAACAGTTATGAAAACATTTCAATCTAGTTATGAAAACATTTTAATCTAGATCAATATGATGTGAGCACTAAGAATGGCTAATACATTAATAATCAGCTTAATATCTGAAGTGTAATTTACATATTATGCAAATAAGCATCCGACATTTTATAAATATTAAAGGAAACACAAAAGTGATACTTTCCTCTAAAATTCCATGTAGATAATGTGTATTAACCATGATGACCTTCCCTACACTTCTTGCTTGGTTGATATTGACTTTTGTCACGAGCAGTTACCCCACTCATATTGTACAATGATGAGTCCATTCTACATGGATCCCACTGCTTGAATGCTTCATTATTTCCATCCAAGTCTTGCTCTCTTCTTGACTTTGTAGAGACTTTGCGTTTCTTGCGAGTATAGTCCACGCTAGCAACTCCTGGATTGCCAAGTGATCAGCACAAGATGTCACACCCGTACAAATAAAAGCCCATTAGCTTCGAATATTTGGTCCTTGTAGCACACCAATTAGCTTATAAACTTGGGGTCCTTGTATTCAAAGCGCTTAACGAAAAATCTCCACCCTACATCTCAGAGCTCTTATCTCAGCATAGACCAACACGCAGTCTCAGATCAGCAGCTCAAGCATTGCTGAGGGAATCTCAAACAACCTGGGGTGACAGAGCCTTCTACATCTCTGGACCAAAGCTGTGGAATAGCCTTCCCCAATTTATCAGGAGAGCAGAGACCCAATCAACTTTTGAGTCTTACCTGAAGACCTTTCTGTTCCCCACTCCAACATTATCCCAAGACAAGAATAACTCAATTGTAGCATTACTAGGACAGTACTTGAACTGAATGATGATCCTAATCACTGTTTGAAGACATTGAAATTTGTGAGATATTTCCTATTTTTGAGCAAGCGCCATGAGCGCCCAGCTGAGGCGGATACTGGCGCTTTACAAGAACCCATCATCATCATCACTTGTCTTGGTGGTGTACTTGCTTGGATCACAAGATCTCTGGGCATGCTTAATAAGAGTAACAATGGGCATTTGCCTATACGAGCGACATGAAAGCCATTCATAAATTCATGATGAAGGCTTAAAGTGCATTATAGGCATCTTTCTCAGATACAGGAATCGTGATTAGACGTTCTTGCTGATATTGCTGCTTCATGATGAAGCATCCATTTTCTGTTCTTTCCTCTTTGATAAATCTCCTATGGCAACCATCTCCAAATATTAAAGCTATAGTTTCTAAGTAAGTCGTATGCAAATAATAATATTAATTTCCTGATATTTATGGTAAACAGAAATTCCTCAGTGAGACAATGAACAAACCAGATGGAGGACTAAGCCAGATTATTGCCTTTCCAACAAGAGGACACAACATAATGGAACACCCTTAACATCACCATCAAATACCATCCAACATTGATTAGACAGTGTGTACCACTTCCAGGATTTATTTGCCACAATGTGCTACTCATGGGTATACTGTGAGGTTGTCCAGAGGAATAAACATTTTATGGTACAACTAAGGATGTTCTTCTGGAGGAATGCTGACTTTAATAGTGTCATGCAGATGTACTTTGGACAATCATACAACTCTCTGTACTGAAATCCGACAAGTCGACGTAGGAGACTGAATGCCAATCAAGAGAACTTTAACAGGAACACACCGTTAACCATGTCTTCTTCCGACACAAGTTGCCTTAATGAGACAATGAACATAAGTTGCTTGCACATTTTAATGCTCCAAAAGCATCAGTAAGGTAAAGCTTAGAATTGCTACAATGCACTAAAGAGGACCATAAGAGGGTTTATAGACAAGCCTATAATTTGTTGACCGGATTGACAATGATCCAGGCTGTAACAATTAGCATGTTGGAAGCCCTTAATATCAATACCTATGACTACATTGGAATATCATTATTAAAGGAAGGCAAATATTTTTAGTCTTAGTATTCACCACTGATCATGATGATGATGACCGTGACGCTGAAGTCCTGGGACCCAGTCCTGACCCAGATATGGCCAGATAACATATTGTTTAGTCAAGCAGGTGTAGCCAGACTACTGAAGAAAATGTTAAAGAAAACAGCCTGCATGAAGCTACTAGGCCAGACGGAATCTCTGCTGCACTTCTTAATGAGACTACTCATCAGATCTTACCTGCCATAAGTTTGCTTTTCCTGGCCTCACTTTATCATGTTTATGCGGTGAAATTTCAAGAAAGTCTAAGTCGTTCCCATCCACATAAGAAATGGTTGTCAACTCTAACAAACTACACACCAATCAAATACTGTGCTTTGTTCTTGCCAATCCCATCATCTTGTCAGACTAACGCTTAGGAAGCGAAGAACATATTTCCAGTATTTTTCCTTGAATATAAATCATATTAGGATAGATTTGAATGATTAGTGATAGCAGCATATTAATTTGAAAAACTGAAATGTTTTCACTGCAGTCAATGTGATAAAAAAAATCAGAATTTCTTGACATTTTCCATATAAGGATACTTATTTGCATAATATGCAAATGAGGCACATTTGCTAACTTTTTTAAATAAAGACATTGAACTTATTCATCATGAAGTTTTAATTACTTGCTGTTGACATTTAATTTGTAATCTTTGGATTAATTTCCTCATTTTCTATTTTTTATGGCTAATTTGCATAATATGCAAATTAATTTTCAGGCATTGGGATGAATTCTCATGCTTAGTGATATAGTAGCATATTAATGACAACATTAATGGAAATTTTTCAAGCAGTCTATATGAGAAAATTCACAATATCTTGACATTTTTTTCATATAAGAATGCATATTTGCATAATATGCAAATGAGTTAGAAATTTTTGCACTTTTGATTAAAAACATTGAATTCAGTTATTTATCATGAATTTCCATTCAAATTAAATTGTTTTGGACATTTAATTTGTAATCTTTGGATTATTTCCCTTCTTTTTCTAATTTTTCATGGCTAATTTGCATAATATGCAAATTTCATAAATTTCCACTGCTTGGATTTCTTGGGACTTTTAGTATGTTGTTTAGGGGACCTTCCTGGAAAGCATTTCAGTGGAATATCTTGTGTTGCAATTAGTGGTGGGTTACCCCCCTATTCTGGCTAGATTGACTGGACTAATAGCTGCTTTGCTGCTTATAGTCATGTCGCAGGCTCCAATACAACATTGAGAATGTAATAGCTGTAATGCATCATGTTTGTATTAAAGATCATTTTCAACAAAGACCAAGGCTCTGCAACGTACTAATATTAGCTTAACCGGCATGTTAAATTTACATAGTATGATAGCATACAACGATGGTAATTCGCAATACATTATACACTGCAATCAGCATACATTATTTTATTACTGTTCGATACAGAAATATACGGCAATAACATAAAATATCCAAAATGTAATACAATAAAAATAAGCTCAAACGGTGGTTATAATAATAGATGCATACGCGTGGTACCGAGCAGTAGGATAGAGAAATAGAGAGAAAAAAAAGGGGGTGGGTGAGATCAGGGTGACCAGACGTCCTGGATTTCAAGGGACAGTCCCGTATTTTACAAATTTGTCCCGCGTCCCTAATTCAGACTCTGCCCGGTACGCTGTTTTGCCACGTATTTCACGATTTAGAACACAATGTAAGCATGTTAAGTGAAAATATCAGGAAAAACAATCAGAACAAGTAAAACACAAGTAGAACATAAAAGTGAAACCTTCAGGTTCGTGATCAAAAGTAGTTATGAACGAAGAGTGTAAGGCTGTGTGTGTAATATTTGGTGTCATCAAATGGTAATCTTTATATCAACAACTAACCGATATCCTGCATGATAGAATCGTTTTTATTCATCTATTAATAAAATTCATATGCCCAAAATTGGCCGAATTTTGTATTCATACACGCAAAAGCACTTGCTTGGTCGCTATGCTCCCTCACTTTTATTTATCCACAAAGACCTGAAGAAATCTTGGCCCTGACGCATTGTATGGCTTTATCCACGTGTCTACTGCATCATGAGATTATGGGAATTGATACAATGAGAAATGTATGCCTCACTTAAACTCACTGGCCTTATCTGTTATTTTGGTTCCCTTTAAGAGAAAAGGCGCTTGCTTTTTTTTTTGGGGGGGGAGGGGAGCCTGAGATTTGGACATTTCAGTTAAACCCCTATCGGACTAAACGTCCACCACTGTTTGTTAGTTATAGTAAACAGAGAAGATTGTAACAAGAAAATTGATTATGAATAAAGTGATAAAACAATTATCACAACTGTTCATAATATCTTAATTTACTCAAAGACCATTTATTTCAATCTTATTAATCGTTTGTATCACTTGAGGACATGGACATCAGCTCCCAAAGGTTAAATTCTACATCTCATCTCGAAGCGTCTCATATTTCATCTGTCCAAAATGTGGTCACCATGGGTGAGATATAGATGAAGAGAGAGAGAGAGAAAATATACAAAGAAAATAAAAACAAAAGGGGAGAGAGAGAGAGGGGAAGAGAGAATTTTACTGTTCAATACAAAAATTTCATCAATGTCATGAAATGACAAAAATATAATACGATATAAATAGATTCAAGCAGTGGTACCGAGCAGTAGGATAGAGAGAAGTAGAGAGAGTGTGTGTTTGTGTGTGTATAAAAGAAAGATGGAGGAAAATGGAAGACAAGAAGAGAGGTGAGATAGAAATGAAGAGAGAGAGAAAGAAAAAGGGAAGGCAATTGCCCCCCACTTTTTGAAGCACTGAAAAAGTATACCCTTTTTACGCAAGAAAACGCCCCTCACAAACGTGTACTGTGCCCCTTTCACATGAGAAGAACCGATTTTAGGTGTTAATACCAAGTGCCCTTTCTCGTATAAGTGCCAATTTTTTTTAAAGCTAAAATGCCCCCTCTCGAACGTGTTCTGTGCCCCTTTCAACTGAGAAGGACCCGATTTATGTGTTAGAAAGTGCAATTTCTCGAATCTTTGCCAATTTTTTTTTACCGAAAATGCCCCCCTCACGAACGTGTTCTACGCCCCTTTCACCTGAGAAGGACCCATTAATGTGTGAGCAAGTGTCCATTGCCTTCTTGCATGCGCCCTATCTCGAATCAGTGCCCCCTTTTTACACAAGAAACATAAAACGGGTCCTAATTCTTAGGTGAAAGGGGCACCGAACACGTTTGTGAGGGGCACCGTGCTCCTCACGAAAGTGTTCGGTGCCCCTTTCACCTAAGAAGGACCCGTTTTATTGTGAGCAAGTGCTCCTTTGTCTTCTTGTAAGTGCCCTTTCTCGAATCAGTGCCCCTTTTTACCCAAGAAAATTGCCCCAAACGAACGTGTTCTGTGCCCCTTTCACCTGAGAATGACCCATTTACGTGTTAACGAGTGCCCTTTGAAACAAGAAAACAATATTCTCAGTTTTATTATGTTATTACAAAACTTGTAAGGATAATCCTACGTGCCTTATGCTTCATGAGTCATGTGAGTGGGGTAGATAGGCAGAGGCGTACAGATGGGGGAGGGTTTTGCCCCTCCCCAAATTTTTCACGACCAAGAGAAGAAAAAAGAGAAGGGTGAAATATGATATTATTTTGTTAATATTAGTTGTCAAAATCTATCACAAAATTGGATTTTCGTTATAAAAATGTCAAAATTTTTGCTCGCTCGCTTCGCTGGCTCGCAGCTTCTATCAATTTACGTGATACGACATATCTAGCTTCATCAAGATTTTTGCCCCATTACGCCACTGATCATTTTTTCTTTTGTTTTAACATAGTGCCCTTTTTCCCCTGTGCCCCCTCCCCCACTTTCAACTCCGCTCCTTTGCCCCTGGGAAGAAAGCTTGGAATAATACATCATAGTTTCACGCAAAAAAAATGGGAGATTGGATGTCAAACATCAGTACCGCCGTTGCACACGTACCGTCCCAAATGTACCGGTGCACGGTCTTGATGTCATAATACGATTCAATTTTTTGCGCTTAGTACCGCTATTATTGCAGGTGTAAAACGCGTAGTGCCATAGAGATATATTACTAGTTTATGCGTAGTGCTTACTGGCTAAATTAAATACAGCTGCAGATCCGGAGCGCGTGTGCAAACTGCTTGAAAATACTTTTTAGAATCATTTCATCTCCATGTTAGTACCGATCAGGGCATGTGATTTCACTTTACGATCAGCGAGAAAAGACTGATAATCATGAAGAGGGCCATTGTTGTTACATGTACCCTCTCCAGGAAATTCAAATATTTACCCACAAATAGGCCAAGCAGTTGAGCAGCGAACCAAATTTTGAGGGACAGACCTTGCGATTGGGAGCAATTTTCTCAAAAGCTGCGAGTGAACGAAGCGAGAGAGTAAAATTTTGACTTGTTTATATTTTTTTACAGATTCAGAAATTATCATGACTATTATAAAATCCAACCTATATTCAGGACCTCCCTCTCCTAACAAAAAAAAAAATGGATTTTGAGTTAATGATATTACAGAGTCGCATCTGCATGGTCAGTAGCCTATAGTACCCCCCCCCCGCCCACAAATAAATTGTAGTCTAGAACCACGCTTGGAGCTTTGCATTTTTAGGGAGTTAATTGTCTAATGGTGACGCTATTTCACTTTATTTCTCTCTCTCTCTCACTGTTTTTTTTTTTTTTTTTTTTTTGGGGGGGGGGAGGGAGGTTTTTGTCATTTTAAGGACCCCCCTCCCTCTACCAGGCTAAATATGCTTTTCCCAATGTGTTCTACCTCCCCCGCGCCTTCCCCCTCTACCACGTACCACACCCCACAACCACCAAGTAAATTTAAATGCCTGGTAGTATCTTCCCTGTTGGGTTACATCAGTGGCGTACCGTGGGTCACGGCATTGGGGGGGGGGGGGCACCAGCAAAAATGTTGAGTCACCTAAGTGAGCGCACGAAGCGCGCCCAGTTGCCAGGTATACCTAATAGAGACATTTTAAGGACAGTGCCATTAAACGGATATGTCTCTCACTGGTCAAGTAATGCGAGCGCGAAGCGCGAGCTTAACATTTTTGATATTTAGACCTAAAAAGGGACATTATAATCAATCTTTTGTAATCATGATATGTACCTGTCTCGCTAAATAATGCGAGCGCGAAGCGCGAGCTGAAATTTTTGTAAATATTGACCCCCAAAAAGGAATATTTTAAGGACTATATTTTAGAAATCCATTAAGAGTATACACATCTCACCATAGTCATCTAATGCGAGTGCCAATAAGCGCTTGCTGATTTTGTTAGAATTACATCTAATCATGCACATAAAGCACTTGTAATCATGATTAACATACCCATCTCACTAATCAAATCTTGCGAGCGCGAAGCGCGAGCTGAAAATTTAGGAAAATCAGACCTGAAAAGGGGCATTTTAAGGCTTGTTTGTAGAAATTCACGAAGACCATACGTAGTTCACTAACCAAATGATGCGAGCGCGATGCGCGAGCTGAAAATTTTTGATATTCAGATTAGAAAGAGGGACATTTAAGGACTGATTCTAGGAATCCATGGAGAGCAGACATATTTCACCAATCCACTACTGCGAACGTAAGCACGGACAGGAAATGTTTTATATCAAGACCTTAAAATGGGGCAATCACTTAAGAAGTCATGAAAAAGAAGCATACTATTGTACATAAAACAATAACTCGAAGTGCGAGGAAATATATTTGGCAGTTTGGTGTATATTGACTTGAAAACGGGAGGTTTTAGTACAACAGGATTATATATATATCTCGGTAAACAGACAATGCGAGCACCAGGAACAATGAAGACATAGGCCCTGAGCAAATTTTGTTTCATAAAGTTATGAAAAAAAATGTTTCTTATGTAATATAACATAACATAATTATGATATAATATAACATTATAATGAACAATAATGTCTTCTTTCCCACTTCGTTTCTCTTCCTTTCTCCCTCTTTCCCGTTTTTTTTTTTTTTTGTCAGCCGATTGGGGGGGGGGGCACGTGCCCCCCCCCGTAGTTACGCCACTGGGTTACATAGATAAAATATCTTCTCTAGTTTTAGGTGATCGCAGACATTGCCACAATGATCCACACCCACTTGACCGAAGGTACAAGAGACCGAATGTCCACGAGACCGATGGTCCACCAGACCAGGGTTAATAGGATTCTGTGAACCGACTGCTAAGAAAACATGAATGCTTGTAAGCAAGCAACCAGAGGACCTACGGCTTAAGGTCCTCTCTGAGGGACCTGGTAATACGGATTTTATGTCTTACTAAAGGGCACTAGAGTCCCAAGTGGGAATCGAACCCGGGTCACCGGAATCCGAAACCCCCGCTCTCTACCGACTGAGCTATCGCAATCGCACCTCCTATAATAGCATAGGTTCACACATGATGAAGAACACATTCGTTCACTGAGGATGATCTAGCCTAATCCTGGAGTTAAAGGGATGGTCCGGGCTGGAAATATTTATATCTGAATAAATAGAGTAAAATTCACAAAGCAAAATGCTGAAAATTTCATCAAAATCGGATAACAAATAACAAAGTTATTGAATTTTAAAGTTTATCAATATTTTGTGAAAACAGTTATGTGTACGTCGTCATGAATATTCATTAGGTGGGCTGATGATGTCACATCCCCATTTCCCTTTTTCTTATGTTATTACAGAAATCATAAATGTTTCATTTTTTCATACATGTGTAAATAATGTGTCTATATTATGATGAAATAAAGTGCGGCAGTAAATAACTAATGTACTTAATCAGTTGTCAATCCAATTATTTTAGTTCTTGGTAGAAAATTGTTGAATAAACCTAATTTCATATAATGAAATACAAAAGAACAAGTGGGTGATATGACATCATCAGCCCACTTAATGAATATTCATACAGACATGCCTAGAACTGTTTCACCGGAATAATGCAAATGTTTGAAATTCATTAACTTTGTTATTTCTTATCCGATTTTGATCAAATTTTCTGCATTTTGCTTTGTGAATTTTACTCTATTTATTAAGATATAAATATCTCCATGTAGCCTGGCCCATCTCTTTAAAGGCAGACAAATGACAACTTTAAGTCAGAATAATCAATATATTTGATTTCATTTATTCTTTTCTTCTGCATTCATAACATTCGCATATGATATATATTTTTTTCATTACACAACAAATAGCATATTGATAAACTGTCTTTTGGCATGAACCATAGAGAAAAAATGGACTAATTAAAGAAAATGTTATTCTAAACAAATATGATCTGTATAATAAGGATGGAAATGAAGCAAAGCCGCAGAGCTCAAATCTACATTGCAACGAATATGCCGGTAACATGTATGTTAGATGACAAATACATTAACTTTTGTTTATTAAAGATCCGCACCGACTGACTGACATGATATTTATGACACTATATTCTTCCATGGACCTATTAAATCCTACATCCGATACTGTTTATGTTTATTTTCTTTCGTTTGGTTTATTTCCTTTTTATTATATACATGCATATATTCTATTTTGATTCCATTCACTGAATTGTTATCATTATCCTCAGGTTCCGTATCGGTAATTTGATTTGCCTACTAATAATGCGTTGTGATTTCCTTATTGTTGAAACGAGAAAAATGTTACAATTATGAATAATATATCATGTTGTATTATGTAAACAATTATCATGATTATGCATATCATGTTTTGTTATTTGAATTTTAAAGGAAATTAAAACTTATTTTAAAACAAATAGAAAATCTTGGTGAATCAAAATATGACTATATACTGCTATGTCTCCTTTCAAATGACTGCATGCCGCGAGACAAAATTTCGCTCCTAGCATTTCCGTTTCATGGGATATGACCCAATGATTCTGTCTTATTACAAATCTAGAAATGATTAAATATTTACCGAAACGAAGTTCAAGTTACATAAATGTATGTGTCAATAGTCTCGAAGCGAGGTAGTATTTTAATGTGACATTTAAACACAAATGCTCTCTAACGCTGAATCTTACTGGTCCATTTTTTCCACGCACTGGCGTACAGATAGGGGAGGTTTGGGCCATGGACCCCCCCCCCCCCAATGAAAAAATAATAATAATGATAATTATAATTAATTAATGTAATAAAAATGAAAATTTTAAACAAATAATACAACCAAGAGAATAAATAGGAAAAGAAATGATAGAAGAAGTTCTGAATATTATGTGAAATTCTAATACAAAATTTGATTTTGTGCATTAAAGATGTCAACATTTTCGCTTGTTTGCAACTTTTTTAAAAAGATTTTTTGCCCCATAGCCCTATACATCATTACCTTGTCCCCTCTTTTTTTGTTGTTGTTGCTCATAATACGCCACTGCATGCACGTGCATTACCCTGGAAGGGGGGGGGGTATACTGGGGGTGCTGCATGTGTTATTTTTCATAAGCAGCACCCCCTTGAATTCTGGTATGGTGTGGCAAAATGGATGAATATAATCAAAAGGACATATACGTTTTTCTTTCTTTCTTTCCTTTTTTTTTTTGGGGGGGGGGGCTTGTCCAATTTCTCGGGACCAAATTACCTTCATTTTGAAGTGAAAGACTTTTTTGTTTTGCTTGTCAAATATACATCAGCACCCCTATTTAAAAAAAAAAATCGTTCCCAGTGCCCTGTGCACATGATATCATTTCTTAACCCTTGCAGTGCCATCAATACATTGCCTCTGCAAGATCATGCAAACATGACACATTTCTTTCTGAATGGGCACTTGTGTTAGAATGAAAAAGTAGGTAAAGATGCAAATGGTCTTTTGCGATACCAAATATATTGATGTGATGAACTACAATGAACGAATCCAGATAATTATTATTATTTTATTCGGCACTTTCAGAAAAAAAAAAAAAAAAAGCATGTACAATGCAAGAATAAAAATGGTACCAAAAAATACATATATTTTTTTAACCCTTGCTCACCCAACCAGGTAGCCTGGGTAGGGAATAGGCCAATTTAATAGTCATGACCCACAGGCCTTCCCTTCTACACCTGATTGGGTGAACTACATAAAATAGAGTTACAAAATGGAATAACATGATAGTGTAAAACAGGTAGATTGCACAAAAATTGAACAGTTTATGTTTAACATAACCATATAAAACCAGGAGGAGCAAATATTCAACTACAATAATTGAGCCGGAATATAGGGAGCAGTCGAAATAAATTACTTTAAAACTGATAACGCATGAGATTAAAGATAAAACAAAATCAGAATATTGGACACCGTTTGGGAAAATCAAACTTGAAAATGTGTTGTCGATCTTTAGATATAAATTTAGTTTTGATTTCTTTTGTAATCTAACTGACACTTTAGGATCTCTCCTTCAAGGATTGCATTAAAATCAATTTGAAAACACACTTTATATTTTAATTGTTTAATAAACACTTTTTAGTTTTAACTCTCAAGTTAATTTCATTGAAAAGGGATTTCCCATTATGTTTACTAATTCATGTAGGATTATGACATTATTGGCATTTTGATTTATGCATTGCAGTCATGCCTTACTTTGGCGCAAATCAAAATTTACATCACTGCAAAGAATACCTCCTGATTATCCAAGCGTAAAGACATGCAACATGAATATGGAATCAAATTATTTGGGGAACATACTCTTTCCAGTTATATAAAAAAAATGATTATGCGTTCATTGCACCCCCCCCCCTTAAATTTGAGATTTGTGGGGTTTCATTTTTTTTCTTTTACTCGCAAGGTATAAGCACGTTTGGTGTTATCATTATTTTTAAATGACATCAGCTGCATGCTTAGGCTATATCGTAGTGTTGTGCAGTAATTGTTTGGTGTAAATAAGTGTTTAATGTCAAAACTTTCTTGTTTTGCATCAAATTTTAATGAAATTTACGCAGGGACATCTAGCAGAACAGGGATGTCGAGGGGCTTCAACACCCCCCCCCCCCCCCGACACATACAAACACTTTTTTCAGTTGTCATGTGTACAAACACGTAAAATGAAGATCAAAATATCATTTCATACGTGTTTAGCCTCTCACTTTCAAAACCACTCCACACCGCCTATAATATGATTATGATTATTTAATTCTTATTTATTCATTCAAAGTACATTTGGTTGGGGGGAATGTCACCTGTACCGTTCAGAGCAAACCACTAGCTTCTGTGGACAAAATTTTACTCCTTGACCTTATACTAGTCTTCGTTAATATGATTGTCTTGTATGTGTTCATTTTTTCTATATTTGATGTTCAATAATGTGTCTGGTCAACGGCGTACCGAGGTTCCCGGCATGGGGGAGGCACCAGCAAAAATGTTGAGTCACTTAGTGGGTGCGCGAAGCGCGCTCAATTGCCAGGCATACTGTCCTAATAGTAACATCTAAAGACTGTGCCATTAAACGGATATGTATCTCACTGATCAAATAATGCAAGCGCGAAGCGCGAGCTAAAAATTTAGGAAATTTAGACCGGAAGAGGGGCATTCTAAGGCTTGTTTGTAGGAATTCACTAAGACCATACGTATTTCACTAACTAAATGATGCGAGCGAGAAGCGCGAGATGACAATTTTAGATATTTAGATCAGAAAAAAGGGACATTTTAAGGACTGAATATACGAATTCACGAAGAGCAGACATATCTCATCAATCCACTAATGCGACGTAAGCATGAACTGGAAATGTTTTATTTTCAGACCTCAAAAGGGGGTAATCACTTTAAGTTTTCATGGAAAAGAAACATATGTCACTACATAAGTCAATAACTACTCGATGTGCGAGGAAATATATTTGGTGTATATTGACTTGAAAATGGAATGTTTTAGTACAACAGGATTATATATCACGTTAAACTGACAATGCGAGCACCATGGAATGATGAGCACATAGGCGATGAGCAAATTATGTTTCATAAAGTTCTGAAAAAAATATTTATGTAATATAACGTAATGCATATAACAATAATTTATTCTTTCACACTACGTTTCTCTTCCCTTTTCCCTCTTTTTCTCCTTTTCTCCCGGCTTTTTTTTTGGGGGGACGTGTCCCCCCCCCGTATAGTTACGCCACTGTGTCTGGTTGTTATTATCAATTTTCATCAGCTACGATTAAGCTGTGATTATCGCTCACATTTTCAGTTTCTATTTTTGGTAAACCGTAAAAAATTATTTTGCTTCATCGCAATATGATTTTATTTTTCCTCCGGGTGAGTGAATATTATGGATACCATACGGCCTTTTGTGGACGGAAATGCTTGAAATGATATATCTACAGTTGTGGTTTCAACCTAATGGCTAATGATTTATTTTTATTATTGATATTTACCCCATTTATGTATCAGCCGATACCTATGGAAACAAATATACATAAAGAAAATACACGTGCTTCTACATTGAGAGATGACTTACCAGTAAAAATGTGATGCAAGATTTGTGGAAAACAGGGTTGTAATAAAAAACTTAAAAAAAAAAAAAACACGATAATTTAAAAGGTTTTTATTGTCATAAAACGTTTTAAATCGTTTTAAAACGGTTTTTTAACGAATGATGCAATTTTCTGTAAATCAATTAAACTACATAATATTATGATTCAAGCTCTTGATGTTTTTAGATACATTTTTGGAGTAACAGATCACTCCATTTTTAAACTAAATTTCCAACAGAAAATTTCATATTTCGCCAGTGGCGTACCGTGGGTCGCGGCATGGGGGGGGGGGGGCACCAGCAAAAAATTTGAGTCACTTAGTGAGCGCGCTCAGTTGCCAAATATACTGACCTAATAGAGACATTTTAAGGACAGTACCATTAAACGGATATGTATCTCACTGATCAAATAATGCGAGCGCGAAGCGCGAGCTGAAAATTTTTGATATTAAGAGCTAAAAAGGGACATTATAATCGAATTTTTGTAATCATAATACGTACCTGTATCGCAAAACAATGTGAGCAAGAAGCACGAGCTGACATTTTTGTATACATTGACCCCAAACAGGAACATTTTAAGGACTATGTCTTTAGGAATCTATTAAGAGTATACATATCTCACCATAGTCATCTAATGCGAGTGCCAAGCACTTGGTGATTTTGTTAGAATTACATCTAACAACATGAAGTACTTGTAGTCATTGTAATCATGATTAACATACGCATATCCCTAATCAAATATTGCGAGCGCGAAGCGCGAGCTGAAAATTTAGGAAATTCAGACCTGAAGAGGAGCATTCTAATGCTTTTTTTGTAGGAATTCACTAAGACCATATACGTATTTCACTAACCAAATGATGCGAGCGCGAAGCGCGAGCTGAAAATTTTTGATATTCAGATCAGAAAAAGGGACATTAAGGACTGATTTTAGGAATTCATGGAGAGCAGACAATCTCACCAATCCATTAATGCGAACGTAAGCACGGACTGGAATTTTTTTTATATTAAAACCTTAAATGGGGCAGTCACTTTAAGTAGTCATGAAAAAGAAGCCTATGTCACTACATAAAACAATCATAACTCGAAGTGTGAGGAAATATATTTGATTTATATTGACTTGAAAACGGGAGGTTTTAATACAACATTATTATATATCTCGTTAAACAGACAATGCGAGCACCAGGAACAATGAAGACATGGGCCCTAAGCAAATTATGTTTCATAAAGTTATGAAAAAAAATGTTTATGTAATATGACATAACATAAACATAATATAATATGACATTATAATGAACATTAATTTCTTCTTTCCCACTACGTCTCTCTTCCTTTCTCCCTCTTTTTCTCCTTTTCCCCGTTTTTTTTTGGGTTTTTTGTCAGCCGATTGGGGGGCACGTGCCCCCCATGCCCCCCCCCCCCACTGTATTTCGCCGAAATTACTAAATCATGCTTAAAAAGAAGAACACTAATGTAAGTTGACACACTATAAGTTTATTCCTCATACAAAACTACATGTAGTTTATGGGTATTTTGAGTCTCATCAATCGGGGGGGGGGGGGGCGACAAGAATTTGCACAATGGAAGAAAATGACATTATCTATGGGGTTTCAAAGCTTAATTTCATTAAATCAATATGGCATTATTTCATTTGAATCATGCAAATTATGCAAATTTTAGTGAATGATATACAAATTTTGGTTTAAATCTATAAATAAAGCTCTTGAACTGCTATTTTTTAAAGAATTCTGCATGAGCACAACACTCAGATACGGTATCTTTGTTGAAATGAGAATATTCTTGTGCACAATGGAACAGGGAGGAAAAGAATTCGACGAAGCGATGGAGAAGGGGAGAATAAAGGGGAAGAGAGAAAGAGGAGAAAAAATGGTGGTGTTGAGAAAGGGTTTGACATGTAGTTAGTTAGAAAAAATAATACATCACTTATTACTAAAAGTATTTAAAAATAATTCATCTAAAATCACATCAATGCCAATTTACAACACACAAGTCTATCGGGGTGTTTTAAAACACGTTTTTTGTAAAAAAAAAAAAAAAAAAAAAAAAAAAAAAAAAAAAAAAGTGTTTTTAAAACACCCTGTTTAAAACATTAAAACCCTGATGGAAAATAAAAGTTTCACTGAACATCATTGTTCTGAAAATAATGACACATTGGACCCAATGATAAAATGAAATTATGAAAGACATAAGTACATCATATCTTGGCAGTGTTCCATGTTTCGCCATCTGTTTCCCCTCTTTGTCTAAGCGTATAATCAAATTCTGATTTCAGTTTCAATTTTGAACAAATACACGTGACCACCAAAAGTGTACAAAACAGCATTAGAGCTAAAGAGGGGCAGTTCGTGGCAAAATAATAAGGGGGAAATGGAAAGGGTGAAAGGAAAACATGAGGTGCATGAGGTAGTATTTATTGGCCAAATAAAATAGATGGAAATTTCCATTTTTACATGGCATTTTGAAAAATGTAATTAATATAACCTTCAAAATTAGCATAATTAACATAATCAATTTAAATTGAACATTGACATTATAGAGGAAATAGACGGATATACGTGTATGAGATTGAGATATGTTTTGATAATTGAAATTGAAACAAACGAACGAAATTATTATGAATATTTTGCATCTCCTTATCCATAATGAAATAATTCGAGCGGGAAGCGCGAGCTATTTTTTTAATTTCATATATTGTGCTTTGAAAATTGAACACTCTGAGCAATGTTTGTGATCATGATGCGTTTATTAAATAAATAATTACTACGAACGCGAAGCGCGAGCTGAAATTTTGTTTAATGACTGGCCTGATCTCAAAGGGACCTGTTGAAAACTGTTTACATTTACCCATAAGACAATATATACTTTAATAATCATTTAATGCCAGCGGGAAGCACAAGCTGCAATTTTTTCTTACATTTCCACCTAAAAACTGGACATTCCAAGCACTTTTTGTAATCATGAACAGGATAGGTATGTAATTAAACAGCGCGAGAGGAAGCAAAATGAGATTTGGACCTAAAAGGGTGCCCTATTCGTATTTTGTAATTAAGAAAAAAGATGGGTATCTTCCTGTAAGAATAATGCGAAGCGCGAGGAGAATTTTTTAATATTCTGATCTAAAACTAGATAAATGAAAAGTAAATCCAATAGGCCTTACGAGAGCAGGATTTTGTTGATATCAAGTCCTGAAAATTTTAAGCACTTTTGTAATTATGATTAGGATGCATGGGTTAAAACATTTTTATCATTAAAAGCGAGCGCAAAGCACGAGCCGAAATTTTTGATAAAATGTCATGAAAAGGTATTTTGAGAACTAATACTGGAATACACGACGAGAATAGGTACTTCATAAATCAAATAATGTGAGCGCGTAGCGCGAGCTGAAAATGCTTAATATTCCGACCATAAAACGAGATATTATTTTTACAGAGCTCTTTTTAAAATCAAACAAAATAATAAAAGTTCGATGATTGTCCGTACTAAAATATGTATTGTGTATTGACTTAAAAACTTGATATTTTAATCTAATAGGGGTGGGTCGCGCGGCTCCTTCTGCCCCCCCCCCCCCCCGATCCGCATACATGCCGGGATAACTTTTCAGATTTTCATTACATCCGGAACGCACACCTTAGTTTCGACAGATAAATATGATAAATTTCAAATGTTTCCTTAAGAATAAGGGTTCAACAATTTCTTCTATTTTGTGATTCATTAAGAAATTTACGACTTCGTCATATCCCGTACTTCACAAAAAAACCATGGGATTTTAAATTTGAAACCAGTTGGCGTCCCTTCCCTGTAAAGATTGAAATGGTAAATCGGCAATTGAAAGGTTGGAGGAGTGA
The DNA here is from genome assembly GCF_037042905.1 of Lytechinus pictus. NCBI lineage: Eukaryota > Metazoa > Echinodermata > Echinoidea > Temnopleuroida > Toxopneustidae > Lytechinus > Lytechinus pictus. The sequence continues at coordinate 17,552,405 of NC_087257.1, forward strand.
CATTGCAACCTTTTCTAAGCGTTGCATTAACCACATTAAATGGTTCGACCCAACACTCAAATTGATGCATTTAGCTTCATGCAGGTTTGGACATTTGATTTGATTTGATTTGGTTTATTTATTTCCACATTCCAATAACAAAAGTATATACAAGTGTAATAATTTTTTCTTAACATAACATATAACAATAAGCAAATGACATAATGAATAATATATGCATACATACATTCTAACAATCTAATTGAAATATATTTATACCTAATAAATTTCTTTTTTTTTAATTATTAAAACAAATAGTAGAAAAAATGTTTATATACATATATCGACATAATACATTTTGAAATGTGGGATACCTCCATCTTAAGCTTAGAGCTTGAAAGTGATAAAGGCCTCGAAAGGAAAGGGGAAGGAAATCCAGACAAACAGTTCAATAACATGACAATTGGAAAAGGTTGTCACTCCTACAAATTAACTTTGTATTGCTGATTTAACATTTCACTCTTTAGTGTTTAGAAGACCACTCCCAGATGTGTTTAAATTACACCATATAGAGATATATAGAGCGTAACACACAAAAAAAAGATTAAAAATTATTACCAAAGCTGTACGTTGCAATAGCTAATGTAGTACGCACATCAACACCCTTATCTGTACTCTAAAAACACTGAGTAAAATTTTACCCAATATTGAGTAGAAAGGGAACATGCATGTTTGTTAGGTATTTTTTTAAACCCCATATTTGGCTATTTCAACGCCTCCTCCATCCTACCCCCTAAAAAGGACCAGTAAGCAAGAATCCGTTGACATCTCTGTCTCTTTCTCCTATCCAGTGTCTCGGCAATCCATTCCCTATTACATCAAAGTCACCTGTCTATGTCTAACCTTTGCACTCTAAAAAACACTAGGTAAATTTTAACCAATATTGGGTAGAAAGGGAACATGCATGTTTGTTGGGTATTTTTAACCCCATATTGGGCTATTTCAACGCAATATTGCTTCAAATTTACAAAATATTGGGTATCTCTTAATACCCAGCCATCGTGCATGTTCCCAATTTACCCAATATTGAGTAAAATCTAATTTTAGAGTGTGTGTACAGGTTTTTCATACAAAAGGTATTAACTTTGGTGGTTCATCATAGTATTAATGGCAATTGTTGAATATTATCGATACACATAATCACATATAGCATATAGTATACATTTATGGAAACAGGTAATTTTCGTCTAGTGGCATAAAACACAGAAACGATCAAAAGTCTGAAAAGGAAAAGAATAAAACATACACAAACACATAAATAGATGGCATGCAAGTCTAATATGCATGATAAGGGGCTATTGAAAGTTTCGGATGAGGTGCGATTGCCATAATTCGTCTGTCATAAAAATATGAGATAGGAATGAAATGTATTTGCCAATGGTCTCATGCATGCTCAGTGACATATCATTATTATAAAATATTCGTGTATCAAAGTTCGTTGCACATAATGTTGTACAAACATTGAGACAGTTCCTTAGCAAACATCTTGAGAATTAATGTCTCATAGCACAATGTGCACATGGCCAGGAGGAGGACAAACTTAGCAGCACCTCAAAATCAAAATGTTGAAAGTAGTATCGTCACTTTAGGGAGGCGTGTATACTGTACCCACCACGTAATGTGCATTAAATTTTATGTTCGTTTACTTTTGTAAGGATTTATGGTACATGCCAGTACTGAAGTAAAATTCACCATTTTCCCTTATTTTTTCTGACTGGAAATAAAGTTAACATGCCTGATGGGGCAAATACCCCCCCCCCCCCGATTACAACATAATTAACACTTTATCGTTACATCTTTTAAAACAGTAAAATGCAGTGTAGACGTCTCCATGCACACTTTCTTATGTACATTAAAAGTGTCAATTTCCAATGGAATTTGTAGAAATATAATAATGTAACTATAACACTTGCAAACACAGTTGAAAATACAACCCGACAAGTATTTTTTCATAATATTGGATAGGATTGATAAATAAATCCTTAAATGGGGGCCTTTGGGAAAATAGCAAATATCAATCCTGTGATTGTTACTAGTAAATATTCAGTGATTGTATCAAACCATCTGAAATATTATTACTTTGAATATAGCTACACAAAATATTTTTCAATCAAGGGGCCTCATTTGCCCCACTTCGATGGGGGCAAATAAGGACCACTGACAACAATATTCAATGCTCATTATTATTCAAATTAGAATGATTAAATCTCATATTCATGTTGGAAAATGTGGGTCTACTGTAGACATTTAATCATGCTTCAACTGCTATGAATTGAAAAAAAAACATGACTGAAATTATGAAAAAGCTGGCCTTATTACCCCACTCTCCCCTATATTATACTGAACAAAATAGATGAAGAAAAGCTGAAGAAAATTTCACTTTTACTATAATTTCCATTTATTCTTCAGAAAGTGAAATATATATGTGATATTGTGCGTTGCGTAGGCCTATGTAGATCATTTGAAAATGAAAATGAAATAAACTATAACTGTTACTGAAATGCAACGAAGATAATTATAAAAAATTCTGACTTACCTCCTACACAATGTTGGGTTTTTTTCAAATCAAACAATGCTTTATGTCTGTTGTGTTACATCCCAATGTTTCTCAAAATCTTCGAACGTTAAATCAAAGTCAAGTCAAATTGCAAAACACTTGATAGGCCTATAGAGCTTTAATCCCTATACGGATCGCATGCACTGATCTGTGACTAACTCAATGAGACGTATAGACTCTCCGACATAGTATACTTGTATAATGCTAAGTTCACACCAACGGCGAATGTCGCGCTTTAAATCGGCGATCAATTCGGCGTCATATTTTGTTTACTTTTCAAAATGTATCACGATCTCCTCAGATATGTTATGCTCTGATAATCTCTGATACGCTCTGATAAGAAGTTCATTCCCGCTTTGGGCGACAAATTATTTCCCGAATCGCTACGACTTCTCACGCTTTGATGCCGATTGATCAGGATTTATTACGCTTTAAATCACGCTTTGATATGCTTTATTACTCTTTGATAAGCTTTGATGTGCTTATCACGCTTTAAATAACGCTCTGATACGATTATCCAGTGTATTTTGGAACCAGATATGAATAACATTATGCTGCGTTTGTTGAGCTGAAAGGGGGCTATTATAGTCTAGGGTGTAGAATTTGTGGCGCACATGGGGTGGGGGTGATGGTTTTGAACATGTCCAAATTCCTTTATGCGTGGATATCTTATCAATCATAAAAGATGTCAATAGATACACAGGCTTTTTGGTTTTGTTTTGTGTTGAAATTGTGCTTATTTCATGGATTGTATTGTGGTTGATAATGGGCGTTTTTCAGAGAGAGGCAGTGATTTGAAGCTATGTTAGGATGCTGAGGATAAGATCAGGTTTCACTGCCCATGTTAATCATTAATTAAAGAGCAGAGAACGTTTGGCTGGAAAAAGGACAGTTGTTCATCAAAAAAATTGGGTGGTGAGAGGATGCATTGCCCATACAGGGAATACATCCTCTCACCTTGTGTTTTTTTTAGAATGGAAGTGAACGTTGGGGTAGTTATATAGTGTACTCACTTTAGTTGGAGATGTTTATGTGTGGATGTGTCCGAAGTCCTACCCTGCCTGCTAAGTGCTAAATTAGTGTTGGGCGCATGGGCGAGGATCGGCCGAGGCAGGTGCGCGCGCCTGCCCAATCGCCTAGCCCTCGCTTAAACAAATTCCAATCTTATCAACTAGAAACTTTCACTACAAGATAATTTTTGACCGCTTTTTCTGGTAGTGATATCAGATTTTCACGATATTAAGTACTTTCTGAGATATACGACCGTCCACGAAATATGGTCACGCGCGAAGTAAGGTCACACGACCATACTTTTCACTTACCCATCACCCTGAATAATACGGCGACCAATGCCAATGATGACGCACATATGCGATATGCAGTGTGCACATATATGATGCACTAAATATAGCTGCGTTTTCTTTTCCGAATATTTCCGAATAAAAAACGTGTACGATGATCAAAACGAACAAGATAATTCTCAAATCGGAAAGTACCCGAGAGCAACAAAACCTCTGTATACGTACCCGGGGGACGTTGTTTACTCTATGAGAAAACCTACTAAAAACGACAACGCCTGAGTATTTATTGAAAATAAAGAATAATAAATTAGTTGCTAAGTACTATTGATACCCATTCTTTTGCACGCACAGATATCGCCCGACGATGAAACTTAAACCGGCTTTACGACTTTTATTGGACAATCATGTTGTGCATCTTGAAAGGAAGTGGCTTCCCGAACGTATTATGGTACAGGGGTAAAAAAACGTCATCAATCACGTGACATATAATAAAAAACCGTATTTTCTTTGTAATCAGTTTCAACTTTTTTTAATTTCAAGTCAGTGATATGTAAGTTTAACCATTAAGTGTTGTATCCATGTATTTCCCCAAAAAAATGAAAATGCCAACATAAAAAACGAGCGTTATTTAGTGACGACAAAGATTATGTTAACGAAAGTTAATGAAATGTTCCGAAAAAGTTTAAGATGTGAAGAGCGCCGCACACGACGTTCCAGGAACAAGGTGTCAAGCTCTCTTGTGCATTGATAGGCTCTGTTAAGCTCTGTTACGGAATGACAAAATTCGAGATTCTGATTGCATTCCGCCTCTGATCCAGAGTATATATAAAGATGTAGTCCAGGATAGGCCCCATAAACAAGGGGTCGAACCTTGTTTTTTTAGATATACAATGTTTTTTTATGGTTTCTTGTCAATTCGAGGGTGCTGATTCCTGAAATGTGGTTGGTATGTTATAGTTTATGGGTTCTGTGACAAGATTTGTGACTCGATAAATGACGAATTTAGACGGTAGTTTACAGTTAATAACCATCGGCTTTAATCACGTATCTCAGCTTTTCTTCTTTTCTCTGATGGGGGCGCTCTTGCAACATGCGATACATTACATTTACCCCTTTGTTTTGAATAATTTGTTTCGATGTTAAAATATAGATTTTTTGAAAAAAACTGAGTTCTTGGTTTTCAATAACTGAGTTCAATCGGGTAGTCGATTAAAGTTCTTCAAAATAACAAATTTCCATTGGTAGTCTTGTAGTCTTTTTCACGCATTTTATAGGCTGTAAAATATTGTTCAAAAGTTTGAGTTCTGTTCCGGGTGGCAGTTGTAAATTAACTTATCATCGCAATCATATCGCTGAGTTTCCGAATGGTCTAACAAAAGAACTAAACTCTAGAAGTTTATAACCAAAACGTTTCTCCTGGAACGTAAACTATATACAAAAGTTCAGGGCTTGATCTCAATAAGCTCCTCCTCCAGTTGCCATCTATGTGGACAGTACGTAATCCTGAAATCGTACTGGCAATCGTCTGTCTCTGTGAGGTCTCTGACGGCGATTCCGAAGTATGGGCCTTGGCCGTGCAATGTCATCATCCGGCGGGTCACCTGGAATGTCTTGGACATTGGCTTCGAAGTTGTCGATATCATAGATATCATCTGGATTGGGGTTGTAGTCAGCTCTCACATTTACCTTCTTGAAGAATGATATGTTCCTCCTTATGACCTGATTTTCTCTCTTCGCGACAATTGTGTTGCCACGTCTGTGGATCACTCTCATTGGTCTTGGGTCAAATGGTGAACTTGCTTTAGACGTCTTGGGTTGACGAACAAGGACAACATCTCCTTCTTTCAGGTCACTCTCTTTGCTATGCAGTACTTTGTCTGCATTCTCCTTCATTTTTTGTTTCTGTTCTTCATCTCTGACTTTCATCTCTCTTTGTTCAGCTGTTTCTGCTTCAGGTTGTGTGAATTGAGGTAATTCACACTTCAGTTCTCGTCCATTCAGAGCTTTGCTTGGGGAGATGTTTGTTGTTGTGTGTGGAGTAGCTCTGTACATCCGAAGGAATTTGAAGAGTTGTTGTTTCCAGTTTCTTCCTTCTGTGTGAGCTGTTCTAATGACTTTGACTAGGCACCTATTAAATCGCTCAACGGCTCCATTGGCTCTTGGCCATAGTGGTGTCACTTTCCTGTGTCGGAATCCAAGGTGGGCAGCAAATTTTCCAAACTCATGGCCGCTGAATGGAGGGCCATTGTCCGTTTTCAGTATGTCAGGTACTCCTTGTCTGGCAAAAATGGCATCGAACTTGGGTATTGCTGCTTTCGCAGAAGTTGTGATGTATCTACTGCTTTCTTCAAGTTCAAATTGGTGGTACCCTGAAGTTAAATCTAGAGTGCTGAACACTATAGCTCCATTCATATCCTCAATGAGCTCGTCTAGTGTAGGCATTGGATGTCTTTCTCTCTTGATGGCGGTGTTTGCTTGCCTCATGTCTACACAGAGTCTCACCTCTCCGTTTGGTTTTGGTACAACCACAATCGGACTGATCCATGGAGTTGGGCCTTCTATTTTTTCAATGATATCCATTTTCTCCAATCTGTCTAATTCTCTTTCAACATCCCTTCTGGTATGGAATGGAATTCTTCTGTGTTTTTGTTGTTTAGGCCTGATATTTTCATCGATGTGTAGCTTGATCTCCTTTCCTTTCACTTTCCCTATTCCTGGGGCAAAAAGGGACTTGTAATTCTCAGTGATTTTTGAACGTGTCATTTGTTGTCTTCTGACACTATGGATTGTTATCATATTCAGGGCTGTGGCAGTGTCAAGACTTAACAAGTTGCCATTGCTAGCCTTGACCACATAGAAATTGGCTGCACACTGAGATCCTTGTGATGACTTGAGTTCCACGTTGATAATTCCTATGACAGGAAGTGGCGTGTTTGAACCATAAGGATAGACTTTTGTGTTAGCTTTGTGCATTTGTATCTTCTGAGTCTTCCTCAGAGCATGAAATGTTGGAGCATCCATGATATTTACCGATGCACCTGAATCTATCAGTGCCGTCATTTTGTAGTCTTGGATCATCACCTCTGTCATGCCTTTTGGTAAACCTCTCTGTTCATCAAGCGTTGCATATGTATGTTCAAAAACGGCGAATGTGTATTCTGGAGTTGGGCAGTCGCTGTCAGCTTGCTTAACTTGGTTGACTCCCTTGGGTTTGGACTTGCAGACTCTGGCAAAATGTCCAATCTTATGGCATGATTCACACTCTTTACCCTTGGCTGGACAGGTCTTCTGATGAGGGTATTGACCACCACAGAAATAGCACTGATTGGTTACTGATGGAGTCTTTTGTCTGGCTGGCCGTTGCGAGTGTGAACGCGGTTGGTTTCTGCGAAAATTCTGTTTGCCTCTGACAGCAGGTCTCCCTCTGGTTGCATTCACTGATTCTTCCTGTTTGTGTCGGTCAGACTGATTGACTGCATTAACTGTTTCCTTCTCCAATTCCCCTGCTTGCTTTTCACTGGCCTCTAGGGCTCTGCCTGTGTCTAATAACTTCTGAAGAGTTAAATCGGCTCCCTTGCATAGGGCTTGGCGTCGGAGTGTATTGGATTTACAGTGCATTACGATTTGAGCCATTATTTCTTTATCATCATCAGCAAAAGTACATGTCTTGGCCAACTGTCTCAATCTTGTTGCAAAGTGATCTAGGCTTTCTCCTGGTTCCTGCCTTGCCTGACGGAATACATACACTTCATACAATGGGTTGGCTTTTTATCCTCGTCGCCATTGAAATGTGGTTGGTATGTTATAGTTTATGGGTTCTGTGACAAGATTTGTGACTCGATAAATGACGAATTTAGACGGTAGTTTACAGTTAATAACCATCGGCTTTAATCACGTATCTCAGCTTTTCTTCTTTTCTCTGATGGGGGCGCTCTTGCAACATGCGATACATTACATTTCCGAATCTGAATGATGCCACTTTTGTAACCTTGAGCATTTTCCGCAAATTGGCAAAATCCAATATGGCCGCCAAAATATGCAAATTACCCATGAAAATCATAAGATTGCCAACACATTAGCTATAAAATGCATGTAGTTGTTGTGCAGAAGTGAAATACCAATTGGAAAAGCGATATTTGACAAAATATCTATTTTATTGATATTCAAAATGGCCGCCATCACCCCTGTATACTTTATTATGTAGAATATGAATGGGGAATTTTTTTTCAAACAAGAGCACTATTATTGCATGTGATTGTGACATGCGAGTGGACTACTGTCTGAAAACATGACTATTAACAAAACTATGTCATTTGTATACTATCTAATGTGATAAATGCTGTATTATGATATTCAAAATGGCTGTCATAGACCCCTTATACTGTGTACAATATATAAAAGGGGACAAATGATTTTCACAACCTTTGAATTTGTTTGACTTTAAAATGCCAATAACTGCGAAATATTGGTGTAACACTGTCTGACAACAAGGATTTCTAACGAAACATATCATTTCCCTTGCAATTTCGGTAATTATGCTGCATGTTGACATTCAAAATGGCTGCCATAGGCCCTATCTGTATTATGAACAAAGCGAATGAAGAAACTAATTTTCACAAGAGTAAAAACAATAAAATGAATGTAATTGTAATCTATACGAGTGAAATATTGTCTAAACACATGATTTCTGGCGAAACATATCATTTAATTTTTCATGCATGAGATAAATGCTGTATTGTAAAATTCAAAATGGCCCCTATGGGCCCTTACAGTATTATCTACAATGTAAATGGGGACAAATACTTTTGAAAGAATTAGGATTTGCCTGACTATGAAATCCATATAATTCTGTTGTATAAGGAAAATATTGTTTGAAAACGTGATTTTTTAATGAAATATAACATTTCCTCTCCCATAGGTGATAAATACTGTATTTTGACTTTCAAAACGGCCGCACAAGCCCCTACAAATTCTGTAACATGCGTATAGGGAAACTAATAATCACCAGAATGAGAACCAAAAACGCACGTAACTATGTGATGTATAAGTAAAATTTGGTCTTGAACATGATTTCTGACTAAATACATCACATAATGATTGAAAAGGTAATAAAGGCCTTACTTTGAAATTCAAAATTGCTGCCATAGCCCAAAGTAGTATGTACATTGTAACTGGGGACAGATAATTTTGACAAAATTTTTACTATGAAAATGGCTTAATTTTGATGTAAGTGTTAAGTATTGTCTAAACTCAATGATTTCCAACGAAATATATCATAGCTTGTGTCATAAAGGTGATGAATGCAGCCTTTTTAAAATGAAAAATGGCCGCCATAGTCCCTTATCTTAATATGTAAAATTTGAATGGGGAAAGATAATTTCCACAAAGAAACATATTGCAGCCATTTTGAAATTTAAATATAGCATTTACCACCTAAATAACATAACAAATGATCTATTTGGTTACAAAATCATATTTTCAGACGATATTTCACTCATACATGCAACACCATTTAGTCAAGCAAAGCCGAATTCTGTTAAAATTATATGTTCCCATTCACAAAGTACATAATAGGCCTACCGTTAGGGCCTGTAGCGGCCATTTTGACTTTCAAAATACAATATTTATCACCTACCTGGCAGAATGAATGATATGTCTTGTTAGGAATTATGTTTTCAGACAATATTTTACTCTTAGATCACAATTATATGCATGTTATGGTGCTGACTCATGTGAAAATTGGTTTCCCAGATCGATTGTACATAATACAGTCAATGTCTTTTGGCGGCCATTTTGAAAGTCAAAATACAATATTTAACACAAATATGAAACCCGAATAATATATTTCGTTGCAAATTATATTTGAAGACAGTATTCCACTAATTTACCACAAAAAAATACGTTTTAGTGCTCACCTTGTGATTGTTTTTGTCCTCTCTCACATCGTAGATCATAATTTTAGGGCCTTTGGCGGTCATATTAAATATCAAGATACAGGGTTTATCACATACATGGCATGTTAAATAATAAATTTCGTTAACAATAATGTTTTTAGTCAGTATTCCACTCGTTTATCTCAACAAAATGCATTTTAGTGCTCACTCTTGTGATTTTTTTGTGTCACCATTCACATTGTACATAATAGTGTTAGGGCTTTTGAAGGCCATTTTGAATATCAAAATACAGGATTTATCACATAACTGACATAACAAATGATATATATCGTTAGCAATCATGTTAACAGACATTGCTTCACTCATAGATCATAATTACTTGCATTTCAGTGCTCAATTTTGTAAAAATTAATTTTCCCCATTCATATTGTACAGGGGTCTATGATGGCGGCGATTTTGATATCAAGAAAATAAATATTTTGACAAAAATCATTTTTTCAGATATTATTTCACTCCGACAGCAGAATTGCATGTACTTTAAAGCCAATGTGTGGACAATTTTATGATTTTCATGGGTAATTTGAATATTTTGGCGGCCATATTGGATTTTGCCAATTTGCAGAAAATGCTCAAGGTTACACGAGTGGCATCATTCAGATTCGGAATCAGCACCCTCTAATTGACAAGAAACCATAGAAAAACATTGTATATATAAAAAAAAACAAGGTTCGACCCCTTCTATCCTGGACTAATGCAGCAGATACACGAAATCATTGCATCTTTGGCAGAAGAACAAGATATGGAAGTTCAATATGTACCAGAGTATTAGCCATCTTATGGTGTAGACATGACCTTTGTATCCCTACTATATAACTACATCCTAGCCCTCGAGACAGAGGAGAGAGAGGAAGAACAGCAAAGACAAGAGGAGATTGAACTACCAGCAGGAGGGAGAAGACTATTCATCAAGTGCTGCTGGACCAGGCCATGGCTCACTGAAGAGAGAAGACAGCAGTATGGCCAGTACACTATCCTCTTGGACACACAACTGAGGTTAAAGGACCCTGTTGCCTTCACAAACTTCACTAGAGTGACCCCTGAGGTGTTCGATGAGATCCTTGCGAGAGTAGCACCAGTCATCCAGAAGCAAGAGACTAACTACAGGCACCCTTTGTCAGCTGGCCTCAAACTGGCAATCACCTTGAGACATCTGGCCACTGGGGACAACTACAGATCACTGGCATATCGTTTCAGATGTGGTATCTCAACCATATCAGAGTTGATTCCAGGAGTGTGCAGGGCCATTGTAGAGGCGTATAAAGATGAGGTCTTCAACATACCTACCACCCCTGAAGCATATGTAGCCTTTGGCATCATGGCCAACAGGTTCCGGTGCCCAGAGGCGTCGATCATGGGGGGGGGGGGGGCAACCGCCCCACCAATGAAAATATTGGGGGGGGGCAAACATATCGTTCTGTCCCCCCCCCCCCAATAATTCCGCATGTGCAAAAAATAAAATAAGATTGTAATGTTACACAGAAATCAGCAAGCGAGATTGAGATACACAACTCGTTCTTCATCTAAAATCGTGCTCAAAATGTCCGGTTTTCAGATTAGAATATAAAAAAATTTCAGCTCGCGCTTCGCGCTCGCATCATTTCTGTAGCAAAACCCCATACTTTTCATGATTTAATAGGTGAATAGAATGTCCCGTTTTCAGTTCTATACCTCAAAAGAACTCCCACTTCGATTTGCAATAATCTTTTGTTGGATATATTTCTTGTTCTTTATTAAAAACGTCAATTAAACTCTTTTTTTTTAAGATCAAAATATCAAAATTTTCAGCTCGGGCTTCGCGCTCGCATCTATTATTTTTTAACTTTTTTAAAATGTAATTTGTTGGTGAGATGTGTGTGTGTGTGTGTATATATATATATATATATATATATATATATATATATATACATGTATATATATATATATATATATATATATATATAATCTATATATATATACATATAGGCATATATGTGTGTGTGTGTGTTTGAGTCTGTTTGTTTTGTGTGATCGAGCGCCTTTGGAAAGTTGATTCATGATTTTGCCCCCCCAATCTGAAAAATGGATCGACGCCCCTGCCGGTGCCTGTTGGGAACACTGGAATAGAAGGTAGATAACGTCAGTGATTTGGTGGAGACTGCTGTGGTGCTCCACAACCTGCTGAGGAAGATGGTGGCGCTTGCAGCGAATGCGATGGACTACGAAGATGAAGAGCACAACTTCGCACCAGGGGCCTGGAGAGATGGACCTCACTGGGAAGATGTTCCGCAACCACCTGCAAGGGGGAACCTCGCCATTGTGGATGCCAGACATCAGAGAGATCATCTCAGAGAATACTTCGTCTCTCCAGTGGGTGCTGTTGACTGGCAACAAAGAATGGCTGGGGTGGTACTTCCTGATTGAGTTAAGAAAGGAGTGGCTGAGATATCGTCAGAAGCAGATGATGAAGATAAAGACTTTTGTGTCTGGAAATAAGAACATTCTCCCATATGCACACTTTGTTTATTTTTAATATAAGTTTGAAATAATGTTTGTATTATGTGTACTTGTAAAGATGTTATTATTATTATTGATGTTATTGTTGTTGTTATGTATTTCATCTGCTTGTAAAAAATATAAATACAGACTTTATTGATTTTTTACCTATGACAAATCAAATAATACTACTATTGTAAATCACGAGTGAAAATTTAAAGGATTCAAGTTGCAGAATTAGAAATTTAGATATGTGCGATAAAAGATCTTAAAAATACGCAATTTTTTGTTAAATTGATTATTAAATTTTTTTTTAAAATTCATTTTCTTACTAATTAAAAAATTAGTAAGAAAATCAATTTTATATGTGAGATAAATAAGCCTTATTGTAACAGAGAAAATAAAACAAAGGAAATAAAATATAAAACATTATAAAAATATAAAATGAAATATAATAAAAAAATAAATAGAAAAAACTTTGTGGAAAACTCAAAGTTTTAAATAGAGTTTTTCTATTTATTTTTTTATTCTATTGCCTTTTCTTTTTTATTATGTTTTATACAGGGTGTCCCATAAAAAATGCCCGGTACACTTCCGGTCGTTTTTTTTTTCTTATATTTTGTTTCAATGAAGAGACCAACTCTTCATTTAGTAACTGATCCAAAAATACCAAAATCACATTCAGTGGTTTTTGTGTTATAATACTTCTTGCAAAGGTCTGTAAGCGGTAAAAATCAGGCTGAACGAATCCTTAACTGTAGGGCCCATGGGCAAATTATCAAAAGTGGGGTCACCGCTTTGAACCAAGCTCTCTTAAACTCTGTTAAGCTTTCCTACGACTTTGTTAAGCTTTGTGACGCTTTGATAAGCTTTAATACGCTCTCCCCACTTTACGCAATCCGTGACGGATGGCTTCAAATTTTTAAACAGTTTAACAAATCTTGGGGCTCTTGCCGAATGTCCCGAATTGCTCAAAGCTTTCTCATGCTCTATTACGGTCTTTACGCTTTAATTAAGCTTAAACTTTAAAGGACCTTTTACAATCGCTCATGCGATCGTTTGCGATCATTTTGGTCACGATTTATGTTGCACACAATCACAACGGTTGTAAGCAGTCGCACCAATAATTGTGAAAGGGGCTTTACAGAATTAGATTCGACAAAATTATGCGCGAGGAGCTGTGCATTGATTTCCATAATGAGACAATGATTGAATGCTAATTAGCAGTATCGGTGTGAAAGTCTAATCTAAACCCAGGACTCCTTAACGTCTACACTTCTTGCAGGAGCTCTTGATTACATAACGAGCCGATGCAAACATTCAGTGGCGTACAGATGGTGTGGCTTTGGGGTGCAGGCGCTTGCCCCCCTCCAAAAAAAAAGAAGAAGTAATGACAAAGAGAAAAGGAAAGAGAGAAGGGAGAAATATGATATTATTTTCTTAATTGTTAACATCTATCATAATATTGGAATCTTTGTAGGAAAAAATATCAAAATTTGTTAGCTGCTTTCACTCGCTCACAAATTTGAATAAATTTTGCCCGATACATTTTTTTTTATTATCCTGAAAGATTTTGGCTCATTACGCCACTGCCATCGTTGCCAAGGGCCTCGGAAGCCCCACCCTTAGACAATTTCTTCAGCAATCGTCACAAAAAAAACCTGGAAAATTATAATGATATATAATTATATACATATATTTTTGCATATCAGCCCCCTTGCTTTCAAAACCATTCCGCTCCCCCTGGTAGTGGGGGGGGGGGGAACGGGCTGCCGGTGGGGAAATTAATGAAACCAATGTTTGTATTGAAGGCAATTTCGATATTCTCAAGCGAATTGGGAAACATGATTGTAATACCTTCACGAATCTTTAATTTTTTTTTGCTGAATTAAGAAGTGTTAACATAATTCGAGAGCGCAGAGTCCAAATGTATTGTTTGCCAACCTTGAATTTAATGTTAAAATCCTCAAAATGGCAAAAACAATATGGCTGCCATTCTATACCCTTTTTTTGCTCTATTTTTACCCCAAAAACTTGGCAACAATAATATTTCTCAACTGTTTTTGGTACTATTTGATGTCAGGAATAACAAACTAAAAATCTATCAAAATCCGCATCCGGGAAAGTGGTTATTTTCAAAATGGCGTCTAAGATGACCGCCGTCCACTGAAAATTAAAATTACTAACTCTTTATCCACCTTAGACATCCATTTTCGATGCATATTCAATTGTGTAGGGGGTAAAAGGTCTACTGATACAGGTAGAGTGAACATAAGCACGCCAGGGTACCTGGAAATCCAAGATGGCGTCCAAAATGGCTGCCATAGCCTAAAAATTCACAATTATCTATTACCTATTTTAGTGTCTTTAATTTGGGTTTTATTCAATGGTGGTTCTAATGGTCGAGTAGTAAATTGGGGCAGATTACAAGGAGAGTCAGCGATCCACTATGTCCAACAATCCAATATGTCTTTCAAAATCCGAGCCTAAAATGGCTGTTTTGTTATCTAAAACCCCTAAAAACCAACATAGTTTGTTTAATATCCGCCTGGGAAATATTATATTGCTGTTTTATCCATGGTTTAAATGGTCAAGTAATATGTTGGGACAAGTTACAAGGACAGTCAGTGGTCCTGTATGTCCAAAAATCCAAGATGATTTGCAAAAATGGAGTCTCAAATGTCTGTCGTTAAGTTAAAACCGACACCGTCTAGAGAATATGATTTCGGTGTGTAACCTGTGGTTCGAAGGGTCAAAAATTCAGTTGGGACAAGTTACAAGGAAAGTCAGTGGTTCCAGTATGTCCAAAAATCCAAGTTGGCTTCCAAAATTGGAGTTTACAATGACTGTTGTTACCAAATAACTTACATAGATTGTTTTATATCCGCCTGGGGTATGTGATTTTGGTGTTGCATCCATGGTTTAAAGGGTCAGGTAATAAATTAGGGCAAGTTGCAAGGACAGTCAGTGTTCCACCATGTCCAAAAATTAAAGATGGTTTCCAAAAAATAGATTGGTGGGGATTTTTTACCTGATTGCTAAGAAAGCATGAATGCTTGTAAGCAAGCAACCAGAGGACCGACGGCTTAAGGTCCTCTCCGAAGGACCTGGTAATGAGGATTAATGCCTTACCAAACGGCACTAGCGCATCAAGTGGGAATCGAACCCGGGTCACCGGAATACGAATCCCCCGCTCTACCGACTGAGCTATCGCGGATACTAATATGGTTGTTGTTACCTAAAAACTGACAAAGATTTTTAAATATCTGCCTGGGGTATATGATTATGTTGTCTAACCCTTTGTTGAAAGCTTCAAGCAATACATCATGTACATTAGAATAAGTTACAAGGACAGTCAGTGGTCCTGTATGTCCAAAAATCCAGAATGGTTTCAGAAAAAGGAGTCAAAGATGGCTGTTGTTACTTAATAACGGACATAAATCATTTAGAATCCACCTGGGAGATATGATTTTGGTGTCTACCCTATGGTTTCAATTGTTAAATAATACTTTTGGATAAGTTACAATGGTATGAAGCAGTCCATTTTGCCTAAAACCTTAAAGATGGATAAAAAAATGCGTTGAAAATGAGTCCCATTAAGTTAAAAAAATAGTCATACACTCATAGCTATGTGAAAAAAGTATATGGTGTCTACGCTAGTGACTTCTATAATTGCGTAAAACTGACTGTTGTTCCCTACTCATGACACTTAATAATAGTTTTAAGCACTAAAATGATGTGTCTTGAAGTACTTATCAGCTTTTTAACGGTACTTTTTAGGTAAAAGTGTACACCATTTTTAAAGTATATTTTTCGGGTTCTTACACCACCGCCTAATTTTGTACCTTGTAACACTTATTTTTAAGAGCCTTAAAAACATTGCAGAGACACCAAAATAACGGTTCTACATGGGATAATATAAATTATGAAGTATTGCCATTTTTGTACCAATGGTGGCCAATTTGAATGCAATTCTGTGAGCCTTCTTCAATTTGTGGACAACCGCGTATCCCTGCAATACGTCTTAACCTATATTATTTGACCCTTGAAATCATAGGAAAGATACAAAAATCTTTAGGTAGACAGCATATGCACTTTGCATCCATTTTTCTTTAAGAAACAGCTACCATTTTTGAAGTCATCTTGCATTTTTTGACAATTTGCACCACTGACAAATCTTGAGACTTTTCCAATGTATATAATTTTTCCCTTGGAACCATTTTTTTTCTTTTCTTTTTGGTAGAGTCCCAAAATTATGTTTACCAGGTGGATATTATATCAATTTGGACCATTTTAAAGTTACAATGTCCTTATTGACGCCATTTTGGAAGGTTATCTTGGATTCTCTGACACACTCACTGACTATCTTGTAGACATGTCCTGATGCATTTTTGCCTCGAAAGCTTGTTGATATAAACTAATTTATTGACACTGCAGCTAGCAATAGATTATTTTTGGAGTTGATAGTACAACGACTGCCGTTTTGGACGCCATCTTAGATTTCCAGGTACCCTGGACGACATTTTTAAAAACTATAATTTGTCTCATTAGATTTTGTTTAACCCTAAGTTTCATGAAATATATAATTATTCCCTACAAGTTATGACATTTCAAAAACTCAACCTCGGTTAAGATTTAATGTTGACTTCGCCGCCACCAAAGTTATTGCCGCCGTCAGAAAGGCGACGTCCATGTTTTGCTTCTGCTATGCAGGCAAGGAAAAATTGGCAATCATTGAGATAAAGATATGACGTGATTTTGCCAGCATCTCCAAAAAATTATCAAACATTTGACCATATATTATTTGTCAATCAGCAGCTGTAAAACACACCAGCCATCTTGGAATTAAAGATGACTGACGAATCAATCGGATGCTTTATGTTTGCAACCCTGGGTATAAAAAATATAGACCCAAATTTCTGAAATATAATCACTGATAGAAACTGTAATAGGGAAACCGCATTCAAAACGCCGCCATTTTGTTTTTTGCCAATTTGACGATGAAAACGTCGGAATAAAGTTTGGCAAACAGCATTATTTGATTCAGCACCCCTAAATTACCTTAAAACGATTGTTAAATCAGCATTGACACAAAATGCCTAAAGAACTTTTTTCTGAGCACATTTTTTAAAATCTGGACCTGACACTAATGGGCAGATACCGTACGGTGGCCGATGATCCAACCCCGGTCTAATCAGGCGCCTTGAACCAGTCGACCGCGGCACCTCGACATACATGTATACGTTGTATGAACACAAACACAGAATCACACCCTTACATGCAGTTGGTCGATATGGAATCATACACCCCCCCCCCCCCTTGCTGAAAAGAACACAGTGTCACCCAAGTCTGCAGGCACAAAACCTTGGTTTTTGCATTTCGCATAGTAGTAGACCGGCCAAAAGTAAAAAAAGGCTCTAGATAAGGATTCGACGGCAAAATTTGTTAATGCTTGCTAATGCTTGGCATCCCAGCTAAAAATCTTGCAAAAATACCCAGGAATAGCGTACGGCCGGATGCCAAGGGCACTTTTGCGTGAAAGTGTCATTTTTAGCGTAAAATCTGAAAGAATGTCGAAAATCACGCATTTTGATATTTTGACGATTATGATATTTTTGATTATCTTTGATATGCAATTATTTTTATTTAGAGTTTCAAATTATAAGTCTCATAAATATGCATTTCAAATTTGAATATTACACACACATGTATGGCACAGTGAAACATAAAACCGCGATTTCCTCAAAATAAAAGTTTGTGAAAACTATCAGTCAATAGTTTGAAGTTTTTTACGCAACTTAAATTCTTCGATTTAAATTTGTTTATCCATCGAATGTATAGTATTAATGTCCTAATGCCACAAATATCAAACGAATTTTCAAGTAAGATGAAAGATATCTCATTTTATGTTAACCGAAAGGAAACAATGTGCATTTTACCAGGTGTGCATTTTGAAAGAAAAATTGAAAATATCGTACGTTATGTACATAATTGCATGTATACGTACATACTAAAGCGAGTTTTTATACTTCGGATAGCACAATTTGGCAATTATTGGCATCCCAGCTTAATTGCGGAAATACTGAGGAATAATTTACAGGCGGATGCAAAGTGTACTTTTGCGTGAAAGTATAATTTTTAGCGTAAAATATGAAAGTATATGAAAATCACGCATTTTGAGATTTTGACGGGATATGTAAGAGATTTTGATTCCCTTTGATATGCGATCAGTTATATTTGAAGCGTCAAATTATAAGCCTACTAAAATGCATTTCAATTTGGAATATTTCATAGTGCCACAAATATATGGCACTATGAAATATAAAATCGTGATTTACTAAAAATAAAAGTTTGTGAAAACTATTAATGGTATAATGTTTGTGTTCCGCATCTCAATTTCGTCCATTTTAGCGCTAACCGAATAAATGCATAATAATTGTTGTCATGTCACATGTAGCGAAAAAATTTGAAATAAGATGCAAGATATATCATTTCATGTTATATATGCCAAAGATATCAATGTACATTTATCGGATGCGCATTTCTGATAAAAAAAAAACAGCGCACAATATTACATCTATATTGCACATAATTATATACTAGTATTAATCAGTGCGAAACTCGCCAGGATATTAGAATTATGTTTACTTTTGTAGAGTTCGATCTTCTTGCTATTTCCGCGAATTAATTGGTGCTGAACGTAAATCTACCTGTGGCGATATTCATAAATAGGTCTGATATTTCATTTGTCGTTACCATGGTAACATTAATTTTATAGGAATATCTATATCCCAAAACATATATATGAATAAAACGATTGAATTAACATTTTTTTAACTACTCTTTCAATCTACATATTATTTCAGTTAATGGATTATCAAATCTATAAAAAAAAAATGGCCGTTGCCACGGCAATACCTAATTTTTGTCTCGCCTGCATAGCAGAGCAGGACTAATACCTCGTTCACATTTGCTCTACGGCGCACAGTGGGCCAGAATGAACCCAAAGTGCGCCAAAACCCATTATTCACAAATTTGTACGATTAAATTTGGTACGTAGGGGTAATTTCACCCGTAGAATTCAATAAAAGTACTTTCAAATATTGATGACGTCGTTAAAATACTGTATTCTGATTGGCTGTTAACATTTGAGAAGAAATTATATGTTTCTAATTCTACAATAGGTTTCAAATTTTCAGAAACTAGTTTTAGAAAATTTTCAGCAATAATTAAAAATATTAGCAAACAGCAAACACACAAACAGGCAAACAAACAAGAAAAGTCTGTGCCCGGGGTACAAAATTAATAATTCAATTGGTGACTTGAGTATCGCTTAAAGAGGGCGCCCTATCATGAATCCGGAATTGTAAAATTCAAAGTGAAATTGTAAAAAAAATAAAAAGGAGTATTTTCATTCCCTGGGTACAGTGATTAACCACACCTACATAAATTAAAATGGATTGATACCAGAAGTGGACAGTGAAATCTTTAAAATAATGATTCTAGTGATAAATAATAGAGGCCGGGTCCTCTGCAGGTTAATTAGTACAAGGCCCTACAAGGCCTACCTACCTATTACACCAAGAACGGCGTATACAAAGTTATTCCGAATCAGAATCTCTCTCTCTATCTCACCAACTATTATGTATTTGGTGAGAGGATCTTTTAGCATACTTTGAACATCAGGGGGAAGAGGCTGTGATTGGTGTACTCTTAAAAACTTGCTACTAATCACAATGTCACCTGTTACCATTAGTCTGTGGAAAACATATAAAGTCAATGAGAGTCATAAACCAAACAATCCTTGAAATGATAATATACACTTCCTTCCTGATCGATACTAACGATTATAGCAAATTTTATGAAATGTAACTTCACAATACCTGATGTTTTCGAAAGGTTAAAAAACAAATATAGTTTTTCTTATGAAAAGATTGAACACATTTTTATGAGACCAAGACAATGTACTCTGAACAGTAGATTAAGAGAGTTTCAGTTTAAAATGTTACACGGCATTGCTTATACAAATCATCACTTGTTCCGTTTTAAAATCTCACAGAATAATCTTTGTTGTTATTGTAAAAAAGAGGAAGAAACATATCGCCATCTATTTTTGGAATGTCAATATGCTTGTCTGGTTTGGGATAATTGTAAGAAGATGTTTGGTTTTATTTCAACGGGCAATTTAAGCTGGGAGGAAATTCTTGTAGGTGTAGAATTAAAGGACGAAGGAAAGGAATGTTTAGTCAATCATTTTCTAATCTTTGTTAAATTTTTAATCTTCAAAGGGAGGGAAAAGGGTGCACTTATAACCATGGATGAAATTAAAAGGAAATTTAAAGAAGAAGAATGGGAAGAAAGAAGGCTGGCGCTAGGTAGAGGTAAGATGTCTCTACATTTAAGGAAATGGGAAAATCTGAATTAAAAGAATATATAGGGAGAGTGAGGCAAAGTTATATATACAACGAGAGACAAAACCACACAAAAAATACAAAAATAAATAAATACGGAGAATTGTAGTCCCTTCCATGTAGAGTATAGGCATAAAAAGGGGAGGGTGCTATGAGGCGCCGAATGTACCAATATTATATAGAACAATTATTTGTTATATAATCATTATTTATTAAATAATAACTATTATTTATATATAATTTACATTTTATTTGTAAATAACTACTATTATATAAAATATCATTTCTAATTATTTATATATAATTCCAAGTAATACTTCATTATTTGTAAATAATAATAGTTCGACATTCCATTATTTATAAATAATGATTATTTGTTTTTCATTATTTATAAATAATGATTATTTGTTTTTCATTATTTATAAATAATGATTATTTGTTTTTCATTATTTACAAATAATGATTATTTGTGTTTCATTATTTATAAATAATGATTATTTGTTTTTCATTATTTATAAATAATGATTATTTGTTTTTCATTATTTATAAATAATTTGTTGAGTTTTCCATTATTTATAAATAATGATTATTTGTTAAATAATGAAAACGTCTACTTCATTATTTATAAATAATTTTTTCGAGTGCACCATTATTCTCATTATTTATAAATAATCATTATTTAATGTTCGAGTTTTCCATTATTTATAAATAAAGATTATTTGTTAAATAATGAAATATCTACTTCATTATTTATATATAATAATTTTGTTTCAATATCCATTATTTATAAATAATCATTATTTATAAACAATTTTTACAGTTTGCCATTATATACAAATAATCATTATTTATATACAAATAACCATTATTTATTAAATAATGCCATTATTTATTAAATAATGCCATTATTTATTAAATAATGGAAAACTCGCTATAACATGCAAATGTGGGACCGCCCATGATATGAATATTCATGATGCGATTTCCTTTTTCGTGATTTTTCTTCACAAATTTTTGTCCATTTCCTCTTCATAATGACATTTCTTGAAGCAATTTTCTAGGGATATGGTCTGATTGTAATATTCTTCATTTTCTATATAACCTTGTCTTCGTAGAAATATCAAAAAGTGTAATTTTATACGATTTTTCCTACAGTTCACAATCCCCATAGGCGCGCGTGTATCGTAGGGACAACCGGTGAATCGACGGAGTGCTCTTCATCGAAATACTACGTTGGTTGGTCCCCGGAAGTGGCGGGCGGAATTTAGCCCGAATCCTCGATGGAAGTCGATCAAGTGCATATGAGCTGAGAGAGTGAAATATCAGTGTACTTGTACAGGCCCTTCTACTTTTTATAAATATTTATTGTTGCTTTTTTTGTTAAGTTAATTTTTCCTGGTGTAGAGATAAGTTTCAGTTCTAATAATGCACTTCAAATACATTTTGGAGTGTCTGTTTGAGGCGTTTGGGGCGATTTCACCCTGGCCCCAAAATGCTCGCAACGACAATACGGGGCCATGGTGACCCCTAAATTTTTAAAAACTTATTTTTCTATTGAAAATTATCACAAAATTCACCAAAAGTGTGCACGAAAGCCTTCGTATTTCACTTTTAAAACTCCAAAAAGTGCCCAAATGACAAGCTTGGTCGCTTCGCTGTGTCGCTTTCAACTTGAGAACGTTTACGCGTACCCAGGACCAAAATCCAGTTAAAACCAATTAGGGTAAAACCAATTGAAACCAGTTGGCCAACTGGTTTCAATAGGGAAATTGGAACAACTGGTTCCAATTGAAAACCAGTTGCCAATTGGTTCCAGTTAAAACCAATTGGTTCCAATTGAAAACCAGTTGCCAATTGGTTCCAGTTAAAACCAATTGAGCAACTGGAACCAGTTGGCAATTTGTGTCAATTGGTTCCAGTTGTTCCAATTTCCCTATTAAAACCAGTTGAATCCAATTGGAGGCAACTGGTTTCAATTGGTTCCAGTTGAAACCAATTGGAGGCAACTGGTTTCAACTGGAACCAGTTGAAACCAATTGGTTTCCAACTGGATCCAATTGGAACTTCCAGTTGGAATGAACTTAATTAGTTACAAATTAATTAGCATTTGCACTAACTATTGCTCATGCCAACACAGAAGCAGTGTTATATGTCTATTAATACCAATGTAAAGGGCATTGATAAAATAGAGACTTTCATATGTACATATATTTATATGGAAGATCTTCAAATATATGTATTTTCATTTGATGTAATTTGGTAACAGTTAGTGGTGTACTAAGTATCCTTTAATCTGTTTTAATTATAATCTATAACATTTATAAACATGGTTTTCACTGCAAAGTATTCTAAATACTTATCTTTAAAAAGTGTGGTACTTGTAATTGAAAAGAGAAAAATAGATACATTGTTAATGATGATGAATCTCATAAAACGTTAATCTGTGCACACTGGCAGATAATATGCAAATTAACTGGTTTCAATTGGATCCAGTTGGGTAACTGGAAAATTTCCAATTGGAAACCAATTGGAAATCATTTCCAGTTACCCAACTGGTTCCAGTTAGGATTTCCAGTTGCCCAACTGGTTCCAGTTGGGATTTCCAGTTACTCAACTGGTTCCAGTTAGAAATCATTTCCAAGTGGAAGTCATTTCCAGTTACCCAACTGGTTCCAGTTAGGATTTCCAGTTGCCCAACTGGTTCCAGTTGGGATTTCCAGTTACTCAACTGGTTCCAGTTAGAAATCATTTCCAATTGGAAGTCATTTCCAGTTACCCAACTGGTTCCAGTTGGGATTTCCAGTTGCCCAACTGGTTCCAGTTAGGATTTCCAGTTACTCAACTGGTTCCAGTTAGAAATCATTTCCAATTGGAAGTCATTTCCAGTTACCCAACTGGTTCCAGTTAGGATTTCCAGTTGCCCAACTGGTTCCAGTTGGGATTTCCAGTTACTCAACTGGTTCCAGTTAAAAATCATTTCCAATTGGAAGTCATTTCCAGTTACCCAACTGGTTCCAGTTAGGATTCCCAGTTGCCCAACTGGTTCCAGTTGGGATTTCCAGTTACTCAACTGGTTCCAGTTAGAAATCATTTCCAATTGGAAGTCATTTCCAGTTACCCAACTGGTTCCAGTTAGGATTTCCAGTTGCCCAACTGGTTCCAGTTGGGATTTCCAGTTACTCAACTGGTTCCAGTTAGAAATCATTTCCAATTGGAAGTCATTTCCAGTTACCCAACTGGTTCTAGTTAGGATTTCCAGTTGCCCAACTGGTTTCAATTGGTTTCAACTGGAAATTATTAAATTCCAGTTAAGACCAATTGAAACCAGTTAAAACCAATTGAAACCAATTGAAACCAATTGAAACCAATTGAAACCAGTTGGAAATCCAACTGGTTTCAATTGGATTTTGGTCCTGGGTAGCTGCTTCCCCCCCACCCCCCTCCTCCGAAAGAAATTCTGTATACGGCCATGCTCTAAAGAGCCTGGCACATTGATTTATGTATACTTCATTTTCATTATTTTTATCTCATTATCATCATGGCCTTACGCAGAATTTTTTCCGGGGGGGGGGGGGGTGGGGGGAGCAGGACGCGCGTAAACTTTCTCATAAAAATCTTAAAAAAGCGAAGCGACCAAGCTTGTCATTTGAGCTTGGTCGCCTCGCTGTCTCGCTTTCAAGATTTTTTTGAGAAACTTTATGCGCGTCCTAGCTGCTCCCCCCCCCCCCCCCCCCGGTAAAAATTCTGTGTAAGGCCATGATGATAATGTGATAAAAATAATGAAAATGAAAAGTACATATAAATCAATGTGCCATATGCTCTTTTGAGCATGGCCGTTCACAGAATTTCTTTCGGGGGGTGGGGGCCAGACGCGCGTAAACGTTCTCAAGTTGAAAGCGAGACAGCGAAGCGACCAAGCTTGTCATTTGGGCACTTTTTGGAGTTTTAAAAGTGAAATACGAAGGCTTTCGTGCACACTTTTGGTGAATTTTGTGATAATTTTCAATAGAAAAATAAGTTTTTAAAAATTTAGGGGTCACCATGGCCCCGTATTGTCGTTGCGAGCATTTTGGGGCCAGGGTGAAATCGCCCCAAACGCCTCAAACAGACACTCCAAAATGTATTTGAAGTGCATTATTAGAACTGAAACTTATCTCTACACCAGGAAAAATTAACTTAACAAAAAAAGCAACAATAAATATTTATAAAAAGTAGAAGGGCCTGTACAAGTACACTGATATTTCACTCTCTCAGCTCATATGCACTTGATCGACTTCCATCGAGGATTCGGGCTAAATTCCGCCCGCCACTTCCGGGGACCAACCAACGTAGTATTTCGATGAAGAGCACTCCGTCGATTCACCGGTTGTCCCTACGATACACGCGCGCCTATGGGGATTGTGAACTGTAGGAAAAATCGTATAAAATTACACTTTTTGATATTTCTACGAAGACAAGGTTATATAGAAAATGAAGAATATTACAATCAGACCATATCCCTAGAAAATTGCTTCAAGAAATGTCATTATGAAGAGGAAATGGACAAAAATTTGTGAAGAAAAATCACGAAAAAGGAAATCGCATCATGAATATTCATATCATGGGCGGTCCCACATTTGCATGTTATAGCGAGTTTTCCATTATTTAATAAATAATGGCATTATTTAATAAATAATGGCATTATTTAATAAATAATGGTTATTTGTATATAAATAATGATTATTTGTATATAATGGCAAACTGTAAAAATTGTTTATAAATAATGATTATTTATAAATAATGGATATTGAAACAAAATTATTATTTATAAATAATGAAGTAGATATTTCATTATTTAACAAATAATCTTTATTTATAAATAATGGAAAACTCGAACATTAAATAATGATTATTTATAAATAATGAGAATAATGGTGCACTCGAAAAAATTATTTATAAATAATGAAGTAGACGTTTTCATTATTTAACAAATAATCATTATTTATAAATAATGGAAAACTCAACAAATTATTTATAAATAATGAAAAACAAATAATCATTATTTATAAATAATGAAAAACAAATAATCATTATTTATAAATAATGAAAAACAAATAATCATTATTTGTAAATAATGAAAAACAAATAATCATTATTTATAAATAATGAAAAACAAATAATCATTATTTATAAATAATGAAAAACAAATAATCATTATTTATAAATAATGGAATGTCAACTATTATTATTTACAAATAATGAAGTATTACTTGGAATTATATATAAATAATTAGAAATGATATTTTATATAATAGTAGTTATTTACAAATAAAATGTAAATTATATATAAATAATAGTTATTATTTAATAAATAATGATTATATAACAAATAATTGTTCTATATAATATTGGTACATTCGGCGCCTCATAGGGTGCTCCTAACCTAGGGACGGGGGGGGGGGGAGGGGTGGGAGGTAGAACAACACTTTTTATCTTTTTTTTTCTCTCTTATCATTCATACATCTTGTTAATATTTCATTTTGTAATTGCTGAAACGCATTAGTATTAATTTCTAGTATCTTTGAAGTTTGATGTATAGTTTGTATAATTATATTTGTTATGGATTTATTGTATAATTTGTAATCATGTTTCAAATAGTTTGTATAACTTGCTTATGGAATGTGAATGTTTATTTTGATTTGAGAGAATACAATAAAACATCCTTTTAAAAAAAAAAAGCAAATTTAGAATGAGCCAAGAGATAAACGAATTCATACGTGTATGTGAAGTTACAAACCCTTTTGGGGGGATAAATACTAATAATGATAATGCAACTTATACATGTAATAGAGCCCACGTATATCCCATCTCTGTCCTATACACATTTCATATTTTGTCAGAAAACTGCGTGATGACCTATCTCATCCCTAGTCATGTGTGTTATAGCGATATAGAGTAGCCCCTACTTGGTTTATGAACAACAAAACAAATATTAAATATATAATCTACCCGGGAATCTTACCTTAAGAATTAATCTTCTCAGGATGACAGCATATCAGATATGGAACACGGGATGGAACAGTTTGGCATAAAAATGAAGTTGTGTTACATGTATTATCATACAGTTAGTGGAATTGGAAATGAAAGCTTGCCTTTACGGATGTTTAACGAAAATATTTCAAAGGCAGACACCAGTCACAAGAGCCAGACACTTGAGCCAGACACCCCCCCCCCCCTATCTCTCTCTCCCAGCACGCGACGGGGAGTTTGTTTAGTCACCCGCAACGTTCGGCACGCGCATAATGGGACACTAACTTGGAACGATTTTTGTGATAAATACGGCGAACATGTGGTTGAAAAATTTGTTATATCTCCAGAAAATGCACGTATATGCAGCTAAATTTGGTATCAGTGTAAAGCATAAACTATAACAGAGACCGTCATGGTATTTACAGCGCAGCAATCGGCAGCAATTTGTAAAAGAAATGCTCATGAAAAAAAAAGTTGCTAAAACCCCCCATTGTGAAATGGTTTCGTCCAAAATTGCCTCTGAAGGGATTATCATTTTATCTTGAAAATCTTTGATCACTTAAAACAATCATTCATCAAAGAGCACCGTGAATTAGAAATAAATTAAGCAATCCGTTTTGTTAAAACAGTGAAATATCTAAAACGTGTCATTTACACATGCGGTAGCCGTAAAGAGTCATTTCCCGGTAATATTGAATAAAAATGGAGAAATATTGTATGGAGGCATTCTACAGGTTCTTATCTTTGCTTAGAACATGAAAAAAACAAAATTTGTTCCATGACCAAAAATTAGTTTGGGCGCACTTTTGCTCTCTCCTGGCCCACTGTGCAGCGGCCGTACGGCGAGTCGAAACCAGCGGTTTTATTCATTTATATTCAAACCACCTATATTTAGCTGGTACAAAAATGTTAAAACGGATGTTTTCAACTCGCCGTACGGCCGCTGTAGAACAAATCTGACCGAGGAATAAAGAGGCCACTTTTCCGGCGGAGGCGACGGCAGTGTCGATATAACAGCGTCATATCAACCTTGAAGGTTAAGTTTTTGAAATTTCATTATAACTTTGAAGGTATAGGAGAACAGTTCATGATACTTATCAGAGTATTCAGGTATTACTGATCGTCTTGCACAAGTTTTAGATCACATGATTTAGGTCAAAGGTCATTTAGAGTCACTGAACTTTGGCCATATTGGGGGTATTTTTTGAAATATCATAACTTCTAAAATTCATTGATCCAGTTCATGATGAAACTTGAACATTTTTTTTGTTTTGTAATAGTATTTATTAAAATCATTCAGTTCAAAATCATACAAGTAACGCTGTTCACAAAGTCAAATAAATAATAATTCATAATACAAAAAAAAATTGAGAATATAACATTCAAATCATCTAGAACAAAGTAGATACTTAGTCTGTAGAAAAAAAATACAAATATGACAAAAAAGAATTTATAGCGACGCAATAATTGAACTGAATGAGTAATAGAAGAAAAAACACCCCCCATCCCAACTGCCCCCCCCCCCCCAAATCCCATCCAAGCCCAGGAAGCGCGGCCTGCTTCCCTCCCCTAAACCCCAACTACCCACCATTATTAAAGTATTAAACATATTAAAGTATCATCGATCATTTGGACAAATTTCAGGTCACATGATCAACCGGACAGTCCGACCCTGGACATATATGTATTGCCAATGCTATTTTTGGGGATGCAGTTGTACGACCATCTATACATGTATCTGCGCTGGACGCTGGTCATTAGCCTTTAGGTTTGTTTGTCATATTGGTCGTACGACTGCATTTCCCAACATGGCAATACATGTGATGAAATGAGATTTGAAAAAAAAAAGAATTAAGAATTAAAATGTGAACTTTAAGAACCTACTCTTTTGGTATTTCAAACATCATTATCCACAGATGAAAACTCTTAGCTCATGCAAATGGTTATAGACCGATCTATTTTTAATTTCTGGTCTAATGAACTGTTCAATTAAAGAGACCGTAGTTGCATGAAACAATGCCTTCTACATTCTAGAATTGGGAAAATGACCTACGGACACTTACGTAAGCCTTTTGATGGAAGATGCATGGAAGTGAGGGGGAGGGGGAAACTTGCCCTAAAAATTCAAGAAAAGCATAAAACAACAGAAGGAAAATAGTGGAAAGCTTGTTTGGGAAGGGGTCATGCAGCGTCTTGTCTCGCTTGTCGATTTCGCTTCTCCAGCCCTCTCGGGAGTCCTCTGTGGTTATCTCGCTTAATGTCGACGGCTCGCTTATGATTTTCAAAAATTTTCTATTAGCCCTTTTCTTGATTGCTTCCTAATATCTGAACTCCAACATGAGGGTCTTGCTCATGTAACATTACAAACTAGACAGAAATTTTTCTTTTCTATTTATTTATTTATCTATTCATTCATTCATCCATCCATCCATTTATTTATTCATTTATTTATTTATTTATTTATCGATTTATTATTTTATTTATTTATCTATTTATTTATTTATTTATATATATATATGTATTTATTTATTTATTTATTCATTCATTCATTTATTTATTATGACCTCAATTGAGTGTAAGTACTGTAAATTAAACATTGATTTCTTAATAAACACAAATTCTGCCCTAAATTAAGGCTTTTGTTTAAAAGACTTGCTTACTCAGCTCGCTCGCCAGCAGCGTAGCTAGGATTTTGTCAGCAGAGGAGCACGGGGGTTGGGGTTGGTATTTTGCAGGGGGTACCAAAATGGATTCATTTATCAAGTATTTATTATTAAGTACATATTAGCTTTATTAAGTATCTGACAAGGCGTATTTGAATAATGCGAGCGCGAAGCGCAAGCAGCTTTTTTGTATATGCCATGAAATTTAGAGCTGAAAGTTAGAAAGTTAAACAATTCGTAAGGGTAATCATGAACATGATTCGTATCTAATTGTAATGTTACAAATTTCAGAAATTTATGATATTCTGACATGAGAACGGAGCATTTAAAGGGATGGTCCGTGCTGAAAGTATTTATAGCTTAATAGATAGAGTAGAATTCACTGAGCAAAATGCCGAAAATTTCATCAAAATCGGATAACAATTCAAAAAGTTATTGAATTTTAAAGTTTAGCAATATTTTGTGAAAACAGTCGTCATGAATATTCATTAGGTGGGCTGATGATGTCACATCCCCACTTGTTTTGTATTTTATTATATGAAATTAGGTTTATTCAAATTTTTTCCTCCAAGATCTAGAAAAATTGGATTGACAACTGATTTAGTGCATTAGATATTCATTGCTACAACTTATTTCATTATAAGGGAGACATATTATTCACACAAGTATAAAATAATGAAAAAAAAAAATGATTTTATGTAATAATTTAAGAAAACGGAAAGTGGGGTGTGACATCATCAGCCCACCTAATGAATATTCATGACGACTGTTTTCACAAAATGTAGCTAAACTTTAAACTTCAATAACTTTATTATTTGTTATCCGATTTTGATGAAATTTTCGGCATTTTGCTCGGTGAACTTTATTCTATGTATTAAGATATAAATATTTTTAGCAAGGACCATCCCTTTAATACATATTTTTTTTAATAACTAGGCTATTGATACGAGCGCGAAACGCAATTTGTTTTTTTATATTCCAATCCGTAAACAGGAAATTTTAATGACGTTTGGAAATAAAGAATGTTATTTATCTGTTAAAAAAAAGCCAGTACAAGCCGAGCTGGAAACATTCTAAGGCGCGATAGCTCAATCGGTAGTGACAATGAGTGAGGGGGTTTCGGATTCCGGTGGCCTGGGTTCGATTCCCACTTGGTGCGCTAGTGCCAAGTAAGGCATTAAAATGCTTTACTAGTAATGGTAGTAAGGCATTTAAATCCTCATTAGAGGTCCCTCGGAGAGTACCTTAAGCCATCGGTCCTCTCCTCTGGTTGTTTGCTTATAATCTTTCATGCTTTCTTAGCAAATGAGGTAAAATAAAAATCACCAAATTCTGAACAATAATCAGTATTTAATTATTGGATTTGATGCGAGCGCGAAACGTGAGCTGAAAATTTCGAATTAAACGAAGCATTTTAAACATATTTTGATGAAGAAAAAGTTGCATATCTTACTAAACAAAATATAAGCGTAAAGCGCGAGCTAAAATTGGGAGAGACTATAGAGCTAAAAATTTGACATACAGTATGCACATTTATTTAATAATGGACTGGATGTGTATTTAAATGTGAGCGCGAAGGGCGAGCTAAAATTTTTTAATTTGCTAAGACGTTGACACTTCAAGCATGTTTTTTTTAAACAGATATAAAGTTGTTTATCTTATTTATTAAAAAAAAATACCAGCGCGAAGCTCGAGTCGAAAATTTATTTGGCATCTTTTTGTAATCCCGAGTAGGGTGCCTATCTCGCTAAACCAAAAAAAAATACACTCAAATCGCTAGCAGAATACTTTGGGTATATTGTCTTGAAAACGGGATATTTTCAGCCCCATGTAATCATTTCGGACACTACACATGACCATAGGCAGAGGCAGTTGCGGCCAGACATTTTGTAACTCGTTTTAAGTATGTACTTATTCATGTAATTATGTTTATAATGTACGGTATATTCAATTTTACATTCAAAGTGCCCTCCCGATAAATTTTGCATGTCCCCTTTTGGAAAATATATCTTCCATCTTACTTGAAAATTCTTTTAATATTTGTGACATTATAACGATCGATATTCAATAGATAAATCCATTTAAATCAAAGAATTTAAGTTGTAAAAAAACTTCAGAACTATTGTTTGTTTTCACAAACTTTTATTTTTAGTAAATCACGATTTTATATTTCATGCTGCCATATATGTGTGTGTAAAATTGCAAAATGAAATGCATATTTAGTAGACTTATAATTTGAAACTCCAAATATAAATGCTCGCATATCAAAGGGAGTCAAAATCTCTTACAAATTCCGTCAAAATATCAAAATGCGTAAAAAACTTCAAACTATTGATAGTTTTCACAAACTTTTATTTTGAGGAAATCGCGGTTTTATGTTTCACTGTGCCGTACATGTGTGTGTAATATTCAAATTTGAAATGCATATTTATGAAACTTATAATTTGAAACTCTAATAAAAAATAATTGCATATCAAAGATAATCAAAAATATTATAATAATCCGTCAAAATATCAAAATGCGTGATTTTCGACATTCTTTCAGATTTTACGCTAAAAATGACACTTTCACGCAAAAGTGCGCTTGGCATCCGGCCGTACGCTATTCCTAATCGTTTCAAATGGCTGTGCGTAATTATCGGCTCTTTAGACATAACTTCATATATATTTCACTTCAGAAAAAATATGAATAATACAGATAATTTATAAACGAAGATATCACAATCATTGTCTGGATGCAAATTTCGCAAACCTGATATAAATAGGCTTAAGGAATACTGATTACAGTCATATTTTTTTCAAGGCAAATATTAACGCTATGAAAGTAATAAAATCTGTTTAGCAGGTTTGGTAGTTGAAAATATTTATAGATACTGGTCTGAAAGTTTTGCAGGAAACATGGATCTAAATACTGAAAATATTAATTAAAATTGGTCTGTTGCGCAAAAGCTTCGCTCTATACGTTGGCTATATTTCGTTAGGCGACAATGTATCAGACTGATTAATTTATTTCTTAATGCCTATTCATTTCGCATATTTACAAAGGGTAGCCCGAGTCAGCAATGCTGCTTTTCTTGAGGGCCCTTAAAAACAAGACACTGAAACATTTCATAAATACGTCCAGAGTTTCTAACGAAATATAATACTAGTACTGTTTGAATAATATAAAGGAAAGATAAAGAAATGACAGTGAATATGGGTAAAGCAATTAAATACAGTCAACTATTCGAAATAAATAACAAAGCTTACATCAAAAACGTGTTAAAGTCTAAACAGAAGTAATAATTACTTCTGTATAAATATATAGGTTAATTAATTATCAATTTTAATTCCTTGCAAATTCGACTACTTTTATATGATCGAATACGACATACCTAAAGAAATAAATCAGAAAGCTATTCCAATGCTCACATTTCGAGATCTCCAACTCAGTTCTGGCGGAGGGGACAAATGTCAGCGTTAGGTTTATGACAAACGTAATGGCCTGTAATCACAACGGTGGATTTTGCGATAATCATGGGTACAACTAAAGAAAGTACACAGGGCCAATCCACCATGGGTTCGATTTTGTGATTCACAAACGTGGACTCGACTTAATCCATGGATTCTCCGCCTTCTTTTACGTCATGAATTTTCAGTTCGTCAATTAGACGAATCTGGCGTTTTCTGAACAATGAACTCCAATCGACCAATCACAGAGCACCATTGCTAGAGCTGCTCGACAAGTTGTCCACGTAAGCAAAATTGAGGGGGTCTCATAGAGATATATACTAATAACTATGGGGGGTCTCTTGTCTTGAGCTTCTTCTGATCATGCGCACAATCTTCTGATCATGCGCAGAGTGGAACTAAGAACTGGCTTATCTTCTGATCATGCGCAGAGTGGAACTACGAACTGGCTTATTAAGCCAGTTCGTAGTTCCACTCTGCGCATGATCAGAAGATTGTGCGCATGATCAGAAGAAGGTCATTTGTACTAAAGTGACATGGTGGTTTAAAATTTAATGAGATAAGCACCAACTTCGATGTCTTGATTATTCATATATTCTTTTGAATTATGTTCATTTACATCCACAAAAAACAACAATGCGTCCACGAACGACTGGTATTTCAGTTTGCCAAGTACAATGTACAAAATGCTTTTATATGCGTTCAAAGTAGAAATGCAACAAATACCTTCATAGAGTGTTCATTGGTGTGCTATTCTAGTCACCTGGTCTATTCAATTTCTTCATCCTGCTATGTAAGGCATGCTTACGTAATATCTTGCTTTGAAATCTGCCTATCCCAATGAAAGAAATGAAAGGTCATTTGACCAAAATTGTCCATTCGGTAACTACGAACTGGTCTATAGCTGGCTGCTATCATTTCAAGCTTTCAGCTTACGATAGCTGGCCTCTGCATTTAAATTTATTTGCTATTGTTTACATGAATTATGTCTATATCTACTTAACTACTAGACAATTGTCACCTTTGTAATTTGATCATTATGTATGTTTGATGTTATATCATTGTTATAAATTTGTAATTTTGATTTATTGATAAATGCAGAAATACCTGCTTAAAAAAATTGAATTGTGAGTATAATTTCACAGTTTTGTACAGTTTAATCATGGAGCTATTAACACAAATAGATCCATGATTTAATCGTTATAGTTTTTTGTCATAATATATAGATATACAGTAGGTAAGATCTTGTGCAAAACGGCAGGATAATGATTGAAAGCTTTTCTTTCTGAGGGTCTGCCGGGGGAGGGGGTCACTGCCGTTGAATCGGCTTGGCAAAAGCATCCTTAACGCGGGTTCAAGGGCAAGCCTCATGGAATCTCTAAATGCGGATTTTGTGCAGATGTCCCAAACTGCAAACTACACGGATTTCATTAATTGTCAGACTAATCGAAACTCTGAACCAGGAAATTTCTATTTTCATAAGTTGAGAAAGTTAATGGGGCAAAAATGTTTTTATCAGTTTTTATTGCATGATAATTCCCGAGGACAATTCACTGCCTCAGAGCTATTTTCTTAGAGAATCAGGCAGATTAAATAATAGTCAGAAGAAGGGGTCGGTGGATTTCTTTCATATTCTGAACCTTAAGTACATAGAGCGAAATTGAGGTTAAAATTGTGTAATCATTATTCCATTTATAGTTACCCCACCCCCTAAAATTGGCCCTTTTGACCTTGAATTCGTCAATTAATAGTAATTTTCCTGACTCCGTAAACAAGATTTAAAATGATGCTATTTAAATGAAATTTTTAGGCTTTTAGATTTCATATCACCCCTTTTCGGAAATGTAAACAAAACTGGGAAGCTTCCATTTTTAGAATAGGGGTAATGCCATTTTTTGACAATATTCATGGCTGTATACAAAAAAAATCTTTTTCAGGCTGATTTTTTTCATAGAATATGTACCAGACCTTGGTCAATTGGATACAAATTTCAAATCCGTGGAGTGCCTTTTTTTGTCAGTAGCTGCTTAAAAATTGCCCTTTTCAAAAGAAAGTGAAAGGGGACCCTATACCTGGTTGCAATAAATACTTGTATTCAACCCACAAAAAGAAGTTAACAAGTGGAATGCCTCTGGCGGTCTCACCTGCATCACGCGATTCAATATAGCAGCAGTGCTGACTTTGAAAACTACTATAACTTGCACAAGATGTTCAGTGATACTTGGTTACTCTTATGTACACGTTTTATGAACTAGACCAATACACTTACAGAGATATGATGGTAATTCAACAAATACCCCCAACCTGGCCAAAGTTCATTGACCTTTCATGACCTTTGACCTTGAACATGTGACCTAAAACTCGCACAGGATGTTCAGTGATACTTGATTACTCTTATGTCCAAGTTTCATGAGTCAGATCCATAAACTTTCAAAGTTATGATGGTAATTCAACAGATACCCCCATTATGGCCAAAGTTCATTGACCTTTGACCTTGGTCATGTGACCTGAAATGCGCACAGGATGTTCAGTGATACTTAATTACTCTTATGTCCAAGTTTTATGAACTAGACCAATATACTTTCAAAGTTATGATGGTAATTCAACAAATACCCCCAATTTGGCCAAAGTTCATTGACCCTAAATGACCTTTGACCTTCATCATGTGACGTGAAACTCGTGCAGGATGTTTAGTAATACTCGATTAAGCTTATGTCTAAGTTTCATGAACTAGGTCCATAAACTTTCACAAAGTTATGATGGTAATTCAACAGATACCCCCATTATGGCCAAAGTTCACTGACCTTTGACCTTGGTCATGTGACCTGAAATGCGCACAGGATGTTCAGTGATACTTGATTACTCTTATGTCCAAGTTTTATGAACTAGACCAATACACTTTCAGAGTTATGATGGATATTCAACAAATCCCCCAACATGGCCAAAGTTCATTGACATTTGACCTTGGTATATGACCTGAGACTCGCTGAGGATGTTCAGTGATACTTGATTACTCCTATGTTTAAGTTTCATGAATCAGATCCATTAACATTCAAAGTTATTATGGCAATTCAACATATCCCCCAACATGGCCAAAGTTCATTGACCCTAAATGACCTTTGACCTTGATCATGTGACCTGAAATGCGCACAGGATGTTCAGTAATACTTGATTACTATTATGTCCAAGTTTCATGAATCAGACCCATAAACTTTCAAAGTTATGATGGTAATTCAACAGTACCCCCAATTCGGCCAAAGTTCATTGACCCTAAATGACCTTTGACCTTCATCATGTGACGTGAAACTCGTGCAGGATGTTCAGTAATACTTGATTAACCTTATGTCCAAGTTTCATGAATCAGATCCATAAACATTCAAAGTTATTATGGCAATTCAACATATCCTCCAACATGGCCAAAGTTCATTGACCCTAAATGACCTTTGACCTTGATCATGTGACCTGAAACTCGGGCAGGATGTTTAATAATACTTGATTGGACTTATGTCTAAGTTTCATGAACTACGTCTATATAATTTCTAAGTTATGCTGTCATTTCAAAATCGGTTAAGATTTTGGTAAAAGCGGCGCCTATAGTCTCACTCTGCTATGCAAGTGAGACAAAAAACAGCTAGCACTACGCGCTGGTATTATTTAACATTCAAGTAGATTTAGTGAGATACGTATTCTCTTCATGTATTACAAAAAATAGTAATTTTAAGTGTGTTACCGTTTCAAGTCAGTATATGGCTTATTTTCATCTCGCTCCTCACATCAACTATTTTGTAACATGACCTAGGTTTTGGGTCAGGATGTTTTTTTTAGCTCGCGCTTCGCGCTCGCATCAATTGTATTTGTTGAATTACCATCATAACTCTGTATTAAAGTGTATAGGTCTAGTTCATAAAACTTGGACATAAGAGTAATCAAGTATCACTGAACATCCTGTGCGAGTTTCAGGTCACATGACCAAGGTCAAAGGTCATTTAAGGTCATTGAACTTTGGCCACTTTGGATGTAATTATTAGATTGCTGTCATAAGTTTTAAAGTTTATAGATATAGTATATAAAATGTGGATATAGGGGGTAATCAAGTATCACTGACAAGTCTTAGGTCGCATGATCAAGGTCCAATGTCATTTATTGTCGATGAACGTAGTATTGTATCATTATATGAATGGTGTTTTTTGTGAATAATTATTTCATAGTAGTTTTCAAAGTCAGCACTGCTGCTATATTGAATTGCATGATGCAGGTGAGACTGTCAGAGGCACTCCACTTGTTCAACTTAATTTCGCGCTATTGCCGCTTGGTTTATGCACTGTAAAAATGATGTGCTAATTTAGCACTTACAGTGCTTGTATAGTGACTGCACTACGAGTGCTGAACTAGAAAATCAGCACTCGTAGTGCAGTCACTATACAAGCACTGTAAGTGCTAAATTAGCACTTCATTTTTTACAGTGTGTGTTTACTATTTACTCATAAGCTTTGATGATAACGATACAAGAAAAAAGAAAGGACTGAAAACCAGACTTTTTGGAGGAGATTTAGTCCCATATGTTACATTTCGTTTGAGCGCAATGAATAATAATGTTCCAGAGAGGATATTCCATATGTTGTCACCAGGCATGACAAACCCTTAAAAGGTCGCCAGGGATGAATTTTCAGTTCAATAGCCTTATTGATATATGAGTGCTTCTCAGCTTTAAAAATATCACTAACACTATCATTAACAATACAAAGAGATGAACGCTCATTATCTATGGATTAACGTTAAGGACCTTTCACACGTGAATCTTGAATCATCATTGTAATGATGATTGCTATTCCGCCCTTCACACGGTAATAAAGCTATAAATGACGAATATTTAGCACGTGCGAAACCAACTAGAACATGATTAGAATCACGAACGCTAATCAAAGTCACGATTACAATAGCAATCATCATTCAAGATTCATGTGTGAAAAGGCCCATTGTAATCGTAACTGTGATTAGCGATCGTGATTTTAATCATGTTCTAGTTTGGTTTCACACGTGCTAAACATGCGCCATTAGACTAATTTTTCACTGGAATCATCATTCAAATTACGAAAGGGCGGCAAGTCTATTGAAGCACATGGCCTCTCACCACTACCGTAAATCCGGACCGAGCAGGGGGGTGACAGCAATATTGACCTGCAAAAAAATTGAGGACACCCCCACTATACCTAAGGCTATGTATACGGGGGTATATAACCGTGTGCTTAATCCTTTTATCTTTCAGTTAAAGGCCTCTAAAGATTTTTTTCAATGGATATGATTATGAATTTACTGTGTTATAAACTACTGAACTAAAGTTAATATCTAATGCGAGGGAGCAAATTTTCAGTAATTGGAATACATATTGACTAAATCGGGTTTTTTATGAGGTGTGTTTATTAGATGATGTGGCGAATGAGCAAAGCGAGCTAACAAATTTTCAGTAGATGGAAGAAAGAATGTATCAAATCACGGGCTATATGTACAGGGATAGGCCGAATATAACTGCGTCCATAATACTACCATCTTTCACCATCTATCACAACCCAGGTAACAATACAGCGTTGGACCAACGTTGGATCAACGTTGGGAAATTTTTTGCCAACGTTGCCTCAACGTTGGCAGGCCAACGTTGCATCATCGATAGAAGTGCACGCGCATACATCGTCAGACCAACAACATTTCCAACGTTAGTTCAACGTTGTCCAGCAACAATGTTTCAACGTTGTCTGGCAACGTTGATCCAATGTTGGCTAAATAGTCAAATACAACATTGCTACAACGTTGGTAAGCAACGTTGTATCATCGATAGAAGTGCACGTCCATACATCGTCAGACCAACAACATTTCCAACGTCAGTTCAACGTTGTCCACCATCAATGCTCCAACGTTGGTATAATGTCGGCTGAGTCATCAATAACAGCGTTGCTGCAACGTTGATGGGCAACGTTGAAGCAGCGATGGACGTGCACTTGCATACATCGTCAGTCCAACTATGTTTACAACGTTGGTTCAACGCTGTCCAGCAACAATGCTCCAACGTTGTCTGGCAACATTGCTCCAACATTGTTACAACGTTGTCACAACGTTGCTCCAACGTTATTCCAACGTATGGCAGTAATTAACAAAACATTAATTGGTTTCAAGGTGAAGTCCACCATTACAACTCTACACTCAAATCTTTATCATCATATGTCTTATCCTATCCTAAAATCCTACATCCTAATCCTATATCCTATTCCTATCATCCTACACCTATCCACTGTATCCTGTCATTGACTCCTATATATAGAGCAACTTTGCTATACTTGGCAGAATACAGTTAATATCATTTTCCACACTTAACCTTGAATATTTCACTTAGAATAATATGTTTTGATTATATATGATATGGTAATGGAGCCACATACTTTTCTGAAACTTTTCATGGTGGAAATATTGAATAAACATAAATACTCTAATTATTATAGCAATATTACCTAAAATTTTGGTCATTTACTGATGTAATGAATATTCATGAGTGCATAATCATTGTCCAGATGAGGCAGGTATGGCAGCGTTGGTCCAATGTTGGTCCAACGTTGGGTGACGTTGATCCAACGTTGGTATAATGTTGATGGAAAGTTGATTCAACTTTAGTCCAATGTTAGTCCAACGTTGGCGTAAACGTTGATTCAATGTTTGTCTAATATCGGTTAAATGTTGTTGTAACGTTGATTCTTTGTTGGTCTAATTCTAAACAAATCCAACGATGCGCCATCTCCATCAAACAGTTTTCAACACTGTGCCATCATCATCTGTAATCTGTTCATGATTCTATCAAAAAACATTACAACTATTATTACAGCTATTCATTTCTTTTCATTCTTTCTGTTACAAGTCTCTTCACATAATTAAGAGAAATCAAGATAATTACGTGTGATATTTATTGAGGCCTTTGTAGCATTCAAACTTTTTTGACATCCTCTTTTTCTCAAACAAGACTAATACCAAAAAAACATATGCATATGTAATAAAAATTAAGATGTATTACATTTTCTTGCGAGTTGCAATCTCTGTTTCTGTCTACAATTGTTTAATGACTCGGTATGCAATGCCAATTGCAACGTCAGTAATCATCACAAAAACTCACATGTGTAATTGCAGTCTCTCAGTATTTACAAAATCAAAAAAGGAGGTCGCGTAACTTGGCCTCACTCAGAGTAACGTAGCTACTGCCTACTGTAACTAAAGAGTGCCTCTTTTTGATTAAGATAGAAGTCAACTGATATCTCAATATGCATGGCCATGGCCTAGTCTCGCTCGTGCCATAACTATTAAATGATATTTCAGCGTCAAGTGTAGCATGCCTCACATAGCAACTACAGGTTTGACTGCAGTTGGAAAACACTCGGTCCAGGCTAGGCCAGGCAGGACCGACCAAGTCAATTCAAGGCAGCGTATAATAAATAAGGCAGGAATGCCAGGTAGCAAGTCATTTGGGTGATTTCAAGTACGGTGTACGGCGTTGAGAGCGTGAAAGGGCTGCTGAACTGAGCTCCAACACCAAGCGTAATATTATTTTTCATTGAAATGTATTAAAACTCTAATGATTTGCTCTCATCTTAAATGTAAAAGATAATTTTACGGAGATGGTTCGTCGTGTTCGCCCCCTGTTCGTAATTAAGCTACAGTTCATCAACACCAACACTGAACTTTAAATCACGATTCTCCCAATCCCTGGGGTACGTCGGTGTTGCTGAATGGGGAAATTGCTTGTAGATCATCAACACCATGCAGCCACAGTGCAGTGTTGGGTTCAGCAGATGACAATCAACACCAGCCTTCAACACAAACTGCCGGAAATACACCATATTTTCCGAGGTCAATCTTAACACCAGCCTGATTCAAGTACGGTGTTGTCACAACACCAACACTAACCCAGGGAGCTCCGGCCCGCTCAGCGGGCCGGAGCCCAGGGGCTTACCGTGTAATTCACCATACCCACGGTAGTAGCGTGAAGTATGGTCTAAATAATTATCCGAATAAATAGTTAAAACAGAAATTAAGCACTTACCACGATTATATGGATGAAGGTCTAACGATTGGCAGCTTCCTGACATCGAGGCACAGACTGGAACCTCAAAAAACGAAAAAGTTATGTCGCGGTAGCTCTCCTTCTTTCAGAATTCATAGCAAAATGGCCGTTCGAGACCGGTACCGAGGGTGTAGGGCGCATGCGCGAATTTGACAAAGTCTGGCCATTTTGTTTTGAATTCTGAAAGAGGAGAGCTACCGCGACAGAACTTTTCGTTTTTTTAGGTTCCAGTCTGTGCCTCGATGTCAGGAAGCTGCCACTCGTTAGACCTTCATCCATATAATCGTGGTAAGTGCTTAATTTCTGTTTTAACTATTTATTCGGATAATTATTTAGACCATACTTCACGCTACTACCGTGGGTATGGTGAATTACACGGTAAGCCCCTGGGCTCCGGCCCGCGCAGCGGGCCGGAGCTCCCTGGGTTACACTCACACGTATTGCCAGGTTAGTATTAGTATACTAACCTCGCACCATAACCTTGTTCATTGAATGAGTGCCACGAACCGCGTTTGGCAGTGGTCCACAACACACGACTTCTATGGCTTGATTTTTCTGTGCGCGGCGGCATGTAATGAACCCTTGGGTGCCTGGGTTACACCAACACCAGATTTCAACACTGTACTTGAATTTTGAAAATCATCCAATGACTGTTGCCTTGCCATTGGTATCGCATACTCGTTCCCACTCACACGTATTGCGAGGTTAGTATTAGTCACTCACACAAGCTAATTACGAGGTTAGTTAGTATGTTATACTGTGCAGTGACTGGTGTTAAGTACTACTTTACTACTACTTACGGTACACGAATATACTAGCGTCGGACTGTACGCACACAGAAGCTGACTCCGTGATCTTTCGGAGGGGATCAATGGTTGCAGTTACCGATTATCTGCAAGTGCAAAGAAAATTCAACTGTAGATTGTAGGTCCTAAATATACAGCTTATAAGTACTGTTCCAGATCACTAGATATTCTGGAATTTACTTATCTATATCCACTATCCAGTCCAAATTCTGCCAGATTCTTCAAGTTCAAAATTGAAGGAAGCAGACTACACAGACATGACAGAAGGAGTCCGACGTCGCAACTAATTCTGCGCATCAGAATAGTATGGTATTTTTAAATAGGCACATTTGATGCTTGTATTTCCTTCTTCAATTTCTTCTAGTTATGTGACGGTAGGCCTATGACATATCTCGTACTTACTGTGAAAGGCCTTGCCAGCTGCAAAGGATCGACGAGGGCGTTTCTGGAAATTCTGGTCTTGAACTACATTTTTTTTCTTTTTTTTCTTCTTTATTTTCTATATTAATCGACACATTTGCATCCCCAGGTGCATGCAGCCTCTCTATTCTACCCCATCTTTATTTTTGTTTTCCCCTTAGACTTAGTTTTAGTTCCTCTTTCCCTTCCCATTATTTTCCTTCTCTCTCGATTTCTTTTCCCCTTATTGCTGGGGGATACCAAGGGTGACATGGATAGACAAGCAAACTTACTTGATCGACCCCCCCCCCCCCCCTTGGCCCCATTGGAAATTATGCCAGTAGTCTTGTCTTGTCTTGGGTTAAGTCGGCATATGCAGACTTGCTGTACTCCGCCAACTTTATCAATTATCAATTCTCCAATGAACCAGTTTCTAACGTTCTCAACACTGTGTATATTATGCCGGGATATTATGTTGACTGTCAAACAAATATCCAACAAACTATAGTTTCCAACATTGTGTCAATGTTAACTGTCCAATAAACTATTCCAATTACACTGTCCACGTTGTGCCATTGTCCGTTGTTCAACAACTCTCCATCAAACTAGTTTCCAACTTTGTCAACGTTGTGCCATTGTCGACTGTCCAACAAATCTCCAAGAAAATAGTTTCCAACGTTGTTCCTTTGTCGGTTGTTCAGCAACTCTCCATCGAACTAGTTTCCGACGTAGTCAACGCTGTGCCTTTGTTGGCTGTTCAACACCTATCCAATCAAACACGCGTTTCCAACGTTGTGACGTTGTTGGCTGTCCAACAAATCTCCAACACACTAGTTTCCAATGTTGTGCCATTGTCTGTTGTTCAACAACTTTCCAACGTTGCCAACGTTGTGTCATCGTCGACTATCCTACTGATCTCCAATCTACCAGTTTCCAACGTTGTGCCAGTGTCAGTTGTTCAACAACTTTCCATCTAACTAGTTTCCAGCTTTATCAACGTTGTGTCATTGTATACTATCTGACTAATCTCCAATCTACCAGTTTCCAACGTTGTGCCATCGTCGACTATCCAACAAATCTCCATCGAACTAGTTTCTAGCTTTGACAACGTTGTGCCATAGTTGGTTGTTCAACAACTTTCCATCGAACTAGTTTCCAACGTTGCCAACCTTGTGTCATCGTTGACTATCCAACTAATCTCCAACCTACTAATTTCCATCGTTGTGCCATTGTCGACTGTCCAACAACTCTCCAACTAACAAGTTTCCAACGTTGCCAACGTCGTGTCATTGTTGATTGTTCAACAACTTTCCAGCGAACTAGTTTCCAACGTTGCCAACGTTGTGTCTTTGCTGGCTGTCAACAACTATCCAATCAAACGTGTCTCCAACGTTGTGACATTGTCGACTGTCCAACAACTCTCCAACTTACTAGTCTCCAACGTTGTGCCATTGTCGACCGTCCAACAAATCTCCAACAAACTAGTTTCCAACTTTGTCAACGTTGTGCCATTGTCGGTTGTTCAACAACTTTCCAGCGAACTAGTTTCCAACGTTGCCAACGTTGTGCCTTTGCTGGCTGTTCAACAACTATCCAATCAAACGTGTTTCCAACGTTGTGACATTGTCGACTGTCCAACAACTCTCCGACTAACAAGTTTCCAACGTTGCCAACGTCGTGTCATTGTTGATTGTCCATCATCTTTCCATCAAACTAGTTTCTAACGTCGATTCAACGTTAATCCATCAAGTTTTCCCAACGTCCAACGACTTTCAAGTTTCCAACGTGGAGCCAACGTTGGCTTGTTACCTGGGAATGATGGTGATATTGTATTGGATTTTTTTTCTGACGTAAACTACTGGATTACAGTTAGTATCCAAATGCGAGCAAGCAAACTTTCCATTGTTGGAAGAAACAGAAACGAATGATTATCAAATCGTCTTTCAAGGGTGTAATTATGGTAGAAATTGCGGCGGTGAACGTATTTAGTGAGCCTTTTAGAAAACTATTCAGTCGTTTAAAATAATATGCATTCAATACAGAGGAAAATAAGGGTATATATATTATCAATAACGTAAACTTTAGAAGATAATGTACAAGAAATAAAATAGGGATTTAAATAGTCGAGTTTTGTTCAATGAAAACTCATTTGCTCACTGATCAAAGGTAAGATGAGAATGGAAACGAAAATAGGATCATGATTATCAGAAATAAGGGTGCCATATGAACTGATCATAGACCATCACATGCCACAGAATGTGACTGAATCCTCATTCATCTCATTTATTCATGCATTTGTGTCTTCCCTTGATAAATGTAGCAGTCTCTTGTACGGATACCCGGACAAAGATATAGCCAAGCTCCAAATAATCCAAAATTCAGCCGCAAGACTTGTCTCCAGATCCAAGGAACACAACCGCATCACACCAACCCTCAAAGAACTTCGGCTACCCATCAAATCACGAATTCGATTAAAGTCCTTTCTAATAACATTTAATGCTGTTCATGGTCTTGTCCCTCAATATATCTGAACTTGTTTCTCCATACACCCCCTCAAGGACACTTAGATCATCAACTCAACAAC
Organism: Lytechinus pictus; assembly: GCF_037042905.1. Classification (NCBI taxonomy): domain Eukaryota; kingdom Metazoa; phylum Echinodermata; class Echinoidea; order Temnopleuroida; family Toxopneustidae; genus Lytechinus; species Lytechinus pictus. The sequence goes on from NC_087257.1 coordinate 17,597,147, forward strand.
TCCTTCAAGTACCTAGACTGAGAAGTAAGACGCATGGCGAAAGGTTCTTGTCCTACAGTGCCCAACCCGTTGGAATTTCCTCCCCAGTACTCTCTGATCACAAAATAATCCTGGACTTTTTAAATCCCAACTTAAAACATTTATCTTTAATGAAGCATTCAAATAGACCTTTCCCAATACTTATGCCATATGTAACTGATCAATGTTGATGTTAATTAAAGGTCAAGTCCATCCCAGAAAAATGTAGATTTGAATAAATAGAGAAAAATCACACTAGCATAATGCTGAAAATTTCATCAAAATCGGATGTAAAATAAGAAAGTTATGAAATTTTAAAGTTTCGCTTATTTTTTCACAAAACAGTGATATGCACAACTCAGTGACATGCAAATGAGACAGTCGATGATGTCCCTCACTCACTATTTCTTTTGTTTTTTATTGTTTGAATTAAACAATATTTCAGTTTTTACAGATTTGAAAGTAAGGACCAACTTGACTGAACCCTATAATATTGAACAATGCTAATTCCACTTGTTCAGGGAAAAAATAATCTTTGTTTCACTTGACAATGGGGAGAAAATTATAATATTTCATATTTCACATAATAAAATACAAAATAAATAGTGAGTGGATGACGTCATCAGTCTCCTCATTTGCATACAGATCAGGATGTGCATATAACTATTTTTGTGAAATTAAGTGAAACTTTAAAATGTCATAACTTTCATATTTTACATCAGATTTTGATGAAATTTTCAGTGACATTATGTTTGTTGGATTTTTGTCTTTTTATTCAAATCGACTTTTTGTTGGGGTGGACTTTAAGTATTATTCTAAGAAGTTCCTTATGTTGTATAATTTAATTTCTGTAAAGTGCATTGAGAGTCCTTTCAGGTCTGAAATGCGCTATATAAGAACTGCATTAAAAATGTCGCAATGATGGGTACGAAAATTAAAAAAAAATCGAATAATCTTTCAGATAACATCGGGAGATGATGCAACATTCCAGATTTTGAGCAAAATTCATTTCTGAAATATTAATTACATTGTTATGTTAATTACTTTGATGTAAAGTCCCCTATCATTGATAAAATGGTAAAGATGAATGTTTCATTAGCGGCATTGATTTCATGTCTTCAGTAAATCATCGTATACTCTTGAAGAATACGGTAGGCCATATATTTTTCGTACAAAATCCCCGCTTCCCCAAAGATAACAGATGACCCTCTCACATATTCACAAAATATTCGTTTATGATAAAAATTATAATCATATTTGAAAGTCATTGGAATCACATATTCATAAATGGACTTATTATAACTGATCGTACCACCGTCAAGGTACGATTAGATAATTCCCTTTCCTTTGGCCAAACGGGATATTGAAGACTGCTGGAGCTTTTGCAAAAGGGGCTGAGCCAGAACTAACCACCTATGGCTCCATTGGTTGCTCAGTTGCCAGGTATATTGACCTAATAGAGACATTTTAGGGACAGTGCCATTAACGGATATGTATCTCACTGATCAAATAATGCGAGCGCGAAGCGCGAGCTGAATATTTCTATATTCAGACCTAAAAAGGGACATTTAAAGCAATTTTTTTTAAATCATGATACGTACCTGACTCGCAAAACAAAACAATGCGACTGCAAGCTGAAATATCTGTATATATTGACCCTGTTGACTATATTTTAGGAATCCATATAATGCGAGTGCCAAGCGTTTACTGATTTAGTTAGAATTACATATAAACACATGAATCACTTCATTGATAATTTAGGAAATTCTGTGCGAGCTGAAAACTTAGGAAATTCAGACCTAAAGAGGGGCATTTTCAGGCTTATTTGTAGGAATTCACGAAGACCATACGTATTTCACTAACCAAATGATGCGAGCTGAAATTTGTGTATATAATGACCCCAAACAGGGTATTTTAAGGACTTTTTTTAGAGAATCCATTAAGAATATACATATCTCACAATAGTCATCTACTGCTAGTGCCAAGCGCTTGCTGATTTTGTTAGCATTACATCTAAACACATGAAGCACTTTTTGTAGTTATTGTAATCATGATTATCATACGCATCTCACTAACCAAATGATGCGAGCGCGAGCTGATAATTTTTGATATTCAGATCAGAAGAAAGGGACATTTGAAGGACTGATTTTAGGAATTCATGAAGAGCAGACGTAATTCACAAAAAATGCGAATGTAAGCACGGACAGGAAATGTTTTATATTAAGACTTTAAAATGGGGCAATCACTTTAAGTAGTCATGAAAAAAGAAGCATATGTCACTGCATAAAACAATAATAACTCGAAGAGCAAGGAAATATATTTGGTGTATGACTTGAAAACGGGAGGTTTTAGTACAACGGGATTATTTATATCGCCAAACAGACAATGCGAGCGCCAGCAACAATGAAGACGTAGGCCCTGAGCAAATTATGTTTCATGAAGTTATGAACAAAAAACTTTATTATGTAATATAACATAACATAATCATAATATAATATAACATTATATTGAACAATAATTTCTTCTTTTCCACTACTTTCTCTTCTCTTCTCTCTCCTCTTTTTCTCCTTTTCTCCGTTTTTTTTTGTGCAAGCCGATGGGGGAGGGGGCACCTGCCCCCCATGCATCCTGTAGTTAAGCTACTGGCTGCGACCGTACCTTGATGTGAAAGCAGTAGAGCCGACCATACTCAGAGACCTATCGTTTTTTATGCTTTAACATCATGATTTAATCGGTCGCTGGGTACGGTCGCAGAGACCGTACCCAGCGACCGTACCTTGGTGTGAAAGCATCAGTAGTTGTATAAAAGATGTAAATTATTGGACAAACGAGACAAAGTCAAGGTTTTGTTTGTTTATCCACATATAATTGGGCAGGTTTATTCAAGGTTCTTCGTCTTAACACATTGAAAGAATATATGATGTATATTTAGTTAAATGAAACAAGAATATTAATGTTTTCAAAATTTATTCAAACGTCACAATTAAATTGTGAAATACAAACATAGACTTTTTATTTAATCTCATGCAGGAACATAATTGTAAAATATAAATGCATATGTACAAATGCTTATTATTGTTCGTTTATAGTTTTATGCTACAGACTGAACATGCTTGATGGTATGCTTGATGGTATACTTGATACATCGTATGATAACTGAAAAATCTGCGTGACCGCGTATTTTGTTTTGAGTACTGTCCACTGTCAAGTCACATGCTGTTTACGTCACAATGCATGTACATCATACTTTTCCCACCTTTACTTGGATTTTCCTTCTGTTAAAATCGTATCAAGTAGCTTTTCAGGATACCAGAATGCCAATTCAGCGATCGTGCATTCAGAATACCACCTAGGTGCTACGTGAGGCATGCTTACACTTAACGCTGAGATATCATTTAAGAGTTATGGCACGAGCGAGACTTAGGCCATGGCCATGCATATTGAGATCTCACTTGACTTCTATCTTAATCAAAAAGAGGCGCTCTTAAGTTACAGTAGGCAGTAGCTACGTTACTCTGAGTGAGGCCAAGTTACGTGACCTCCTTTTTAGATTTTGTTAATACTGAGAGACTGCAATTACACATGTGAGTTTTTGTGATGATTACTGACGTTGCAATTGGCATTGCATACCGAGTCATCAAACAATTGTAGACAGAAACAGAGATTGCAACTAGCAAGAAAATGTAATACATCTTAATTTTTATTACATATGCCTATGTTTGGTATTAGTCTTGTTTGAGAAAAAGAGAATGTCAAAAAAGTTTAAATGCTACAAAGGCCTCAATAAATTCTCTTGATTCCTCTTAAATATGTGAAGAGACTTGGAACTGAAAGAATGAAAAGAAATGAATAGCTGTAATAATAGTTGTAATGTTTTTTGACAGAATCATGAACAGGTTACAGATGATGATAGCACAGTGTTAAAAACTGTTTGATGGGGATGGCGCATCGTTGGATTTGTTTAAAATTAGACCAACAAGTAATCAACGTTACACAAACGTTGAACCGATATTAGACAAACATTGAATCAACGTTTACGCCAACGTTGGACTAACATTGGACTAACGTTGAATCAACTTTCGATCAACATTGGACCAACATTAGACCAACGTTGGATCAACGTTACCCAACGTTGGACCAACATTGGACCAACGCTGCCATACCTGCCTCATCTGGACATAATGATTATGCACTCATGAATATTCATTACATCAGTAAATGACCAAAATTTAAGGTAATATTGCTATAATAATTAAAGTATTTATGTTTATTCAATATTTTCCACCATTACCATATCATTTATAATAAAAACGTATTATTCTAAGTGAAATTTTCAAGGTTAAATGTGAAAAATGGTATTAACTGTACTCTGCCAAGTATAGCAAAGTTGCTCTATATTATACAGTGCGTCCCAGAAAAAACGAAACCGAGATTTAGCGATGATTTATCATAACTTAATCACAAATACAATAGACAAATGACCTACCAATGTAAAGCTTAGAATCTTCTCTTTCATCTGATATTACTTAGATTATTCCTCATTCACGCATGAGTGAGCAAAAACAATTTGAAGAAAGGATACCAAAAACTCATTTGGCGGGGGGTATCTGAATTTTAAAAAGAAAATCACATGCCTAAAAGTTCAATATCTACTCTTTAATTTGATACCTTAATCACAAAAAATGGTCAAGAAGTAAAAAAGTTGCGTTCCCTCGAAACAATGCTTGTATTTCCATAATTTCATCAAATAAACCTGTTTTCACCGGTTTCCCACAGAAGCTATCGCATGGTTAACAAAAGACTTCATGCTTTAGTAGAGCGGATTAGCCGAACAATTGTGCAAATTATGACTAAAGCATGAAACTTTCACAAGTATTAGTATATGCCGTAAGATTTATTTTAAAGATGGGAGGTAAATTTATAAATGCCATTTTAAAGATGGGAGGTAAATTTACAAATGCCATTTTCGGATTAATTTCTCCAAAATACCATGCACTCCCATGTAAATGGTAAATAAACATGATATAGATGACCAAAATGATAATTTTCAGGCTCCCAATTGAATACATATGAAATTTAGAAATATTCAGATCATCAAGAAAGTTCCAATTGGTCCGTTGCCATGGCAACGGCTTGTTTTTCCCCAGAAAAGTAAAAATTTTGATTAAAAAAACGTTGTAGAATATGATTTATCTTTAATTTCCCCTAACTTTACAGTGCTTATCGAAGATATTTTGGTTGCTAAATGTGTAAATTACATCTCAAGCCATTGCCATGGCAACCAAATAACATCTAATTTACAAAAATAACATGTTTGACAAGACAATGGACAGGTGGAAAATACAAGTGGAATTAACTTAATCTGTATGCTTAAGATTTGACCCCCTCATTTGAACAAAAAATACAGAAAGTGTTCTGCAGGAGTTCTTTATAAAGATAAAAATTAATGTTGCCTTGGTAAAGCTTGAATTAAATTTAAAAATAAACAATTTTGCAAAGGACCCGTTGCCATGGCAACATCTTATTTCCCTCTAGAAAAGTAAAAATATTGATAAAAATGTAAAATAAATGTACAGTAAGATCATCATTCCATTTTCCCTAATTTCAAGGTACTAATCGAGATATGTTTGTGACTAAATTTTATAAATATAACATCTTAAGCCATTGCCATGGCAACCAAATAACATCTAATTTTTAAAAAAAGTGGATGATAAGGTTAAAAACAGGTGAAAGATACAATGAATATTAACTTAATGTGCATTCGTAAGGTCTGACCTACTCAATTAATTTAGGGGAAAATAATACAGTCAGTGTTCTGCATGAACTAAATTAGAATGATAAACATTGATGTTGCCTTGGTAATACTTGAATTCAACAATAAATATCAATATTCAAAATGGCCTGTTGCCATAGCAACAGATCATTTAGTATCAGTTTTGATTAAAAAGGGACTGTAGAATCTGATTTTTCTTGCATTTCCCCTAATCTTTGTGTGCTAAACATCGATATGTTTGATGCAAAATGTATAAATAACATTTGAAGCTATTGCCATGGCAACCAGATAATATCTAATACTAAAAAAGATTTTTGACAGGTGGAAAATACAAATACAAATAACTCAATATGCGAAAGGTTTGGCCGGTCATTTAATTTCGAACAAAAATTTCAGTAAGAGTTCTGTATGAGTTCATCAGAATAATAAAATTATGTTGCCTCGGTAATACTTGAATTTAATGATAAATATTAGTGTTTCAAATGTCCCGTTGCCATGGCAACAGCTCATTCCCCCCAGAAAAGTATCATGTTTGATAAACAAAAAAATTGTAAAATCTGATTTTTATTTCATTTGCCCCAATTTTAGGGAGCTAAGCATATATATGCTTGCTGTTGATAAATAAATAACATCTTCAGCCATTGCCATGGCAACCAATTAAGATATAATTTTTAAAACAAACTAACACAGTTGTAATGATAATGGACAGGTGGAATGTAAAGTAAAGATTTACTTAATCTACATAAGGTTTGACTTTGACCAGTCATTAAGTTTTGAACAAAAAATACAGTAAGTGTTCCGCATGAGTTCATTAGCATGATAAAAACTGATGTTGCCTTGGTAATGCTTGAATTTATTGATATCAATGTTTACAAATGTGTGTTCTGTTCCCATGGCAACGGGTCATTTTATTCCCCCTAAAATACCATCTTTGATAAAAAATACCTTGTAGAATCTTATTTTTCATTCAATTCTACTAAGTTTAGGGTGCCAAACATACACGTACATCTCTGTTGGTTAATGTATAAATAACATCTTAAGGCATTACCATGGCAATAAAATAACATATAATTTACCCCAAAAATAACACGGCTGACAAGATAATGGACAGGTGGAAAATACAATAAAATTTACTTAATATGCTTGAATTTATTGATATCAATGTTTACAAATGTGTATTCTGTTCCCATGGCAACGGGTCATTTTATTCCCCCTAAAATACCATCTTTGATAAAAAATACCTTGTAGAATCTTATTTTTCATTCAATTCTACTAAATTTAGGGTGCCAAACATACACGTACATCTCTGTTGTTTAATGTATAAATAACATCTTAAGGCATTACCATGGCAATAAAATAACATTTAATTTACCAAAAAATAACATGGCTGACAAGATAATGGACAGGTGGAAAATACATTAAAATTAACTTAATATGCGTAAGGTTTGACCTACTCTTTTAATTTTAAAATCACATTAAGTGTTATGCATGATTTCTTACGATATGTTGATTTGGTAATGCTTGAACATAATGACAAATATCAATGTTGCCAATGGTCCCTTAAAAGTACAAATTTTGATAAAAATAATATGTTTATTTTATTTCCTTGTCCCTTATTTGAGGGTGCTGAACATAAATATGCTAAATGATAAGCACCATCTTACTTCATTATACATGGCATCGAAATAAGACCTACAAAAATCATATCAGACTTTTTTGGGCTCAAATAAATTTCTGAAACTCTAATTTCGAGGCTGGTCAATTTCGTTCAAAGTATTCGCAGGCTGCCATTTTGAAGAAAGCGTCTTGGTGTGATTTGTGCTTTAAGGCCGTTCATCATATCAATATATAAGGGGATAATAGGCGTTGATAAATCAAAATCAAAAGTCTATCTGAGGAGTTGACATGGTCTTGAGCTCCTAATCAATGTAAATAGAGTAAATCAACTTTTACATGGAAATCATTAAAATTTTGCTTTGTCTGACTGTTTTAGCATAATTTGATGACAAAGAATTATCAAGTATCATCTGCTAGTACGCATTTTAATTTCTGCATATATTAGAAAATTGTTAATTTTTGAAAATTCCCATCATTTCTTGAAAATTGCCGAAAATTCAAAAAATTCCCACCAATTTCCCGTTTATTCCCATGAAAAGATTCCATCAAGAAAATTCCCGGAAATTCTGCAACCCTACTCCCCCCAAAAAAATCATTACCAAAAAAAAAATAAAGAGAACCTGAAAGAGAGATGGATAAAATATGATTATTTTACGAATACTATACCCCAAATCTTTTACAAAATTTTATTTTTGTAAAAAAAATAAAAAATTTCGAAAGTTTTACTCTTTCGCTGGGCTAGCTGACAACTTTTAAAAATAAATTTTACTCAATACATCATTTCTGGACCCCTCAAAATTACACTACAGATTTTGACGAAGAAGATTTTGAAATATTGTGATAATTTTTAAATTAACATAATTATGAATCTAATCAACATGAAGTATAATCTATTCACTGCTAATTTTACATGATAAGTAGACTTATTAAAATATTTAAATTTTTTAAAATACCCTTACTGGTTGAAAGGTTGAAAAGAAAAATTAAGTACTCCAGGGTAACAGGAAAATCCAAGATGGTACCCTCACTGGCTACCGTAGGCTAAAAATCCACAACTCATTCATTACTTGATAAAATGGCTTTAATGGCCATGGCAATGGCTTGAGATGTAATTTACACATTTAGCCACCAAAATATCTTTGTTAAGCACTGTAAAATTAGGGGAAATTAAAGATATATCATATTCTACAACGTTTTTTAATCAAAATTTTTACTTTTCTGGCGAAAAACAAGCCGTTGCCATGGCAACGGACCAATTTGAACTATCTTAAAGATCTTGAATATTTCTAAATTTCATATGTTTTCAATCGGGAGCCTGAAAATTATCATTTTGGTCATCTATATCATGTTTATTTACCATTTATATGGGAATGTATGTTGTTTTAGAGAAATTAATCCGTTGCCATGGCAACGGCCGAAAATGGCATTAATAAATTTACCTCCCATCTTTAAAATAAATCTTATGGCATATACTAATACTTGTGAAAGTTTTATGCTTTAGTCAAAATTTGCACAATTGTTGTGATTTTTGGAGCTAATCCGCTCTACTACTTGGCTGATCGTCAACAAAACGGAGTGTCGAGTGAGTTTGAACGCTAGCCTGTAAAACCTCTTTTATGAAATTATTGAAATTCAAGCCTTATTTCAAATAACCAGAACTTTCTTATTTCTTGACCATTTTCTGTAATTGAGGTATCAAATCAAAAAGCAGATATTGAACTTTTTAGAAATGTGGTTTTCTTTTTGAAACCCAGATACAGCCCGCCAAATGACTTTTTGGTATCCCCTATTCAAATTGTTTTTGCTCACTCATGCGTGAATGAGAAATAATCTAAGCAATTTCAGATGAAAGAGGCGATTTTAAGCTTTACAATGGTAGGTCATTTGTCTATTGTATTTGTGATTAAGTTATGATAAATCATCGATAAATCTCGGTTTCGTTTTTTGTGGGACGCACTGTATAGGAGTCAATGACAGGATTCGGTGGATAGGTCTAGGATGATAGGAAAAGGATGTAGGATTAGGATGTAGGATTTTAGGATAGGATAAGATATGATGATAAAGATGAAAGTGTGGAGTTGTAATGGTGGACTTCACCTTGAAACCAATTAATGTTTTGTTAATTATTGCCATACGTTGGAATAACATTGGAGCATTGTTGGAGCAACGTTGTGACAACGTTGTAACAATGTTGAAGCAATGTTGCCAGACAACGTTGGAGCATTGTTGCTGGACAGCATTGAACCAACGTTGTAAACAAAGTTGGACTGACGATGTATGCGCGTGCACTTCCATCGCTGCTGCAACGTTCCCCATCAACGTTGCAGCAACGCTGTTATTAATGACTCAGCCGACATGAGACCAACGTTGGAGCATTGATGATGGACAACGTTGGACTGACGTTGGAAATGTTGTTGGTCTGACGATGTATGGACGTGCACTTCTATCGATGATGCAACGTTGCTTGCCAACATTGTAACAACGATGTATTTGACTATTTAGCCAACATTGGATCAACGTTGCCAGACAACGTTGGAACATTGTTGCTGGACAACGTTGAACTGACGTTGGAAATGTTGGTCTGACGATGTATGCGCGTGCACTTCTATCGATGATGCAACGTTTGCCTGCCAACGTTGAGGCAACGTTGGGAAAACATTTCCCAACGTTGATCCAACGTTTGTCCAACGCTGTATTGTTACCTGGGAAGGATGTTAGGTGTGTCCTGTTTATTTTAACACCCTTTTAAATGTCACCTTTTTATGCTTTATCCTGGTTTTTGATGAAAAATAAGTGGCGAACAACAAGTGCGCCGGAAGCGGGGGGGGGGGGCAGGGGGGGCACTTGCCCCCCCCCCCTCAAATAAAAATTTTGGGGGGCAAAACGAAATTTTGCCCCCCTAAAAGTAGAAAAATTATCAATTATTTAAAGACAAAAGTAAACGATGAAGGCACTTTTCTGCCTTAAAATTGTCATTTCCATTGTCAAAAATGATAAAATTTCGCCCCTGACGGGGCAATTACATATCACAGTAAGCCTCGCGTCTTTTGACGAACATGTCCCTCTGTGAAACATACCTTTGATAAGCCCCTTTTCCATCTTATTACAGTGTGATAACGTTTAAACTTTTAATGAATACATTTCAGACTAAAGCCGAATGGCAAATTGAAAGTGGTTCACCAATGCATGTTGGCTGTGTCGGCTAACAAACGCGCGGTCGCCAAGAAACGCTTAGACCAGTGATTTAACCCAGGCTGGATTTTTGAAAGGGGGGGGGGTTCAAAAAAGTTGACAAACAAAAGAAAAGGTCTTTATTTTTTAAGGGTGCGTTTTGAATTCTTAAGGGAGTTATGGATATCAACAAGAAAAGGGGGTTTGACCCCCCCCCCTGTGTACGCTACTGCCCCCAGATTTGTCTTGGGGTCCGGGTTCTCCGAAATATACAGTGCGTCTCGGAAAAAAAGGAAACCGGGATTCCCATGTCTTTTTCTTCTTCTTCAAAGGCAAATAAATTATGATATTTCACTTGCATAATCATATAATTCAGGTATTCTTCTCTATTTTGATACCTAACACAAGATGAACACCTCATGCAATAATAAGCAAGGAGAGTTTGGGATTTGAATGTCAAAACCAGGTTGCGCAGAAAAATGGCGAAATATTGGTTGAGATACGACGACTGTGCTTATTCGACGATTGAATCATTAGCATTTCTTTTGTATTCTTTGTTAAGATTCTCTCACTGATCCCTGAAATGCGAGCGGATTCAGATTCACACGTGAGTTTCTGCGCAAATCGTTTCTGATATGCCTCAATTTTTATTTTATATTTTTGTAAACTGCCATGCCTGAACGATTTGCTTAGATGTGTTGGGACGGATCTGAGTATTTATGAATTTGGTGGAGAAAATTGTGTTATGTTTCTCTTTAAAAACAAAGACAAATCAAACACTCCAATCAATCAGACTAGGAAAAAAGGAAAAAACTTAACAACAACAAGCACGGCGACTCAACATCCCAACTTTTTAGCTACGTGATCATTCAAGAAAAATAAGCACTTGTAAACAAAATAATTACGCTTCGATGACTTCAATTTATAATTAAAATGATTCAAATGCTTTCTTTGACAAATTTACAGAGTGTTTACAACTCAAAGAAATGCCTATATGATTTATCCAATAAATTGAAGACAGTAAATAAAGTTATGTCGAATATTCAAAGAAATAGGAGCTCTATCAGTTTATAACAGAGTAATTGATTAATTAATAAAATAGGATATCAACTTCAAAATTCTGTGAAGACTAGCAGCTAGGCAAAAGCGTTGAGAAGTTGACTTGTCTGCAAAAGTTCGATCTACTTGGCGAATTGAGTTGTTCGACCCGAACTTGAAATGATGAAATAGGCCTGCCGTGTACATCGAAGAGTGGAAAACTCGTCGTCTAGATGAATCATCGATATCAGGACAAAAACTCGTCAATGGTGAGGGTCTCAGTTGTGCCTGATAATTATCAAAATAAGACAAATAGTGTCCTAATACACTTATGGTCGTCGAACACAGATAAACGACCTCAAAACGTGTAACAAGATATAATTTTACATCTCATAATAATGACAATGAGAATTGTCTATTTAGCAGCATTTCTAAAACAAAAAATACAAGTCAAGTACATCATGTACAACCAGGCTATATGCCTTTAAGAAATTCGACGAGAATGACTTTCACAATGTCAAGGTCAAATAACAATGTTCACTATTAAGTATAGCATACATCGGAAAAATTCTCCATAATACCAACAACTGAAGATCGCTTAAATACTAAGCTGTCTACAATGAAACAAATAAATCAACGTAAATAATTTCAAAGATGTATTTTTGTGCTTATAATATTCGAAATTTAATGTAGATGATACTTTATACCAAAAGAAATAATGTCGTCTACAAACGTACTCAGCATAATTTCTTCAGTACAAATACTTTGTCAAGAAATTAGTTATATCAAATATCTCTTTTTTCTTCTTACTAGGAAGATTATTATAAATATTAGAGTACATACCCGATAAATATCAGGAAAAAGAAGTAAAAAGTCAGCTAAAACAGGAGTCCATTTCTCCTCTACAAAAAGAAGAGCCCAGACAGCATCGGTGAGGTACGCTGTTGGGAGCTAAGCCCGGGGGGGCCACTTACATTGACGAGTGGATACCATGCGCGACCAAAAAAACACGTAAAAAGGATGTCCTTTTCACGATAGGGCACGTTACGTACGTAACGTGATAAGGGTGTCAAAAACACAAAAATAATGAAAAAAGGGTGTCTATTTCGCTAGGAAAATTACGTGTTTAGGGTCGAATTTGCGGGAATGATAAAACAAAATTAAAATGTTTTATAAAGGATGTCCATTTTGACCCAACACTTCGTGTTTAGAGTCTGATTTGCGCGAGGTGTAGAAGGTGGGGTCGTACTAAACCAAAATAAGGTAAAGCCGACGACCGAAGGACCCGTAACAATAAAACATTCCTGTACTTATTTAGGGGTTCATTTCAGGGAATATTTGCCAAGAGTATCGTTTTGTTTCCAATACTTGTTAAGGGTAGGGTTTCACACGCCAATACTTGTTAAGGGGTGCATTTTCAGAATATGGAAATTACGTATTTAGGGTGCTTTTCGAGACCCCATGGTCGCGCATGGTATCCACTCGTGAATGGAAGTGGCCCCCCCGGGGAGCTAAGCCGACGATCTCGGGGAGATATTGGTTCAAATCCCGATAGAAAAAGATGCAACCAATATTAAACACAGACGACTCTGCTGAAGTATCAGCAACCGGGTTTTTTTTAAGAGTCCCGTATCGTTAATTAAGAATGCACGAAACCGCCCTTACAGGGCGAGATCTAATTGGTCATTTTGCGTAACCAAGAAAAACATTATTTACATATTATTACTCAGTCCGTGTCTTTTAGGGTTCAACACGTATTGGAAATGCTTTCTTTTGAAATTCATCTGCTGTTCGGGAAATGCTGTATTTAATAATAACAGGTGGAAATTTATTTGCGTCCAACTAAAAAAAATCCAAATTGCTTTTGATTCTTTTTTTTTACAATATCACAAACGTATTTCAGGCTTCTTTGATATCCTAAAATAAAGTCAGAAATTGTCACTCCATAAAATCCCCTCCTAGTAAGGAAGTCATGAATATGTCTTACTTACGACATTCTATTTACAATCAACAGAACTACACAGTATGATGGGTCATACATAATTATGATAATTAATTAACAAACTGCAATATAATGTTCTGGAAATCGAACATGTCGTCCAGATCGAGTTTTTCGGATAGGTGCATAGGGTGTACTCGTGTGCGAACTCTGCACTGCACTCTTTTCCACAGAGCTTGGAATTCTACCTTTAACGATACTTTCCGATTTTGATAGGCTTTCTTCCAGACTTTCTTGATTTTCAACGTATGCCACTTTCAAACGATCTATGCTAATCTGATCGCGTTTGCCATTAATGTCAAGCGTGAAAAATCGGTCTTTGCGCTTTAGCACCTTATAAGGTCTTTTGTATGGCTGTTGTAGCGGTTTGCGTACGGAATCTATTCTAACAAACACATGCGAGCACGAGAAAAGATCTCTAGGGACATGCGTCGATCCTAATTGCTTCGCTCTAGTAGGGGTAAGTGTACATGACGCCATGTGTCTTAGTAACTGGGAAATGTAGTCACTCGGATCTACATCAGTTCGCTCAGCCGTAACGAACTGTCCGGGTAATCTCAGAGTTGTCCCGAAAACTAGCTCTGCTGATGAACATGACAAATTTTCTTTAATGGTAGAACGGATACCCAGGAGTGTCAAAGGTATTGTTCACTCCATCGAGAAGGATCCTCGTAAGCCTTCAAGGCAGCCTTGAGTTGACGGTGAAATCTCTCTACCATCCCATTTGCCTTAGGATGATAGGCGGTTGTTCGGATGCGGGTTGTACCTAACAATTTAGTCAGTTCCGCGAAAAGGCGTGATTCGAACTGCCTACCACGATCGGTGGTGACAGAGCTGGGTGCACCAAACAAGGCAACCCACCTTTCTACGAAGGTTTTGGCAACTGTTTCTGCGCTGATATCGGTTATCGGGATGGCTTCCGGCCATCTGGTAAAACGGTCTATATGCACGTAAGTAGTTATGTATAACCATTCGAATGGGGCAACGGACCAACGAGATCCAGATGAACGTGTGCGAAACGCGCGTCTGGGATACAAAAAGTCCCTTACTAGTGGGGCTTGACATGTCTATTAGTCTTTGACCTCTGACACGGTAGACATTCTCTGGCCCATTTGCGCACATCCTTATTAATCCCGGGCAATACGTAACGAGCGGTAATCGCCCGCTGTGTTGCTCGGACTCCTGGATGGGAGAGTCCATGGATAGCATTGAAAACTGCCCTCCTATGAATCTTCGGGACGAAAGGACGGGTGAGTCCGTAAGAAGTATTGCATACGATCGAGCCACCATGCAGTGGTGAGCCTTGATACTTTTTTTAGCACCATACTAGAATTGATCTTAGAATTGAGATACGCTTGCAATTCTGAATCGGTTTCTTGTGCTTCCACAATATCCGTGAAATCAATCCGAGATTCGGTATGCAAGGCGCTGATATCGGGTCGAGATATAGGGTGTCAGCCACCATCAGTGGCGTACCTAGGATTTTCCACAGGGGGGGCAAAATCGGCCGCCAAAAAAAATTGACAAGCAAAAAAAAAAAAAAAAGGTCTTCAATCATAAATAAAGGTTATTGTACCAGAAAAAAAAAAGGTCTTCAAGCTCGTCAGGGGGGCAATAAAGGTCTTCAAGCTCGTCAGGGGGGCATAAAAGGTCTTTCAAGCTCATCAGGGGGGGCAGTGATATGTCTTTTGTATGGGTTGTGGCTCGTCAGGGGGGGGGCAGAGTGCCCCACCCCCCCCCCCCTAGGTACGCTAGTGCCCACCACATTGTCTTGACCTTTGACATAATCTGATGTCTGCGGTGAACTGCGATATGAAATCCAACTGCCGGATTTCGCGGGGGCTATGACGATTTGGCTTGGCGTTTAATGCGTATGTTAAAGGTTTATGGTCGGTATAAACGCAGAAAGGACGACCTTCTAGCATGTACCGAAAATGCTTAATTGCCAAGTAAATGGCCAGTAACTCTCGCCCAAATGTGCTATACCTTGTTTCAGCAGGTAGCAATTTCCGCGAGAAGTATGCAATCGGCTCGCATGCATTGTCGTGAAGTTGCTGAATAACTCCACCAATAGCACGGTCTGATGCGTCGACCATCAAACTCAGAGGATAATCTGAATTTGGATAGGCCAATAACGTAATCTGCGCTAGTTTCTCTTTGCCTTCAACGAAAGCGGCTGTACAAGCAGGCGACCAATCTAGCGGTTTCTTAGATCGCTTCTTACGATTGCGCAGGAGGTCTGTGAGAGGCATGAGGATACGAGCGCAGTTAGGTATAAATCTACGGTAAGAGTTCACTAACCCGAGAAATCCTCGCAACTGCTTCAATGTTGTGGGGACACTGAAGTTCCGAATCGCATCCACTTTGTCCGGGAGTGGACTGACTCCATTGCTGTTGATACGGTGACCTAGAAATTCTAGTTTCGATCGGCCAAAAACGCACTTGCTTGGGTTGACGACGACACCAAACTCCCTAAGCCTTTCAAAGAGCAGACGTAGGTGGCGATCATGCTCTAGCTCACTATCGCTAGCTACAAGTAAGTCATCTATATAAGCACATACGAACGGTAGTCCACGAATGACCTGATCTATGAACCTCTGAAAATATTGCACCGCATTACGCAGACCGAACGGCATTCGTTCGAATTCATAAAGGCCAAAAGGTGTACATATAGCCGTCTTGCAAATATCGTCTGGCGCGACGGGTATCTGGTGATACGCACGAACTAAATCGATCTTGGAAAATAAACGATTTCCATTCAAGTTCGTGGTGAAGTCTGAATATGGGGCACAGGGTAGCGGTCGGGTACTGTAGCCTTGTTAAGTGCCCTGTAATCGCCACAAGGTCTCCAATCACCGGCAGTCTTTTTCGGCACCATGTGCAACGGTGATGCCCATTGGCTACTAGACGGCCTAATTATGCCTAAATCAAGCATATGCTGGAATTCATTACGAGCTTTGTCAAACTTGTCTCCAGTGAGTCTACGCGGCCTAGCCGTAACGGGTTGTCCTCGCGTTTCAATTTGATGTACCACGTTATGCTTAACGTCCTGTGAACGGTATACGGGTATCGTAATATCAGCGTATTCATCACGCAACATCTTCGTGTAAGCATCAATAGCTTCAGGCGTGTCAAATACGGGGCTAAGTGACACAGTTTCCGTATGTCTACCTGACACCTGCATGTTCGTTAGCGGATCAATAAGCCTCGGCTATGCCATATCAACAAGAAATTGAAAATGGTGCAAAAAGTCCGCACCTAAAATAGGCATGGTTACGTCAGCTATGATAAATATCCAACGGCAGCTGCGACGTAGGCCTAAATCTAGCGTAAGCGACTGTTGTCCGTAAGTTGTGATGCGCGAGCCATTAGCTGCGCGTAGTTTCAAGGTAGAAGGTTTAACCCTCTGTCGCTTTGTCGGGAGGATTACCGACACAGCCGCACCTGTGTCAACCAGAAATCTCTTTCGCGAATTATCGTTAATGTAAAATAGGCGACTATCCGGTTGACCAGTGGGGTGTGTCGCCCCAACCCTCTGGTCTATGCGTTTCCCTGACTATTCCAATTGCAGGATGCCTTGCAGCGATGCGCATTCTCAGCATATTGAGAATAATACCAACAATATCCTCCATCTTCGGCTGATTCGCTGACGGGCGTAGAATCACGTTTATCACGCGTCTTGCTTTTACTACGATTTCGACTACCGACTACGGTCGTGTTTCAATTGCCCTACGGTTGTGGCTAGCTCACGAACGAGCTTTGTCAAATCCGCAATTTGCCTTACAAGGTTTGAATTCGCACCCTGTGTAAAAATCTCCGGATTGGGCTGGCTTAACCGTGATAGCATGTGACTCTGCATCAGTCACCGGCGCCACGGTGTTCACGACAGGCACGTGCGCTTCGAGAATTCTATCTGCCAATACGGCCAGATCCGATAGCGCTAGCGACTCACTCGTGGAGGCTAAGATCAGTCTAACATTATGCGGCAAGAGTTGTAAGAATAACTGCCTAAGTATACCTCTTTCTAATTTCTTATCTCCGACGAGTTGTTCCATGCGCCGCAATAATTGTGAAGGTTTTCGGTCTCCGAGTTCTTCTTCTGTAACATTTGTATTCTTCTCTGTTCCGATTCCGTCGTTCGCGCTATGATCTTTTTCTTTAGCGTCGTGTATGGCTCACTAACAGGGGGGTTTATCAGGACGTAGCGAATGTCCTGTGCTACCTCGGGTGGGAGTGTCGCGATTACGTAAGAATATTTTGTATTCTCAACAATATTGCGCGTGGCAAACTGAGCTTCCGCTTGCGCGAACCATACCTCCGGATCGTTTCGCCAGAATGGCGGCAACTTTAAAGCAACTGCTCCAAGTATGCTCTTAGAGTCAGAAGTAGACTTCGCTCCGGCATCTTCTTGTGACATTGTGAAAGAGCGCGAGCATACAACCACTGCACTTACCTATATTACACGGTTCCTATGTTAATAAGAATATGACAGCCTTATTTTAATTCCTTCAACTCCAAAATGCGTTATCTATCCTGAAAGATCACGTCTTTAAATATACTATGTATATCATATAAAATCTGTTTCGCCGCTATAAGGGTTATTGGTTCCTATTTTGTAGCTCCCTTTCAGATCACGTCGGGATCACCATTTTGTTTGGACGGATCTGAGTATTTATGAATTTGGTGGAGAAAATTTGGTTATGTTTCTCTTTAAAAACAAAGACAAATCAAACACTCCAATCAATCAGACTAGGAAAAAGAAAAAAAACTTAACAACAACAAGCACGGCGACTCAACATCCAAACTTTTTAGCCACGTGATCATTCAAGAAAAATAAGCACTTGTAAACAAAATAATTACGTTTTGATGACTTCAATTTATAATTTAAATGATTCAAATGCTTTCTTTGACAAATTTACAGAGTGTTTACAACTCAAAGAAATGCATGTATGATTTATCCAATAAATTGAAGACAGTAAATAAAGTTATGTCGAATATTCAAAGAAATAGGAGCTCTATCAGTTTATAACAGAGTAATTGATTAAGTAATAAAATAGGATATCAACTTCAAAATTCTGTGAAGACTAGCAGCTAGGCAAAAGCGTTGAGAAGTTGACTTGTCTGCAAAAGTTCGATCTACTTGGCGAATTGAGTTGTTCGACCCGAACTTGGAATTATGAAATAGGCCTGCCGTGTACATCGAAGAGTGGAAAACTCGTCGTCTAGATGAATCATCGATATCAAGACAAAAACTCGTCAATGGTGAGGGTCTCAGTTGTGCCTGATAATTATCAAAATAAGACAAACAGTGTCCTAATACACTTATCGTCGTCGAACACAGATAAACGACCTCAAAACGTGTAACAAGATATAATTTTACATCTCATAATAATGACAATGAGAATTGTCTATTTAGCAGCATTTCTAAAACAAACAATGCAAGTACATCATGTACAACCAGGCTATATGCCTTTAAGAAATTCGACGAGAATGACTTTCACGATGTCAGGGTCAAATAACAATATTCACTATTAAGTATAGCATACATCGGAAAAATTATCCATAATACCAACAACTGAAGATCGCTTAAATAATTAGCTGTCTACAATGATGCATATAAATCAACGTAAATAATTTCAAATATGTATTTTTTTTGCTTATAATATTCGAAATTTAATGTAGATGATACTTTATACCAAAAGAAATGAAGTCGTCTACAAACGTACTCAGCATAATTTCTTCAGTACAAATACTTTGTCAAGAAATTAGTTATATCAAATATCTCTTTTCTCTTCTTACTAGGAAGATTATTATAAATATTAGAGTACATACCTTATGAATATCAGGAAAAAGAAGTAAGTAAAAAGTCAGCTAAAACAGGAGTCCATTTCTCCTCTACAAAAAGAAGAGCCCAGACAGCATCGGTGAGGTACGCTGTTGGGAGCTAAGCCGACGATCTCGGGGAGATATTGGTTCAAATCCCGATAGAAAAAGATGCAACAAAAATTAAACACAGACGACTCTGCTGAAGTATCAGCAACCGGTTTTTTTTTAAGAGTCCCGTGTCGTTAATTAAGAATGCACGAAACCGCCCTTACAGGGCGAGATCTAATTGGTCATTTTGCGTAACCAAGAAAAACATTATTTACATATTATTACTCAGTCCGTGTCTTTTAGGGTTCAACACGTATTGGAAATGCTTTCTTTTGAAATTCATCTGCTGTTCGGGAAATACTGTCTTTAATAATAACAGGTGGAAATTTATTTGCGTCCAACTAAAAAATCCAAATTGCTTTTGATTCTTCGATTTTTTTTTTACAATATCACATACGTATTTCAGGCTTCTTTGATATCCTAAAATAAACTCAGAAATTGTCTCTACAGATGTTTGTTTCAAATTCGAGTTGAGATTCCACTCTTGCCACGAGCACGAGTATCAAATTTGTAGTAAAAAAACATAATTGTGAAATCTGTCTCTGAAAACGGGTTTCCTTTTTTGTGGGACGCACTGTATATAGTATACATAGCACTCCCTGTAAATTATGTTGGTATACTGAAAAATAGGTATTTGACCAAAATCACCTTCATTCTGAAGCGAGAACATATTTTTTGTTCTTTCTTTTTTGCTTGTACTAAAGACTTTTCAGACCAAACTCACCTTCAATTTTGGAGATTGCATTTTCGAGATTTCAGTCAATCCAAAGTTCTGAACATTTGTCATTATTATGTGTTGCATATCATGGGGTGGGGGTCTTCGTCAGGGTAAATCTTAAATTATCATAAATCTATGCCTGATCATTTCGTCGTCCATAATGCAGACCGCGCAACTAACGGACTAAACGAAAACACTCTTACTTAAGAGGGTAATACTAGTAAAGGATCATTTGGTGTTTTTTCTATATTTATTCTATCAATAGAGAGGAAGGAGTTGGAGCGGGTATCAAAGAGTCAGCTCTAAGGAATAATATAGGAAATACAACAAATCATTTTTGATAAATTTCATTTTGATTAATTGGAAGTTTTACCCTCCGCGAAGATCTATTGATCGGTAATGTTGATACCCCGGGGTACCTGCCATTATTCTTTCTACACAAGGAACTTTTTTTACGCCAGTGGTCGAAAAAATTACTGTCAGAGACAGTTCCCAGATTTAACAAGTTTTAGTTTTGTCAGAGCGAGCTGCTAATCCCCCTATGAACTCGTATCTCGGTAGTGCCAAAATAATTTGTTAAAATAATCTGTTTGTATGCAAATTTAACCCAAATCTACATGTATATATAAAACTATTAATTTTTTTTTAATCGATTCTACTCGAACAAATGACCAAGCGTACCACCTGAAAATTATCATTAAACTCACATGAACATGTATTTATATACATCGTAGAATCAATGCAAACAGAGAACAATACAGTATGTTGCGTAGCATTCATCATTAATCAATGTTCCCTAGAGCTTTTTTCTCACGAATAGAGGATTAATTGGAAGTTTTACCCTCCGCGAAGATCTATTGATCGGTAATGTTGATACCTCGGGGTACCTGCCATTATTCTTTCTACACAAGGAACTTTTTTTACGCCAGTGGTCGAAAAAATTACTGTCAGAGACAGTTCCCAGATTTAACAAGTTTTAGTTTTGTCAGAGCGAGCTGCTAATCCCCCTAAGAACTCGTATCTCGGTAGTGCCAAAATAATTTGTTAAAATAATATGTTGGTATGCAAATTTAACCCAAATCTACATGTATATATAACTATTAATTATATTTTTTAATATCGATTTTCCTCGAACAAATGACCAAGCGTACCACCTGAAAATTATCATTAAACTCGCATGAACATGTATTTATACACATCGTAGAATCAATGCAAACAGAGAACAATACAGTATGTGACGTAGCATTCATCATTAATAAATGTTCCCTAGAGCTTTTTTCTCACGAATGGAGGGTACATTAACTAATGTTATCACGCGTTGTTCTATATTTGCATTGATTTTACAACATTTTTTTTATTTATTTGTGACAGTAATATACTTTTCCCATGCACTTTTGTGTTACTGTATCAAGAGTCTGACGACACCTCTTTTATCAAATTACATGACACTAAATAAATTGAATATTTTGACAGTTGATCATGCGATTGATCACACACACACACATCCTCACAAATGTGTATACAAAAACATATAGGCCTATATATATATTCAAAGCTCTTCCTGTGAAGGACATCGAGCACTCTATACAAGGATAGAATTCCCGAAGTATATATATATTATATATATATATATATATGAATATATATATATATATATACAATTGTACAAATATATACATATACATATACCTATATATATATATATATATATATATATGTATATATATATATATATATATATATATATATATATTCCCGGCAGAGACATTTTTTCGGCATCACCAATTTTTCCAAAGGGTAGATAGCTCTGGGGAACCTTGATTTAAGCTACGCCTACCATTGCTCTCTTCATCCATTTCTTTACTATATATATATACATATATATATATATATATATATATATATATGTATATATTTGTACAATTGTAAACCCCTGAAGAAGACGGAGGACCGTCAAAAATTCGAGTGAATAATACAAACTTTATTGGCAATCAAAGCATTATCATATATATATATATATATATATATATATATATACATATATATATGCGTCTCCATATATGCATACGTGAGGGACGGTGCGCCCGTGTGTGTGTGTTGGTGGGAAACTAGGTGTATATGTGTGTAAATAAACAAATTATCGTTTTTTACTTTTGTAAGAATTATCATGAGGTCCAGGTCGAGTCATCCCTCCGTTTCAAAATCGCAGTTTCCACGAAACAATAATTCTCACGGTTGTCGTAGAAACTGTGAACCAGTTTCCAACGCCTATTGAACCTTCGTCAGTTGTCACCTGTCCAATTATTCATTAAATTCATTTTATTTATTGATTTCCGTGTTAGAAAGTTGTTGATGATAAAATGATATTACACGACATAATATCATATATAACATAATTATAGATTTAATTAGCACAAAATGCTACCTCAAATGATTTTTGTATTTCAGAGAAAAATTTAAAATTTTCCATAGTTCCCCCCCCCCCCATGTCAACACTGTGATGTCTTCACATTTTCAACGAATTTTGAGTTCCCAACGTTGGTTCACCAAATAATGGCCATCATTCTGAATGGATATGACGTTCCATATAACATGTATAATATAGCTCAGCTTGATTTTAGGAACATTTTTATTCTAATATTTTTTTCATGAAAACCCATGTAAATGGAATGAATTTTCAACCTTTTTTTTTACCTGACAAGTAAAAAATTTAAACCTAATAATTCCCTTTCGGAGGAAAATAACGTGTTGATTTGTAGCGTCATATACGAGCAGGTTCCCCGGATACGTTATGTAATATAATATAAGATGCATAGATTTCAATGTTTTCATGGTTTGTAATGATTTTTTTTCTTTTTCGGAACGGGTGTGAATGATTTGTCTCTTGATATACTGAAGATAAAAAGCACATTTCAAATTTTCTGAAAAAAATACATTTGATTAATTTTTGTTTTACCATTCAATATGTAGGAAAGCTGCTCGCATATGACATCACAAATCGGATTATCTAAATTCTAATAACTTTTTCATTCTTGGATCGATTTTCCTCAAGCCTTCAACAATGTTTTTTTATTATTATTATTAGTGCTACTTTTTTACAATAAACTTTTTGTCAGGGTGAACTTCCTCTTTAATATATCATGAAAAGAAACATATTTCTCACGGTTTTCAATCTCTAAATCGGCGGTGGGGGGTATCATGTTATCTTTCTGTTTACAATGGTGGTTTCTGTTTTAAAAAACAGCTGGCTAAGAGGGGGCTCTACCAAACGCTTCAAGTCTAAACCCAACCAACAGCCTTCTTCTATTAATGAAATTGATTCAAAGCCCCACGAGAAAGTACAATGATTGCAAGAAATGATAACCAACCAGGGGGCATTTCTTTAAGCTTATATAATTGTTTGTAAGTCACGACTGGTCACCCCTCTATGCCGAAGGAAACCCCTTAAATTTCCCCCTTTCACAAACAATGGGAGCGAACAATCTTTCTATCCAATAATGAGCTTGACATGCAGTGCGTGATCGCGCCCTGATGAAATCTTTTTTTTTTAATAAAGAAGGAGGACACCTAACTTGGGTTAACATTTAGATTACAGTAGAAAATGAACTGACTGTATGGACATGACGAACGAAGGTTAAAGTTACAGTCCCCAGTTTTATTTCCGTTTTCTAAAATTCCAATCCCGTGTTCTTTGGTTTTCTAAACATCTGTGCCACTCGGTGACATGTACAAAGCATATGAAAAGGTCAATTGCAGAAGGGGTTAGATCAATTTTTCGGTACAGCCCTTAGTCCGCGGGTCCGATAGTCCGCGGGGTAGTCCGCGGGTTCGATAGTCCGCGGTGTGTGTAAAATTATGATCAGGATATAGTGAGATCCAATGTCATCGGGAGGTCAAAGGTCAAATGATACGAGTCCATGGGGTTCTATAACGATATCCCAAAGGACAATCGCCCCCTGACAACTTCTTCAAGGAAAATAATCATTATCCCCATATTTTTATCGCCGGGACTGTTACCCACCCCCCCCCCCCCGGAAATTTACCCTCTAGACGTCAATTACCCTAGTACGGAGCCTTTAAAATGCTATCGACTTGACGACATGGCGAGATACTTTATCTTGCCATTTCGACTTAATAAGCTTATTATGTCGACATGGCGAGATATACGTTATCTTGTCAAGTCGACTTTTGAAAAATTGCATGTTGACATGGCGAGATATGTTATCTTACCAAATCCACTTATAAAAAGTTATATGTCAACATGACGAGATATTTTATTTTGCCAAGTCGACTTATAACATGTTATATGTCAACATGGCGAGATATCTGGATTCTCGCCGGGACTTGTACACTTCATATCTCGCCATGTCGACATATCGACTTGGCAAGATAGAATATATCGCCATGTCGATTTAATAAGCTTATTAAGTAGACATGGCAATGTCACGTCGATGGCATTTTTTGGATTTTTGGCGCCCTTGTGTACTTTTCGAAATATTGCGCCCCCTCCCTTCCGGCCAGGCAAACTAAGTGCCTTAAGTGCATTATTAATTGTCTTATTACATAATCACATGTAATTGAAGACCACTTTTTAATGTGTTCTTGAAAAAAAATCCTTTATATAATGTAATATCAATGCGAGCGCGAAGCGCGAGCGATTTAGTTTAACTTCTCACCAGAGTAGGCCCTACAGAATATTGCCGTGAACGGGAGCTGTAATTTCTTTACCAGTTGTATTAGATTAGCCTTCAATAATATTAATAACCTCTTGGGAATAATGCAATCTCGAAGCAATCGACTCAATCTCCTCATCTGTGGCGTAGCTGTGATTTATTTAGCAGGGGTGCACGGGGGGGGGGGGGGCTTATTGAACTTTTGTAGAGGGCATCAAGATAAAAAATAGATACAATGGGGGGGTAAAAATAAAGAAAATCTGAGATTTCATTCTTAAAAAAACACTGAGGTATCTGGGTTTTTTTCATGTATTTTATCCAGAAAGCCTAAGTCAGGGGCGGATTCAGCTTCCGCCAGTGGGGGGGGGGGCATTTTTTTCTCACTCATATTTTCCCCGATCGGCCGCTCAAAGTTGATTTTTGT
The DNA here is from genome assembly GCF_037042905.1 of Lytechinus pictus. Taxonomy (NCBI): domain Eukaryota; kingdom Metazoa; phylum Echinodermata; class Echinoidea; order Temnopleuroida; family Toxopneustidae; genus Lytechinus; species Lytechinus pictus. The sequence continues at coordinate 17,622,512 of NC_087257.1, forward strand.
TTGTTTCTTTGAAGGGGTTGTCCCAGTTGCGTAATGAGCCAGCAATATTTAGGGGGCTCGATATGGCGTATTGCATAAAATTAATTTTGAAGTTGCGAGAGAGCAAAAATGCTGACATTGTTATTACAAAAGTCCAAGTTTATATTTGGAATATAATATTATATTTCACCCTTATCCCTTTCCTTTTCTCTTTAAAAAAAAATTGTTATTCCAACCTAAAAAAATGAGATTTCAAACCCCAAAACTGGACACTCTATTCATGATTTTGTCAATCATGAAAAAGGATGGATAAATTGGTATCTTCCTACATTAATAATGCGAGCGCAAAGCGAATCTGGCCATTCTGAATATCTTTTTATTCCTCTTCCTAAGCGCGATATGAAACTTGTCGATATTTTTTTTTGAAAAAGGGAGAGTTTAGTTATCATAAATTCATAACAATTTTATATTATATTTATCAATCTGATAACGAGTGCGTAAATTTGTTGACTAGTGCATGAGGCCTGAAAACTTTTGTAATGATGAATAGGATTCATGGGTTGAAATATTTTTAACAAATAATGCAGGCTCAAATCGCGATCCGACTTTTTTAATAAACTGTCATAGATGGGGGATTTTAAGTAGTTTGTCATAGAATTAATATATAGGTATGCGTAACTCACCAATCAAAATGCGAGAGCACAGCGCTAGCTGCAAATGTTGATTCACACCTTAACCGGCATTTTACAGAGCACTTAGATATCAAATTGGTAAATCAAACAAAATAATGAAAGCTCGATGTCCGAGCTGAAATATGTTTTGTATATTGACTTCAAAACTTGATATTCTAAACTACATATCAGCCTATTGACAAGAAATGTATCTCATCGAACAGGCAATGCGAGTGCGATGCGCGCGCGAAACTTTAATATAGTAACATTAAATATTTTCAAAAATTATTTCCAAGTCTTCCCCTGACCTTATTTTATTCACTCGTCTTCCTCCTCTTATTTATCGTCTTCTTTTATTCCTTCTTTCTTTCCCCTTCTTTTTTTCTTTCCCCCTTTTTTCAATTTGTTGGCTCCGCCAATAGGGGGGCGGGCCCTCGGGCCCCCTGTGTTCGTAGTTGTTATGTTAACACGATGTATATCTAATTTTAAGAAATAAATGCGAGCGCGAAGCGCTAGCTGAAAACTGATGAAATGAAAAGGACATTTCCAGTTTTCAGGTTAGAATATCAAATATTTTCAGCTTGCGCTTCTATTTCGCATAAAAACTGTGAAGTCGGGATGCGCATATAACTGAACAATTGTCTTTTATGATAATGACTAAAGGGGCCATTCCACAGAGAGCAAGACCGCTGAAAGACCTTTCAAAGACCATGAATTTTGGTTGATCTTACAGAGGTCTCTCAATGAAGCTACATTGGTCTTTGAGGTCTTACACGAGTCCTGACCAATCTTTCAGCGGTCTTCGTGGTCTTCATGGGCTCCAAAACTTTTTGAAACGGTTCAAAACAGTCTTACAACGGTCTTACAAGAAAATGGTTTTTCAGCGGTCTTTCGATGAATTTTCAAAGGTCTTCATAGTCTTTCAATGATCTTTCGGCAGTCTCTCAAGATTTTTGCGGAGATCACTGTAAGACTCATGAGAGATCATTGAAAGACCAGGCAAAGTCCATGGAAAGAATTCTGAAATATCACTTGTTGCATAAAAGATCTCTGAAATACCATTGAAAGATCTCTATAGGACTAGTCTAAGACCAGTAAAACAAGAAATATCCATCAGTCTTTCAGAGTTCTTTGAGGGGTCTTTCTGAGCCATTCCACAGAGATGACAAATTTCAGTGAAATTTCAGTGAAAGACCACTGTAAGACCTCATCAATTTTAAGTCTTTCAGTGGTCTTTCAAGAAGGACTCATTTAAGGTCTAATTCCTAATTGTTTTTCCTTTTTCTCTTCTTATTTTTTTCTTTTTCTTTCCCTTTTTTGCACCACCATGAGGGGGCAAGAACTTTGCCCCCTGGGCGTTGTGGCGTGCGCCTGTAATCCAAGCTGTGCGGGGAAGTTACAAATTGATGCAGAGGTTCGAGGTTCGAGCCCCGGTCACGTCTTTCGGATGGTGACGTTAAAGGTCGGTCCCAGACGTAAATAATCATATCTGATTGATACACGTCTGACAAAACTCAAATACACACACACACACACCTGGATCCACCTATGTATATTGACCTGAAAAGCAATAACATTTTAAAGGGATGGTCCGGACTGAAACTATTTATAGCTTAATAAATAGAGTAGAATTCACTGAGCAAAATGCCGAAAATTTCATCAAAATCGGATAACAAATAACAAAGTTATTGAATTTTAAAGTTTAGCAATATTTGTGAAAACAGTCGTCATGAATATTCATTAGGTGGGCTGATGATGTCACATCCCCACTTGTTCTTTTGTATTTTATTATATGAAATTAGGTTTATTCAAATTTTTTCCTCCAAGAACTAGAAAAATTGGATTGACAATTGATTTAGTGCATTAGATATTTATTGCTGCAACTTATTTCATTATAAGGGAGACATATTATTCACACAAGTATGAAATAATGAACAAAATATGATTTTAATGTCATAACATAAGAAAACGGAAAGTAGGGATGTGACATCATCAGCCCACCTAATGAATATTCATGACGACTGTTTTCACAAAATATTGCTAAACTTTAAACTTCAATAGCTTTATTATTTGTTAACCGATTTTGATGAAATTTTCGGCATTTTGCTTAGTGAATTCTACTCTATGTATTAAGATATAAAATATTTTCAGCCCGGACTATCCCTTTAAGGACACCGTGGGATCGATGGAGAGGATACACACCTAACTAATCAAATATTGCGAGCGCGTAGCGCGAGCTGAATTTTATATTAATCCCTTTTTGTAACCCTGAACAAGATACCTATCTCGCTAAACAGACTTCAAACTCGAGCACATTGTTTTTGTCTATTATCGTGAAAACGGGATATTTTAATTCAGCCGCATTAATTTAACCTTTTGGGGCAGGACCTGTATGATAATCATATTCTATGACTTTCAAGGGATAAACTCATTTCAGACATTAGAAATTTAAAAAAATATATTTCATTATTATATATTATATGGGATAAAAAAAAATTAAAAAACGTGTTTCAAACTTTAGTTCCCATGGCAACAAGAAATATTATACCCAACAAAATATGTATTGAAATTTTAGGAAAAGTCACCAAGTTTGGTTGAAAATTATTAGAAATTTAAATTTAAAGTTTGGTATTTGGCTGTAACTCCTGGTCTTGACTCCTGACAGGTTTGAATAGAGCATATTTACTGATAAATTACCAATTTTGTGGACACACTGAAGTGCATGGTCCACCCCCACCTCACAATTTACGGGCGTAGACACGAATTCCTTTCTTTTGTTAGTATGGGGGGAGGGGAGTAAAGTATTCATAATCGGTCGAGCGAGACATGACTTTCAAGGGATAAACTCATTTCAGACATTAGAAATTGGAAAAAATATATTTCATTTTATATATATTTCAATAATTGCTTAATGTATAGTTACCTTGCATACCTAAACAGTATATAAATGAGTACAAAAATAAAAAAAATATTTTAGTTAATTATCCAAATCTAGTGGAGAAAATTTGCTCCCGATTTGACAAATTTGACTATTCTAAATCATAGATTAATGAATCGTAGACTGTCACCATCAAACTGTGATTATAAATATTTTTACATTGTATAATTCATAATGTTCTTTATTAGGCCTTTTTAAATTTAACCGCCCAAATATGTTGCCATTCAAAAATTTAAGTCTTACCAAGTACTAAAGCTCAATGTCATCAGTCGTGCCAAACATGATCAGAATAATGAATAAGAACAACATTGGACCTGTTTGCGATCAAAATACCTTGATGTTGATGTTACAAAGCAATTGTTGGTTGCCCCGACAAACAGGGAATGTACACCTATATTAACAAGGGGCCTAACCAAAATCAACCAAGAATTGAGGGAGATATATATGTCGCTTGGGCACTCTTCAATTCAATTCAATTCAATTCAATTCTTTTATTTCATTTCCATTCAAAAAACATAATACAAAGTAATATAAAGTAATACAAATCAAGTACAATTTTACAGAAGGGCATTCTTACTTCGTAAAAAAAAAAACAGAAAAAACAGTATAATATAGAGCATAAATGGAAATGGAAATGAGGGGGATCCACTAAAAAGCAAAGCTTGTAAAGTGTGGATCCCCCTTGGAAATGAAAAAAGTATAGTAGACTTATTCTGATATGCGTACATAATTATATGTATTACAGGAAAGAAAAAGAGAACAAAAGAAATCATACGGATGCAAATATAATTACTGAACTAATGCAAAGCTTTTCACACAAAGAGGTCTTCGTAGTAAAGGATGTGTTGCGCAAGTACAGTAAGTTCAGTACATATTACTTAAAGGGATGCTCCGGGCTAAAAATATTGATATCTAAATAAATAGAGTAAACTTCACAAAGCAAAATGCCGAAAATTTCATCAAAATCGGATAACAAAGTTATTGAATTTTAAGTTTGACAATATTTTGTGAAAACAGTTATATGCACGTTGACGTTGTCATGAATATTCATTAGGTGGGCTGATGACGTCACATCCCCACTTTTTTTTCTTATGTAATTACATGAAATTATATATTTTTTTCATTATTTCATACATTTGTGAATGATATGTCTCCCTTATAATAAATTAAGATGCAGCAATTAATAATGCACTAAATCAGTTGTCAATCCAATCTTTTTAGTTCTCGGATGATAAAAATTGAATAAACCTAATTTCAAATAATAAAATACACAAGAACAAGTGGGGATATGACATCGTCAATTTGCTCATTGAATATTCATGAGACACGCCTAGAACCGTTTCACTGGAAAATTCAAAAATCTTTAAAGGAGAATGAAACCCTTGAAACCAGCTGAATCTATATCAAAGAGAAAAATCAAAGAAAATTATTGTTGAAAGTTTGAGGAAGATTGAATGAAAAATAAGAAAGTTATGAGCATTTGAATATTGAGATCACTAATGCCATGTAGATCCTCCCATTGGCAATGCGACCAAGATCTGTGATGTCACACACGTACAACTCCCTCATTACTTTAGTACTTATTTCACTTGTATTCTCACTTTTATAGAGTCTATCACAAGGTGATGTGTTCTCTTTATGAGAGGACAAGTACAGAGGTTTCACAACATTATATCGTTGATGAATCGTTTGTCATATGATTAGAATGAGCAAAAGGAGATGTTTTGGGGTATATTTTCAGTGTCCAAAAGGGGAGAGTTGTTCATCTGTGACATCATAGATCTTGGTCGCATTGCCAATGGGAGGATCTCCATAGGAACCATAGCATTAGTGATCTCGACATTCAAATGCTCATAACTCTTCTATTGCTAGTCCTATTTTACTCAAACTTTTGTTGATCTTATTCTTTGATTTTTCTGCTTTCACAAAAGCTAACTTGCTCCAAGAGTTTCATTCTCCTTTAAAGTGTCATAACTTTGTTATTCCTTGTCTGATTTTGATCAAATTTTCAGTGTTTTGTTTGTCTGATTTTTCCTCATTATGTTCAAATCATATTTACTTGAGCGTGCATGGAGTATCCCTTTAAGCATAATCCACATCCCACTATCGGGATCAAAAGGGGTCAAAATCTGTTCTTTTGACGTTTTAAAATGTCTGGTTCGTACGAAAGTGACAAAAAAAGCGACAGATTTTTACAAGCCTTATATTATGACTACAAGTACTAGAAGAGTAATATACATGTTTCATTGATTTAATCCCTCTCGAGTTTACTACACATGCCACCGTAGGGGTGCTATACCCCCTATACTAATTCATATAGGCGTAAAATAATAAAAACAAACACAAACTTATAAGTATAAGGGGAGTAAAATGCCGACGCATAGGACGAGCGCCCTCGATCCTCACCCCCACTCATTTGCCCCTTTTTGGCAGTATGCTAATGATATCCCACTTGTCCTGCATTCGCCAATATACTTCCAAAGGGACTTATTTTGCTTGATGAATTTAGCCTTTCTATATGAAAATTGGTCTAGTGATACTAATATACTACTACTATACTGCTGCTGCTACTATACTTCTACTACTACTACTACTACTACTACTACTACTACTACTACTACTACTACTACTACTACTACTACTACTTCTACTACTACTACTACTACTACTGCTACTAATAATAATAATAATAATACACACAATATATATGGAGATATAATACAATAACAGTAGTACACATCTTCTTATTATTACGTATATCATTACAATGATATCCCAATAATTAGACATGTTAGAAGGCAAATTCTGAGACCAGTGCCTATTTCAAAATTAGAAGAGTGATATTGGCGGATGCCTACCGCCATGGCTGCCACGAGTGCCCCTTCCCCTATCGATGAAATAATGGGATGATTTCACATTGAATTGAACTGAACTATATTTTGACAGCGTCGGGTAATTTCGTAGTCTAGGGTATTATATTTGCAATTATTTCAGTCGACCAGGGATATGTCTAATGCCTCGAAAGATTCGGTGCACTCGTGCCCGTGCGTTACTGAAAACGTGATTTTTGGGGCAAATAGTAAAATGTTTGCCTGATAATGACTGATCTCATTATGACCTTTAATGCAAATTTTGTTGTGTATGTATAGCATTCTCGAGAATCCTCCAAACGGCTGAATCATCCTAACACTAGCACCGCATTTATAAAATATATATGAGGATCGCCTTCTTGCCTGTTAATAAATTTACCCCTAACTCCCCTTAAGTAAACACCTAACCCTATTGGGGGTAGTTTTCCTGGTACGCTAATACGCGGTCCAATAAACGGAGAGGATGATAGGCTGTGCAAAACATGAAGCCTTATGTGTTATGACGACTGAAAAACAAAGACTACGCATGGAGAAAACGTCCGCCCCTCGGCGGAGAATTCGTCCACTCAACACGGTGTTTTTGCCCGCGGACAAAAAACCCTGAAATACTCCAGGATTTTTCGTCCGCGCAGACGGATTTAACTGGCCGGACGTTTTCGCCTCCGACACCGGCATTTGTACCGTGAAAATATCACACTCTTAATGTTTTGCAATGGAAACCTGGTGCGCGTGGCCCATAATTATAGCCCCTTTTATTACGTCTTGCAAACCGTTCTAAATCTTAATTTTACAATTTTTTATTGACCAATCCGGGCTCCGTTCCGAACATGCCGAAGGTACGCAGTTGAAATCCATTGTTCTGTGGTTTTATCGCTCTTTAACCCCCAAAAAGAAAAAAAAACACTCTTTCCGAAACCGCGAGAGCCCCACCCCGGCACTACAAATTGTATTAGGGGTAGAGTCTGTATGTGCTGACCCTGATTATCTTAATAAAGTAAAATTCCCCGAGCGAAATGATCTTCTGAACAAAGTTTCAGGTTTTCAATTTTTTGTGAGGACAGTTATATTCAGATCCTCAATCATGGATATTCATTAGATGAGCTAATGATGCTTTGTGCCTAGTTTCCCGCTTTTCTATGTTCTTACATGAAATCATCATTATTCGATATTTCCATACATGTGTATATATGTCACTTATAACAACATTTCTTTTAACCATGAATATATAGTACATTAAATCAGTAGTAAATCCAAAATTGGTTAATTCTTGGAGGACAAAATTTATGCAATGTCATATATCAAACTACACAAAACAAGTGGAGTTATGACATAATGTATTGCTCATTGAATATTCATGAAGACATTCATAGCTAGAACTGTTTCCCGTGACAATCAAAATAATATTTGAAATATCATAATTTTCCCTTCTCCGATTTTGATCAAATTTACAGCATTTTCTTTGACCGAATTTTGTTAAAAGAGAATTGAATTACCCGGGGGTGTACTTACATTATTTTGGTTTGGATGGGGGTGTGCGGCTAAAGGCTCAAAACCCATACCCATGCATATTTAAGGGTCATTTTGGCTAAAAAGGTACCTATTATACGGAGTTTCTTCCAAAGAGGGACCCGTGTTTAAGGGCGGGTTTAAGAATTCATCCAACAAATTACTTTCAATTTCCATTTAAAAATGTTTTTTTCCTTTTTCCCTGTACTTGGGACTGGTGGGAGAAAAAGGACACACATAAAAGATGTAAGACACCCCCCCCCCCTGAAATGCATGAAAATACCCTAAAAAAGCACCAAATTAGAACATAAAGGAAGACAATTCCTGAAAATAATGGCATTGATGGCAAACTTGCAATGTACAGAAAAATCCCAAACTCAGGAAATTTCCTGAAACCTTGCATCTCTGATACAAAGAATAACTCCGGGAATAATGGTTTCCAACATTTTGACCGGGCATTTTGATCCCGGATTTGCAGGAATATTGGCACCTAATACATTGGAGGAGAATATTGACCCGTAATTAAGGCCAGTATCTAAAAATTGGGGCCATGTTAAGGGATTTTTCAGAATACGACAATGATGTTTAGGGATTTCTTTAAAAAAAACGACCCATTCCAGCGGCACATCCCCGTGTGCCTTATTTCGTGAGTCCCCCCCCCCCCGGTATATTACAAATTATAAATTCCATCAATGCAAATTATGCCTAGTATACAATGTGCTTTTGGTAATTTGTTCCAGTGTAAATTACTCAGAGGTAATACCGTGCTAACACGGCGTACAATTTTACTCAATGTGAATTACTATGTTATAACACTTCCCTGGTAGAACAGTGCATTATTATCGATCGCATATAATATTTTCAGTATGAATGACATTGGTATATAACACATAATTTCCAATAATGCAAATCATGAATGCATAAGGCTCGTTCACTTCTTGTATCTTGATATAATTTGTGTCAGTTCAAATTACTTAGATGGAACAACGCATAATTGATCGCATATAATTTCCCACAGTGTGAATTACTCTCCTATTATATAACATAATTCTCCTTAGTGCAAATTATGTAGGAATAAGGCTCGTTCACTTCTCGTATCTTAATATAATTTGTGTCAGTTCAAATTACTTAGATGGAACAACGCATTATCGATCACATATAATTTCTTTCAGTATGAATTACATTGGTATATAACACATAATTTCCAATAGTGCAAATTATGTATACATAAGGCTCGTTCATTTCTTGTATCTTGATATAATTTGTGTCAGTTCAAATTACTCAGATGGAACAACGCATTATCGATCGCATATAATTTCCTACAGTGTGAATTACTTTCATGTATAACATTATTCTCCTTAGTGCAAATTGTGTAGGAATAAGGCTCGTTCACTTCTCGTATCTTAATATAATTTGTGTCAGTTCAAATTACTTAGATGGAACAACGCATTATCGATCACATATAATTTCTTTCAGTATGAATTACATTGGTATATAACACATAATTTCCAATAGTGCAAATTATGTATACATAAGGCTCGTTCATTTCTTGTATCTTGATATAATTTGTGTCAGTTCAAATTACTCAGATGGAACAACGCATTATCGATCGCATATAATTTCCTACAGTGTGAATTACTCTCATGTATAACATTATTCTCCTTAGTGCAAATTATGTATGCATAAGGCTCGTTCACTTCTCGTATCTTAATATAATTTGTGTCAGTTCAAATTACTCAGAAGGAACAACGCATAATCGATCGCATATAATTTCCTACAGTGTGAATTACTTTGGTATATAACACATACTTTCCAATAGTGCAAATTATGTATACATAAGGCTCGTTCACTTCTTGTATCTTGATAATTATAATTTGTGTCAGTTCAAATTACTCAGATGGAACAACGCATTATCGATCGCATATAATTTCCTACAGTGTGAATAACTTTCCTAAATAACATAATTCTCCTTAGTGCAAATTATGTATGCATAAGGCTCGTTCACTTCTCGTATCTTAATATAATTTGTGTCAGTACGAATTACGAGGTGAGAACAGTGCATTATTATCGATCGCATATAATTTAGAGATGCACAATAAAAATTTTAAACAGAAGTGTGCTCTCCTCCCCTTTTGAAAGTGAAGACTTTTTTTTTTGCTTTTTCATTGTTTTTCGTGGAAGAAATCTCCTTATTTTTTGGTTACCCCTCCCCTTTTATTTTGCTTGGTAAATTTTTCCTCCGGAAAATTATCCCCCCCCCCCCCTTCGAAACATCCTGGATCCGCCCATGAACTTATCTCAAGTAGGGACTGGTATACATCGTTCTTAACGCTACGAAATACCATGCCAATTATTATCACGCTAAAGTTCTTTATATTTTCAATCTGCAGGTGGGTTGATTGATGCTCGGAACCAACCGTGACTCGCTTGATCTAAACTTTTCCATGAAATACGACAGTGCCCCCCATGGCCCTATCTTCTATTTTAAAGGTCAACTCCACCCTATAAAAATGTTGATTTGAATAAATAGAGAAAATCAAACTAGCATAATGCTAAAAATTTCATCAAAATCGAATGTAAAATGGGAAAGTTATGACATTTTAAACTTTCGCTTATTTTGAACAAAACAGTGATATGCACAACTCAGTGACATGCAAATGAGACAGTCGATGATGTCCCTCACTCACTATTTCTTTTGTTTTTATTCTTTGAATTATACAATTTTTTTTTAAACAGATTTGACAATAAGGAACAACTTGACTGAACCATTATAGTCATTACACAATGCTAATTTCACATGTTCAGGGAGGAATTAATCATTGTATCACTTGACAATGAGGAGAAAATTATAATATTTCACATTTCATACAATAAAACACAAAAGATATAGTGAGTGGATGATGTTATCAGTCTCCTCATTTGCATACTGACCAGGTTGGTCATATAATTGTTTTGTGAAATTAAGCGAAACTTTAAAATATCATAACTTTCTTATTTTACATCTGATTTTGATGAAATTTTTAGTGTTATGCTTGTTGGATTTTTCTCTTTTTATTAAAATCAACTTTCTGTTCGGATGGCCTCGGCTAACGTTTTTATCAAGGAATAAATGAGATTTGTATAGAGGTATGTTAGCCATCGTAATAACATCAACATTTTGTATTCTTAAAGGACAGTCCAGTAGATTAGATTAAAAAGATAAAAATCCAACAAGCATAACACTGAAAATTTTATCAAAATCGGATGTAGAATAAGAAAAGTTATGACATTTTAGAGTTTTGCTCGACTTCACAAAACAGTTATATATATGAGGAGACTGACGACTTCACCCACCCACTATTTCTTTTGTATATCATTATATGAAATGTGTAATATTCTAATTTTCTTCTCATTGTCAGGTGAAACAGTGAATAATTCCTCCCTTAACAGTGGGATTAGCAATATGTTTAATGTTCAGTCAAGTTGGTCCTTATTGTCAAATATGTAAAACATGAAATATTGTATAATTCAAACAATAAAAAAATACAAACAAAAGAAACAGTGCAGGGGCCGCGGAACGGTTTTCAGAGTGGGGGGGGGGGGCTAAGCCAAAAGTGGGGGTGGGGCTGACCATGCAAAAAATCACAATCATATTATGGTAATTTTTACGTTTTTGTATACAGTTTTTGAAAAAGTGGGGGGCTGAAGCCCCCCCCCCCCGCTTCCGCGGCCCCTGCAGTGAGTAAAGAACATCATCGACTGTTTCATTAGCATGTCACTATAATGTAAATATCACATTTTTTTGTGAAAAATAAGCGAATAAGTTATTTAAAAATTTCATAATTTTTTTTATTTTACATTTGATTTTGATGAAATTTTCAGTGTAGTTTATTATCTTTCTCTATTTATCCGAAATATTTTTTTTGGGTGGACTTAACCTTTAATAGTGCAATCGTTAATGTACCAGTAAAGATATTCCCTTATTATTTCACTATCTGGGTCAATATTGTTTTTCAGAATAAGATAATTTCCATAGGTCATCGTATAGAATATAAAATATTAGCCCAATCTTTTTTTTCATCATTCACTCTTAAAGAAGGTTTACCCAATATTGGGTAAAATGGGAACATGCATGTTGGTTGAGTAAAGATTTTTTTGTAAATTTTACGCATTGTTGCGTTGAAATAGTCCAACATGGGGTAAAAGAATACCAAGCAAACATATATGTTCCCTACCCAATATTAGGTAAATTTTACCCAGTGTTTTTAGAGAGTTGTTATCATGGTTATTGTGATTTATTTGCCATTCACCAATTGCTATCCGCTTTTAAGCTGATCTTATTAATTCATATAAGTACTGTATACTTAAAGATTTAACAGAGGCCCATGTTTTACGACCATGTATCACATAAAGGAGAATGAAACTCTTGGAGCAAGTTAGCTTTTTTGAAAGCAGAAAAATCAAAGAATAAGATCAACAAAAGTTTGAGTAAAATAGGACTAGCAATAGAAGAGTTATGAGCATTTGAATGTCGAGATCACTAATGCTATGGAGATCCTCAAATTGGCAATGCGACCAAGATCTATGATGTCACAGATGAACAACTCTCCCCTTTTGTACGCTAAAAAAATATACCCAAAACATATCTTTTTGCTCATTCTAATCATATGACAAACGATTCATCAATGATAATGTTGTGAAACCTCTGTACTTGTCCTCTCATAAAGAGAACACCTCACCTTGTGATAGACTCTATAAAAGTGAGAATATAAGTGAAATAAGTACTAAAGTAATGAGGGAGTTGTACGTGTGTGTGACATCACAGATCTTGGTCGCATTGCCAATAGGAGGATCTACATGGCATTAGTGATCTCAATATTCAAATGCTCATAACTTTCTTATCATTCATTCAATCTTCCTCAAACTTTCAACAATATGTTTCTTTGATTTTTCTCTTTGATATGGTTTCAGCTGGTTTCAAGGAACCGGGGAGGGGGGCGACTCATGGGCCATTAGAGTTGAGAGTTAAAGGCATGAGGGTAATTTCTTGATCATGTTAACAAAGACCTTATAATATGTTAATGAGAACTTTACTTGTTTCCGTAGCTTTTAACAATCCCCCACCAAGCAGCTTCCGCATCCTGCACGCATCCGGTATGGGGAAAAAGTGAACGATATCCCATGCATGCTCAAACGCGGCTCCCCCCCCCCCCCCCCGGCCCAGATCCCGCCCCGTAGGACCGCCCGCGCGCGCCGCGCCCGCATAGTACAGTTGCTTCAGCACTGCCGAATTAATAAGGTGGTATTTCCCGAAACTCTGAAAAAATCACTGAGTCTGGCAATAAGAGAGAAAGGAAAGAAACTCAAGAATTAAGAGTCATATGTGAGTAGGAATACTGTTCTTTATAAACCCGATTCACTATATTTTGGTTTCCGAGAACTTGTATTATAACATGAATAAAGTGGATGGGTATTTTGTCAGTTGATGATACCGTAACTATGGGTAGGGACGCGGTACCGTACCGGTACTTCCCCCTGGATGTTGGCTGTGCTATCCGGCCAGATCTCGGTGGCATTCGGTGTGCTCACTCGTAGTCGTACTGTCGTATATCCTGCTGGTTGGAGAATGTTTACTTTTCTATAATCTGCAAAAGTTACAGTGCAGTCCAAAGCAATGTTGGATGGAGAATTTGATTGCCTCAATCTCCCTTTCACTATCCTTTGATATTTTGGACCCTCATCAACCTGTCCTTGTTCTGACAAGCACAGCTTACTTTAATAAAGTTAACTTAGCCTTAGGCCCTAATTAGTTTTAAGAATAAATAAGATCCCCTTTTTCAAAATGTTAAAGGAGAATGAAACCCTTGAAACCAGCTGAATCCATATCAAAGAGAAAAATCAAAGAAACATATTGTTGAAAGTTTGAGGAAGATTGAATGAATAATAAGAAAGTTATGAGCATTTGAATATTGAGATCACTAAGGGCATGTAGATCCTCCCATTGGCAATGCGACCAAGATCTGTGATGTCACACACGTACAACTCCCTCATTACTTTAGTACTTATTTCACTTATATTCTCACTTTTATAGAGTCTATCACAGGGTGAGGTGTTTATGAGAGGACAAGTACAGAGGTTTCACAACATTATATCATTGATGAATCGTTTGTCATATGATTAGAATGAGCAAAAAGAGATGTTTTGGGGTATATTTTCAGTGTCCAAAAGGGGAGGGTTGTTCATCTGTGACATCATAGATCTTGTTTGCATTGCCAATTTGAGGATCTCCATAGCATTAGTGATCTCGACATTCAAATGCTCATAATTCTTCTATTGCTAGTCCTATTTTACTCAAACTTTTGTTGATCTTGTTCTTTGATTTTTCTGCTTTCACAAAAGCTAACTTGCTCCAAGAGTTTCATTTTCCTTTAATTTTGTGATTTTTTTTTGGAAATGCTTTGGAAGTGATTTGATTTATTATTATATTACATGGGGTCATATTGTGTATTTCTTTCGATCAAGATTTGAATCAATAGAGAAAAATCAAACAAGAAATCAGATAAATAAGAAATTTATGACATTATTGTTAATAAGTTTCACCTATTTTTAGACAAAATTGTGTGCACAACTTGATGATATGCAAATGCACTCATTCAATGAACAAGGTTATGATATAACCTTGTTCTCAGTTATATCTCCATGTGTGGCAAAATAAGGGTGGCAATGTTTGGTTTATTTTCTCAATTGGGACAAATGCTTGATTTTTTTTACACTGACAGTTTCCATTACACCTATTCATCATACAACTTGGCTCTTAAGTAAATTTGATTCTTTAAATTATTTTTTTCTTAATTAAAAATAGAGATCAAAAAATGAAAATTTTCTTGCCATATTATTTTCCACCAATAGAGGGTGTACACAAAAATATGCCCCAAAATCAAGTTTTTGAGTGCTCTGGTGAATACAAAAATTATTCCCAAGTTACTAATGAAAAATATATTGCAACTGTATGGAAATTAGTAATTTTGGTCACAAAAGTGATATTTTAATGATTTTTTAAAGTGTGTGCTCTGTACAACATTGGCATACCATAGTCCTACCTGTAGATTCCCCACAGGCAGGATGGTTGCAGTGAACAAGTGTGCAAATGAGACTATGAGAGAGTCTGGGGCCTGTTGCATGACGAGATGAGCGATACGTAGGAACGTCCTAGGACCATTCTTTCGAGAAAAGACGATTGCCGACAAATCAGCGGTTTCCGTTTCACGAAGGCAATTTTGTCTTCCAAGTCCGCGACATCGTTTGATATCGATAGTATCGGAAAAATATTTAGTCTTCATCGTCACCTGAACCTTTTATTTTGGAATGACGACTTTTCATAAAATCATATATTTCAATAAAAGGAGATCAAATAACGTTTTATTTATTACTGATTGTAGAATTGATGTTTGGAGCTTACTTTATGAGGTAAAAAGAGGAAAAAAATTAAAGATTCACAAACTTAACTGGATAAAATCAAAATTTTCATTATTTCCCTTATTTAGAACACGGTGTCCTTTTAGAGACACCTTTCATTGATATTGCAACGAAAGAGACCCTTGTCCGACATAAAAATTGATTTAACTAAGTAATTTCGACATAGTATTAGTTCAATATTCTGATTTTTTTATTGAATACTTATTTATAATGATAATTTTGCAAATCATGCGTTAAATGTTATTTGTTGAGGTAAAAATAGGGTTTGAATGGATTAAACAAAATCAACATGTCTGATTGTTAAATGTTATTTGTTGAGGTAAAAATAGGGTTTGAATGGATTAAACAAAATCAACATGTCTGATTGTATGAGACTAAAAAGGAAAATATGAGAGGCTGCGTGTGAAAAATCTAATTTATTTATTTTATTTGTCAGAATGATATAACGCAAGAAGTACAAATGTGAGTGTTTAGAGTATAAACATACCTCATCAGTTGCATGATGAGTAACCGAAGACAAGGAAAATATGAAATTTGCTGCAAACATGTCCAAGTAGATAAAGTAATGCTTTGCAATAATAATTAAAACATAGAAAAATGTGTGAATCAATCCGCAATGGAAAAAATGCTATTTACAGAAATAATGCAAAAAATGACAACGATCATAAATGTTGGTCATATTAAAGTTGATCACTTTATGGAAGTTTATATAAGAATACAAGGTTTAAGAATATAAAAAATATATATGTTCAACATTTCAAAGTTAAGGAGTAGAGACTGCATTATGACATAGGGGCCGATAGGGCCTACCCTACGATTTAATACATGTATGCGCCTCTTGGTATGGACTTTCCATAGTCTTTTATAGGTACAATGAATTCATCTTCATTTGTAATGATTGTGATGGATTCTTAAGCTATAGGCCTAATCTGTATCTTAAATTCAATTAGCTATTTTGTTACTGCAGATTTTTTGTTTTGTTTCCTGTTTCACATCTCAAGTTAGCCCAAATCCAAAAAAAAAATTTCATTGATTAAAATTTATCTCAGCCAAAAAAATAATAATTATAATGAAGATGAAATAAAAATATACAAATGATTTAGCATGTTAAGTTTTGTATCGTGTTTTTTATTGCTGAACGTTATAAACACGTTTTTTACCATACATAATTTCTTTAAAAAAAATTGTTTTCATGTTGTTTATCTATAATGGACTACCGGTAAATGAGAAAGCATGAGGGGTCAGAGAGATAGTGCAGCCCATTTCGATATTTCAAGTTTAATTTTTTTTATGGAAAAAGGGGTGGGGATAAGACAAAGGGAGAATAAAAGAAAACATGTTAAAAAAAAATATTTGGGCCTACATTACCCCCGGACATACTACCCCGGATAAGTTAAAATGACATCCGTTTTTTGTCGTCTTGCCGTGCAAAAAGACGACCTGAAATTGATGACAACTAGCCCCCATATAAAAAAATAACTTGGCGCCATCCCAGATAAAATGCATCAGATTGCAATCGAATGACACCCCAAAAAATGTTTAAAGGTGATATGTCAGTGTGGCTTGCCGTAAACGCATTTTCTCTGAATGCCGACGGTGGCGGGCGGTGTGCAAAGAAGATCATGCCTACGTAGGACATGTCTGGAGGTGTCTTTCCAAGGACCATTCTTCGTATCGCCCAAATCGGCTTTGTGAAACAGTTGAGCGATAACTCGTTCTTACGTAGAATGGTTCTACGAAAGACCCTTTCATGCAATGTTCAGGCCCCTGATCTCTTACGACGGTACATGTATTTCTTTTATCTTCTTTTGTTGTTTCAATTATACAATATTTCAATTTCTACAGGTTGGATAAATAATGATCAACTTGACTGAACCACAAAATGTTCAAATATTGCATGACCATGCTATGCAGAATTTTTTTCGGGGGGGGGGGGGCAAGATACATTATGTTTTTTAAAGAAACTTTCAGCGAGGGAGCGAAGTGACTAAGCTTATCATTGGGCCAATCTTACGTTTTCCAAAGTGAAATTCACAGATTTCTTGCACGCTTTTGGTGATTTAAAAAAAATATTCCGCAAAATATTAAAGTTTTTCAAAATTTTTGGAGGGGGGTGGGGGAGCAACTGCCCCCTCCCACCCCCTGCTCTGTACAGCCATGATAAAAATTACAATTGTAATTTTTACGTGTTCAGGGAGGAATAAAAATTTCTTCGTTTAACATGGCAATGTTCAATGAGAAGAAAATCAAAATATTTCATATTTCAGAAATTGACAGATCAGATTTGTGCATTCCCAGGTGTGAAGTTTGTCTGATAAGTCCTGGTGAGTGTTTCATAAAGCTGTTCGTAAGTTAAGAGCGACTTTAAGAACGACTGGTGATCCTTTCTTATGGTAAATGGTATATTCATTACCGATGGTGTAGCGCGTAAGAAAGGATCACCAGTCGTTCTTTAAGTCGCTCTTAACTTACGAACAGCTTTATGAAACGGCCCCCTGGATCTTAAAAGACTTAAAAATTCTGAGCTTGACCATATAATTTGTGAATTGTTTGCTGCTTCAACTTCGAGTCCTTTAAGAAAGAGTCTTCACATGTACAAACAGTGGGCACTGGCTTATTACTTGCAGACTGTAGGTGGTTTCAAACCGCCTCGATCACAAGAATCCCTGTTAAATTACGAGAACTTTTTTAGGCTGAAAAATACCCATTAATTATTCCTGCATTCACACCGCCCTGAAACATACCCTTCGGGATAAGTTCCTGAAGTTACGTGCATGCGCAGTATGGTCTGATAAGCAGCAAGGCGCGAAATTCAAAATCACTAGCCCAGCAGCAACCCATGCACGGCGCCGCACCCAACGACACGCTGGGCTAAAAGTTCCCGTAATTTGCTTTCAGACCGCCAAAATACCCACGACCTTGGAAAAATCCCCGCGAAAGTTCTCGTAATTTCGCCAAGTACCTACTATTTATCGGGTATTTTCTTTCGGGGATATTACGCGTAGTTTGCTTTCACACCGCCAAAATACCTGGTATTTTCTGATCGGGGTAAATTTCCCGATCAGAGAATACCTGGAACTGGCGAACTTCGAGGCGGTCTGAAACCACCTTGTGTCAACCCCCCCCCCAAAAAAGTAAAAAAAATAGTCTAATGCTGTCCCACCCAGAGGCACCCAACTTTTTTTCTAAGGACCTCATTGCCCACATTTTGTTTGGACAGATCCCATGTGGCGTTAATAGATTAGGCCTATGTTTCTTGTAGTTATTTATTTTATTTTTTTTATCAGTATTTACAAATGTTGCTGTTTTTTTAATTTGAAATGTGTAATGAGTCTATTAGGAATCGTTTGTTCTGTATATAATGAGTCTATCAGACACCGTTGTCACTACCTTCCTAAAACTAGTTTCTGGAAACTAATTTAACGTGTTGTGAGATTGGTCGAAGCGATCTTCCCAACTGGTTCAGAAAACCACCTCGCGATGTAGTTTTCAAGATCGCTTTGCCTCGTTAAAGTGGTTTTAGCATGAGGACACAACCGTTCTTTGGGAAGCGATCTTCGCACATTTTGAGCGCGCTACTCCACACGACAGGTGTAGAACGCCTACGCTGCGGTTTCGAATTTCATGCGAAACGTGTCACCCCACTGAGAGCGTTTCCATAGCAAAAAGATCGCTTTACGTGAAGTGATTTTGAAAACAACTTTTGTGTGATCAAGTGGGAACGCTAGCAAAGCGATCTTCCAAACTGGTTCCAAACTAGTTTTAGAAAACGTATAGAGCACGGCCTCTTAAGAATCGTTGGTTCTTTGTATACATGTATGTACATGCCATTTGGCTGTGACTCTTGTTGTTCATAAGCCTTGAATTGAAATTGAAAAAATTGAAAAGAACTTGAATTTAGAATGCTTTCATTCAATGTTCATTAAAATTCCTTTAGATAAGTACTACAGTGTATGTACTTTAAATTGGAATAATAATCCAGTGTTTTGGATCGAAAACAACATACTGTCTGGTATTACGACAGTCTTGTTTCGAATTTCCAGGCATTCAGGCATATAGCCACAGATTTCCTGTCTAAATGCTTTTTACATTTGGATTTGTTTGTTTATTAAAGCTGTGCGCTGTATTAAAGATGAGTTTGATCAGATTTGACTTTTGTTAATTGTTTGCTACATGTACACGTAGACCTGTGACATACCGGTACACTTGTTGGATTTTTCATGTTTCTTGGTCCAAAGTTTAACAATACAGGATGGGTTATAATAAAAGGAGTGTCATAACTCATCTGTCTGTATATTGATTTTAACTTTTGTAGATTATAGTTTTTAATTTATAGTTATATGATTGTACAAATTGTCTTGTCAGTGCAGGAACACCCTTCTCATCACACTTCTGCGCACCTCATTGGTACACAAACTCCCTTTATGCAATGCCCTTATGCGCATCTAAGGGCATTGCTGCGTGCATGCAATGCGCATAATTGTTCCTGCACCGACACGACAAAATGATTGCATCGAGTACTTTTATATGTCTCTTTTCTGTAACATCACCCAGATCTCAACCATGGGGGATGATAATGGAGTGTCAATGCTTTCTCAAGCCCCAGCGTACGCCTCAGAATGTTCCCACGAGTACGATGGGGTACTCATGCCCAAGATAATGCCAGCCAGGTGCATCGAGTCGGTCAGGAACTTCAAAGTCAGAGATGATGATCTCTTTCTCACAACCTACCCTAAATCAGGTAGGTACTTGTCACGTGCATCAAGGTCAAAGGTCACACGAGGGCAATAGTTTGAAAGTGGAATATCACCCTTGAGATAATGCCAGCTAGTTGCATCTACATGTAGCTGGTTAATTCAAAGTTAGGGACAATAATCTCTTTCTTACAACTTACCCCATAATCAGGTCAGATTTAGGCATTTGGGTCGAGGGCAAAGCAATATTTATAGCGTCTATTTTTTGTATCAATATAATGACAGTGATAAATTGGATTTTGAAACCATTCTTATCACGTCTAATCTTGAGGATGAAAGGGTATGCATGGATGGGGTCAGGGTAAGGATTTCAAGAGCAGAATTGCATGATTAATTTTTTTTGGATGCTTCTCTCTTTTGCTCTTTGCACATCCGACTTTGCATGCACCCTTTCTCTTTACCACTCTCATACACTAATCGCACCAATTTGGTGTGTTGGCTCAACTGGTAGAGCATCTGCCTCACAACCGGGAGTTCAAACCCTGGCTGTGTCAGACCAAAAGATGTATGAAGATGGGAGTTGCTGTTTGGCACTCAACGATTCAAGGTATAGAGCTTCATCGATCTGGTGCTACACAGTGGCTGCCGGGCCAACGATCAATCGGGCAAAACAAATTTTTGGAGTATTTCTGTGTCAGATTTCTATTTCAAACAATAATTTGCGGATTTTCATTTCATGGATTTGATTTTCATCTTCTTGCACAATCTCTTTTCACATCTTTTTTACACATTTCTCATTACACCGCTTTTGCCTATTTCTCTCTTTTACACCTGTCTCTTTACACCTCTCTTGTTACACCTGTCTCTAAAACCCTATACACCTCTCTCTTCAACACTTTTTGCTAGTGATACATCAATTTTTATTATAAATTTCTCTTTACACCTCTCTTGTTGTTTCTCTCTCACTACAGCTCTCTCTTTACTCCTGTCTCTTTACTTTCTTCTCTCATCACAGCTTCTGTACACCTCTCTGGTAATATCTTTGATGATCTTTCTCTTTTATACACCTTGTTACACCTCCCTTTACTCCTTTCTTGTCACACCTGATGTTTTTACACTTTTCTTTACACCCCTTTTGAAGGTACTACATGGGTGCAGCAGATTGTTCTTCTCATTCATCATGACGGGGACAAATCTAAACTGGAAGGCAAGCATATCTTCAAAATGGTCCCTTTCATAGAAGCTGTGGAAGGAATGAACAAAGACAATGTAAGTCAAGTATTTGATGGTGCATGGTTGTCATTTTCTGGACAGTGTTTGATAGGTTTCTCATTTTCTCCTGAAATGATCCAATGCAGGGTCCTCCAGGGCTTTCACCTCTCTTTTTACATCTCTCTTCTTAAGTTTCTCTTTAATTATAAGGACCGAGATGGGTCAGCACATATTCCAATGTGTGCCGTGAAAGGAATGAGCATCAAATCTGAATACACATTTGTTTGGTTTTCAATTCATTTATTAGATATTAGTAATTGAATGGTTTTGTATTAATTATTGCTTCTACCAGTTGATACTATGCTACTCATGCTTTAATGTGTACATTGATTTATGCAACAAATATTGACTAGTATGTTGATATAAAATATATATAATAAATATCGTACTGAAGTTATAGAAGATATGAATTATTATTATTACTATTATTGTAATAGTCATTGTCATTTTCACCATCGTCATCATCATCATCACAACCATTATCATAGCAACATACAGGGGAGGACATACATTTAAGATCAGCATAGCAACAATTCTGGCAGACATCATCAGCACACACCGATCGGCATAAATGGCATAACAGTGTACGTATCATTTTTGTTGATCTTAACACACGTCTTATATTATCTCTTGCTAAAGGCCGATACAGCACAAATGCAGTCGGAAATTGCAGACGAAAAGCCGTCCCCACGAATCCTCAAGACTCAACTCCCACCACGCTGGCTCCCTCCGAGCATCTATGATGGATCTAAGGGCAAGGTCATTTATGTCGCAAGGAATCCCAAAGACATGATGGTTTCGTACTTTCATTTTTGTAAGATGACCGAGAATCTGCCTACCTACGAGTCTTGGGACGTCTTCTTTGAGGAGTTCATGGCTGATAGAGGTGATCTTTCAAATCTCTCTAAAAGTCACATGGAGATAAAATATACTTCTAGGGGGTGTTTCACAATGATGCAAGTGTGATTTAGAGTTGTACTCCCCGTTGTGTGCGTTATGAATGGTATCTCTGCATTGGTCAAATCATGCTATGATGATGCGTGCCACTGCATATTAATCAATAAGATTGCACATGATATGTATGCCTTACATATCATGTGCGCTTCGGCATTTAAGCATGACTCTATGGGATGTTGCAAGAAAAGTATTTGCAATCAGTTGCTAATTTCTGTTGCTAATGTATAACTGATGTATAAATTGTAACTACACCAAAATTGGTTTTTACCTCTTGTTGCAAAGAGAAGACCAGCAATCAAGTGCAAATTCGCTTTAAATGACCGGACTTATGATTGATTTGGAGACTTAAAATTGACTTGCAATTCGGTGGATTCACAATACAGTGCGCCATCTGTCAGACGGCAGCGGACAGGCCAATTTGGGTCGACATCTCGTGCAGGCTAGGCGCAGCCAATTGCATAGTGCTGGTGTAAAGATGCTTTAAAAATGGAAACTATATGATAAGCGGAGGAAGAATTCAATAATAACAGTCTAAATTTCCGAGAGAATTCTGCAGCAAATTTCTCTCCCACCTCATAGACCCTGAATTTTATGCAAAACGGCCGAGCCGCGTCGGTCAGCACAGCATAATGCACTAGTACACTAAGCAGATGTCGACTTTTTCCCATGGGGCATTGCGAATTGTGGCCTGTCCGCAGCAACCGACAGGTGGCGCACCGTAAAAGGCGTATTGTGAATCCACCGAATTGATTGTGAGTTTCTTGCAACACCCTATCAGTTGCATCTATCTCAATTTGAAACACCCCCTCTTGAAGGAGCTGTCATAAAGTGATCATGAACGGCTGTTAATGGATACTGGTCAATGGCGTAAAAAAAAACACAAGACAAAACATGGAGGCAATACTGGAGAAATGTGACTAATCAGTGGGGGATAATTAGGGTAACGAATATGATTGGATGAAAGCATATTTAACAGATAGGAGACAGTTTGTTGTAGTAAATGATGGTATCAGTGAAAGTGTAAAAATTAAATCAGGCGTCCCACAGGGATCCATTTTGGGTCCATGATAGTCAATGGGTAAAATTACTATGGAATAATAATCGTCAGGGGAATAATTCCAGAGACTGGTGTATATATCATTTTTCACTGGGAAATAAAAAGATTCTATCTGAGGAATACTAGGAATCACAGGGGAAATATTTCTACAGTCAATGTGGGTAATGATAGTCACTTGGGAAAACAGTAATCACTATGGAATATTAATAATCCCTTTGGAATAATAATCAGGTCTATTGTTTTTGTGAAAAAAATGTGTTCCTTGGACCACATGGGAATTAATACTAGCCACTGGGGAATAATATATATTTTTTTCTTTTAGATGTCTTGTAACATCGCCATCCCTTTTTTTTCCCCCAGTACCAAGAGGTTCATGGTTTGACAGCGTTCTTTACTGGTGGAAGCGGAAAGACGACCCATTGGTGCTCTTCATCAAATTTGAAGATATGAAAAAGGTAAGACCAGGGTCCCGTACACCAAAGCTTAGCAATGATCATTGAACATTTTTAACCATTGACTGCATTAATTGCAATTTGCAATCAATCATGAAAATCAAGCGTACAATTAATCGCTAAATTTTGTATTAGAGGCCCAAGGATGAAAATATCTCTGCCTTTTCATTCATAGAAATTGAACTGTAATAATGGGTAATGTGAATCAGTGGATACGTCTCTGGACGTTAACCACTAGGTCCAGGGCTCAAATCCCAGTCCCAGACTTCTGTCATTTGGCAAGGCATTGATATACAGTTTTCCGCTCTCTACCCAGGTGAAGATATGGATACCTACAGTAGGAATGAATTTCTTGAATGCTCAAGCACCTGATCAGGGTAGCAGTGATGGTTTATGATATACAGTTGAGGCCAGAAGTTTACATACACCTAGGAAATTCAAAAAAAAGTTGATGCTTGCCAAACATACAATTTACTGTATCTTATAAAATATTTGTGCTTTCATGACAAATTTGATTTCAAGCAAATGAGTATGTCATGCCCCTTCATCACATTGCTTTGTCATCAGGTGTTGAAATAATACTTAGGTTTCATTTTTCCCCAAACAATCTTCATATTTTAGACAAAATAAAAATAAAAACTTGAACAAAAACATTTCATATTTGTGCTAGGTACTTCTCAATGAAAACATTTCAGATTACACTTTTTTGTTCATTGGTGACATATGATAGAAAATGTAATATAAATCATAGATTTGACGTTTATATATTTCTATGAAACGATGTTTGAAAATATAATAACAAACAAAAGAATAGATTTGGCACGAATATTCCTTTTTTTCTTCAAACAAAATTCCACCTGAAATATACTTTAATCCCAACAGCATCCCAATCATGTGAAAGAGCTTGATACGCTCTTTTATTTGATACCAAATTGCCTGGTACATGTAGTATTTATATTTCTGAAGATATACTCAATTTTACGATCTTTGGAAAGCGATCAAATTTCACTGAATTCCATGGGTGTATGTAAACTTTTGGCCTCAACTGTATATATAGAATGAGTACTATAACAAGTGATCACTATGACCCATTAAGTGATAAAAGACTCTGTTGCCTCGGGCTATTATCTTTCAAGACATAAAAATTACATTTCTCATTTGTTTGACTGTAATGCAATAGCTTCCTGTTTAAAACTCGGTTGAATGTTTCCTTTTTGTATCCTATTGTTACTGTCATATCCTTTTTCACGGTCATGTGACTTTAAAGAGGCACTCTACCATGTTCAGTAAAAAATGAAACGAGCCTAATTATTCAGATCATTAAAGTTGGATGAGAAATTTCGAAGTTTGCATTATTTCATAATAAAATTAATACCATAAACACAAAATGTTTATTTTGCTTCATATGAGGTTTGTATGAAAGCATAATTACGTCAGAATTTCTCCATTATAGCAAGTCAATAGTCCAACACATTCCTTATATCAGCCTCACAATTTTTTTTAGCAAACAGGAATCAAATTTTTCTTTAAAATATCAAACACAACCTGGCCCCACAACATCTAATAGCTCACTAATTTGCAAACAACCTGTTATGTGCTGCACTAACTCAACCCAAGTGAGGTAAATGGGTACCTGGTAGGAATTTATTCCTTGAAATGCGTGTGTGCTGTAAATAAGAACGGCAGCCAAGCTAATGCTGGGGGTAATTATATCCTAGTCCTTTGGAAGCACAAAGAGACGTTATAATCATAATGTGATATGCACTATACAAGAACTATTTATCATTAATCATTATTATATTTTTAGCATGGAGTAAAGTTAATTTTTTACATTGTCAAAAAGTAGTCATCTTTTATTTCATCACAATACGTATTCTCTTTGGTGTCTCGGCCATAGATCTATCAAATATTATTAACCCAGTAAGAACCGATTTGCTGGCTTAGTTGGTAGAGCATCCACCCCACAACCGGGAGGTCGTGTGTTCATACATTGGCCGCATCAGGCCGAAAAACATCAAAAGAAGCAGTTGGTGTTCAACGATTGAAGGGATAGAGCTCAGTGGCTGTCGAGCCTCCGGTCAGTTGGGGAAAAAATAATTTTTGGAGGATTTCTAATGTCTATTTTAAACAGTAAAATATGGATTTTTTTTATATTGATACCATTCAGGATTTAAAGGGAGCAGTCAAGCAGATCAGTGAGTTCATGGGAAAGTCTTTTTCTGATGAAACCATTGAGGGAATCGTGGAGAGCAGTACCTTCGATGCAATGAAGAAGAATAAAAACTCTAATCCTGATAGTTTGCCCCAGCTCCAGGCCAGTGCAAGTCAGAAGAAAACCTTCCTGAGGAAAGGTAAGCTTGAATTCAAGACATTCTCATTATTTAGCCCTATTTGAACTGGCCTTTCTTAGCCCAAGGTTTTATTTAGGGGAGGTCTTGGCCTCAAAATATCCAATCAATGTGAAGTTTTACATATTAGGGATATTGCTACATACATGTAGTGCTTTGCCAACAAATTTGTTTTCAACCTTTTATATTCAATTACCCAAATTATATACGTTTGCATGTATTTCTTTTTATTTTTGTTATCTCAATTGAATTTGGTGTATGTACCTTTTGCATAAATATGGTAGAAAGTATTTCAAATATTGTGGTTGACAGAGAAAAATTGTCAACTAATTTATCTATCTATCTGTCTGTCTGTCTACCTACCTACCTACCTACCTACCTACCTACCTACCTGATTATCTATCTATCTATATGTCTGTCTGTCTGTTTGTCTGTCTATCTAGATCGATCTATCTATTTGTCTATCTATCTATCTAATCTATCTATCTACTTATGTATCAATGTCTTCTCATAATATCCTTTTGTTACTTCTTCCAGGAGTTGTTGGTGACTGGATGAATTTCTTCAGCGATGAACAGAGTGCGCGCTTTGATGCGGTCTACAAGGCTAAGATGGCTGGATCGGGATTGGACTTTGTTTTCCAACAGGAATAGACAGATACCCGTAATTGGACCTATCGTGACCTCCTGAATCTAGACGAAAGATATTACTCCTGGTGCTAAATATTCCCTTTGTGCTCATTCTCTTTATTAAAACTTGATACTTGGTGCAGTTGGAATAACAAGGTATTTTATATTTTTATATTTACAGACGGTGATAATGATCATGAATAGAAAAATTATATGGCACATTATACATACTTGACTTTAGACTAAGACTGATGATGATCTCTTTAAAATTTAGCATAATTAATAGTTACCTGATCAATATGTCTATACAGAGTGAATGAAAATGATTAAGTAACAAAATAAAATATTGTCATTACATTATAAATAGGCTATATATAATGTATGTATGCTGTATACAGGGACTTGTCTTTATACTTTAATAACTTCTCTGGTCACATACATGTATGTACTGATAGTATGATATGAGGATGTTATATCATTGTGGATGTGTTTTTTTTTATTGGGATCTTGATATCAGATTGTATATTTCATTGATGCTAAATTCAAATTATCTAGTGTCATACCAAAGACTAACTATTCACCTTTCCAACTAGGGTTTCTCTGTGCATGTTCTATTTATTTATTAAAAAAAATATGTATAAAACACAATCATTTAAAATTGTGAATCGGTAATCCAAGCTTACTTTCAGAATTACATGTATGTTGTTTCAAAAGTTCATGTCAATCGCATGCACAGGACTAGCAGTTTCCTGTATTATCTGTGATTTCCTGATGTTATGTAATATTGTATCACAGGGCTTTTCGTCTCTTATATGTCTAGAATTACAACAAGGCAGTGAGTCAGGATCAGTGAAATCATTGACAATGGGTGGTATTCTGAGAGCCATGGTTTAGTAAAACCTGGGTTAACTTAGACCAAACTTTTACGGAGTGCCAGTTCTCAACTCATTCACCAAGTAAAAATTATTCTTTTCCTGCGGCAAAAATAAATTGATTGAGTCGTGAAATGGGAAGTATAGGAAAATAAAAGAAAATGTCATGAATGTTAATGAATTAGTTGGTTCTTTTAATTGCCACAAATATTGCAAAAAAGTCTGACATTCCATAGAAGTGCAGCGAGTAATTGTAGTTTTTAGATTAGGGTTAACCCTAAGAAGACGGGGGGGGGGGGGGGGGCTGATTCATTCCCCCCCCCCTTGACATGTTTTCGCGCATTTTACTTTCAAGTCTCGCGCAACTTTTGAGACCAAAATTGCGACCCCCGGGTACGCAGTTCTGAAATTACGCAACATTTTGTAAGTGCTTTACTGTACATCTTTGTGTGATTTTGATAAAGAAAAAAAATGATCATGTACTGTAAACTATATTTCACGCATAATGTTGATACAATATACTTGTTTTTCACTGATATTTTATATATATGACTACTTGAAAAGGGTATATATTATTGGCCAAGGACACTTGTATATATATATTATATATTTCTGAACCATATATACATGTATATTATTTCAACATAGGTTCATGGTATTACTTTACTTGTTTACTTGAGGAAAAGGGTTCTTAGTTTAATTTTGTTGTTTAAAAAAACATGCTGTTATGTTCTCTCCTTTTTAGAAGAATCAATTATTTTAAAAATAAATATTTTTCTTAACAAATGTCTCATTTCTAGGCTGATTATCGACTGTCCAACAATATTACTGTTAAAATTTATCTTGCCTACAGTTATGTCATGTATTTTAAGTGATATGATAACATTTTATTTGTTTGCAAAAAAAATGTACATACACACTGAAAAGTAATTATTGTGCAATTTTAATCAAAACATCTTTATTCAAAGTTGTTGAAATGTGACATTATCACAGCCAAAGACTGAACTATACATATGTATTTTTTAGATATTGTTTTTCAAGTCACAACAAAATATTTTAAAAAATCAATTTTTTACTATTTTATAATTTTACTTTGTGTCTAGAGGAATAGATCAAATGTGTAAATTCTTTTTACATTGGGTAATTTGTTTGTAAACTTCCTAAAATGTTCTTTCATGTTTGTCCTAGTTTAAAACTTGTGGACTGTTCATTCAAATTAAGTCAATATCAGTTTAAATCAAATGTAGTGCTCTTTCAGTCATTAGAATTTCATTTTATTTTTTCAAAATATGACTATGTATGACATCTACCTTGCCCCCCCCCCCCAAATCATAGCCTTTTTGTACTTTTGTTGAAAATGTATTCTTTTTAGCTTTTTTTAGCTTTGCTCTGTAGAAGGTCACATAAAACTGGCAAATGACAAGTATTTTATGAATGATTAAATCAGAATTTCTTCTTTCATTGAAACTCTATCTCTTGTCCTTTTTATTTAAACAATGATCAGGGTGCTCAGTTAAAGGGAAAGTTAACTAACAAATCCTGTGTGTAGTCTCTCAGTGACTTTGTGCTTGAAATAATTAGTCTTAACTCTTTACCCACTGTGTCCAACTAGAGTCACATAAAGCAGACTGCCAAGTTGGACTCAAGTCACATTGTATTCACAATACACACAGAGTGCATTAAGTCTATTGTTCATAGACACATACCAATAGTGATGTGTGCATCGCATTGTATTGTGTACACACAAAGGTTTTATTTACAATATTAAAACCAATTAAAAGCTATTGTAAGCTGAATGAGCATAGTCCATGCTAAACCTCTCTTAAGGTTGCACCTTGAAATTAATGTGGCGCAGGAGTGATTTTGTCTGTGGCAGGCAAAGAGTTGGGATAATAATGATATTTGAAATTCATTTAGCGCATTATATTCGAGAGACTGCGCTGTACAATATTAAATTACTAAAGTTACAAAATTAATGAAAACATATCTAACAACATACTAGTATATTGAGCATTATTAATATTTTGAAAATAAAATGGGTCTTAAGAACAGATTTGAAATAAAATATACCTTTTGAAATAAGTATAGATGATACAGAGAATAGATTAGCAAATAATTTTAATTGTATACAGAGGCAAATTATATTTGATAATAAAAGTACTTGTTTTGCTACTTGGTATCATAAATTTTGCAGTATGAATATATTGAGTATTGAATTAGTTGGTCAAGACTACACTGCTCAGAATATTGCATTATGGGTTAATAACCTGGCCAGATTTGAGAAGTTGCTGACTTGAGGTGGTGCTATTATGGCTGGTGGTTCATTATTTGCTTTAAAAATTTTTAAAAGTCAAAAGTTGAAATGTATCCACTATCAATCGTGAGGTTAAAAATTGGAATATTACAGTGTTTTTTTTCTTGGGGGGGGGGGGGTGGGATTCTTGCTGATACTCTCCTCAATGGAAGGGACCACCCTCTCCGAGTGATTACTTTGCGACAGTTTGGCTAATTTTAGAAACAATTGCTGATTTTTTGTTCGAATAAGGTGGGAAATAAACAGTTGGCCTCCCAGTTCTGTATGGAGGGGGTGGCTATGACTGTGGAGGGGGAAAAATCATCCCTGGGCTTACTATTGTAGTAACTTGCAATCCAATGGTAACTTTCATGGAATCTGTGATTTTGATTGGCTGATGAGCATTGTTACCATGGTAGTTACCATTAGATGGCAAAGTTACCATAATAGTAATTTTTATGCAATGGGGCCGGCCCCTGAACCGAAGGTCAAAAGGACCCACTTATTTTAGAAGAAGGGGTAGGATAGGGGTCTGTTGTCTGGACACGTACTTAAAGGGATGGTCTAGGCTGGAGATATTTAGATCTCAATAAATAGAGCAAAATGCTGAAAATTTGATCAAAATCGGATAACAAATAATTAAGTTGTTGAATTTTAAAGATTTGCACTATTCCGGTGAAACAGCTCTAGGCATGTCCTTATGAATATTCATTAGGTGGGCTGATGACGTCACATCCCCATTTGTTCTTTTGTATTTCATTATATATGAAATTAGGTTTTTTCAATTAATTTCTACCAAGAAGTAAAACAATTGGACTGACAACTGATTGGATGCATTAGTTTGCCGCAACTTATTTCAACATAATAGCTCAGTCGGTAAAGCGGGGGTTTCGGATTCCGGTGACCCGGGTTCGATTACCAAGTGGTGCGCTAGTGCCCTTTGGTAAGGCATTTATCCTCATTACCATCAGGTCCCTCGGAGAGGACCTTAAGCCGTTGGTCCCATGGTTGCTTGCTCACAGGCATTCGTGCTTTCTTAGCAGTCGGGTGAAAAAACCTCGGTATAATGGAGACACAATTATATATGTAAGAAAAAATGAAACTATAGTATGATTTCATGTAATAACATAAGAAAATTGAATGTGGGTATGTGACATCATCAGCCCACCTAAGCATTACGATGTGCATATACAAACTGTTTTCACAAAATATTGATAAACTTTAGAATTCAATAACTTCGCTATTTGTTATCCGACTTTAAGTTGATGAAATTTGCATGCTTTGTGAATTTTACTCTATTTATTTAGATATACATATTTTTAGCCCGGACCATCCCTTTAAGTAAATAGAAACATCATATTACAGCTGGACTCTTGATTTTCTCCAAATTTGTGCATTAATAGCAAAAATAATAGTGAATGTTTTTTGTGCTTTGTGATATCAACCAATCAGATTACAAAATTCATGAGAAATATGGCCCACTAAGAAATAATTTTTGATTGAAAATCACTTCATGATAATTTTTAAAATGTGCACAAATTATGGTCACCCCATCATACTTGCAATCTATCATAATTTAAGTTCCTGATTACTGTCTTGTCGGACTGGACAAAGCTGAGTGTGGAAAGCAAGGAGATTTTTTTTTTCCCCAAAGATAAAGTCATTGGAATACTGCAACATCGCCAATTTAGCCCAAACTTATATAATCCGGAGAAGTTAATCTCGATGGATGTGACAAGAATTGGATCTCAAAATCCGAAGAGCTTTCAATCATTGAGCTTTGGCGCCATCTCCCGTTCATACTCGCATTATTGTTGAGTGTTGACAAAAAAGGCGTCGATATTGCGCGAAGCCGAAGAGGTGATACGATCGACGATCATCAACCGGGAATCACTGTAACATTCAAATTTTAATGGCGGAGGGAGAGGAAATTGAGCATTTGGAGGTAAGTTCTCGTTCACCAAAAGTTATTTTAAACCGATCTTATTCCTCTGACGGAGTCAGCAATTTTTTGTTACACTACAGAATCTCATTGGTTTGAGGGCAGCTGCGGGATTGCTTGAATCTTTGCCCCGCCGGCCCCGGCCGGGCGCAGGTGCGGTACGCCGTACCCGGGCCGCGAAATTATTTTTCCCACCGAGTTCTGGACCAACATATGAATATTCATAACTTGCGTCTTCGGATTAAGAGTACGCATGCGCGTGGACTTTGCCACGACCAGTGCCGGTCGTAAGCATTCACGTTGCTCAGAATGAACTAGCATCGTCAAATTTTTCTTACATAGTTACGTAGACCTTATACTAGGCTTAGATCTATATCTATATATCCAATTCTTAAACACTTATCAAACTAGCTGCCATTACTGGCAAGACATATGCTAGGGTAGGGCTCGCTTAGGCTAGCGCATTAACTTTACCTCAAATCTGGACCTGTCTAATGCCTAATAATAGGAATAGCCGACTAATGGCATGGTTAACTTCGAACTGGTTAATTCCGAACTTTACGTTTGATTATAGGTTTGGACCAATATTAGCTTATTTACCATGGTTTAATATGTCTAGTCCGTATACAGAACCAGTCGTAGATCTAAAAAGTTCTAGTCTAGTCTCTATAGATCTAGACTCTGATCTACGCTGTATCAGCATGGAACCACTAGGTATACCAAAGGGGGGGGGGGGGCAGACTGCCCCCATGACGAGTCACAACTGATCCAGGGGACGTCCCTTCTTTTGAACGTGAAGATCTTCTTTTTTTTTTGCTTGTCAAATTTTTTCAGCTAAGAAATCCTTAATTTGGGGTGAAGACGGGGATTAAGATCACTGACGTTAATTTGTGCCTGACGTTAGAATACATTCCATGCACGCACTGGCGTACCTAGGATTTTCCAAAAGGGGGGCACATTTTTTGGAGGATATTTCGTCCGCGAAAAAATGTGACAATCCCCCCCCAAAAAAAAGGGGTCTTCACCCCAAATTAAGGATTTCTTAGCTGAAAAAAAAATTGACAAGCAAAAAAAAAAGATCTTCACGTTCAAAAGAGGGGACAAACGTCTTTTTCATTGCATTTTTACATTACAAATTATTTATTTGGCTTCTCAAAGGGGGGGGGGGACACGTCCCCTGAATCAGTTGTGACTCGTCAGAGGGGCAGTCTACCCGCAGTCTGCCCCCCCCCCCTTTGGTACACTAGTGGTTCCATGCTGGTACAGCGTAGATCAGAGTCTAGATCTAGAGACTAGACTAGAACTAAGATAAAAAAAATTACATCTAGGACTGGTTTTGTATACGGACTAGACATATTAAACCATGGCACATAAGCTAATAATTGTCTAAACCTAATTAAACGTAAAGTTCGGAATTAACCAGTTCGAAGTTAACCATGGCATTAGACGGCTATTCAGTGTTGTAGTCAAGGCTCAAACCTCCAAGGCCAAGGCTTTAATACCCAAGGCCAAGGCTTCAATACCAAAGGCCAAGGCATGGAAACCCAAGGCCAAGGCCTGAAAACCTCAAGGCCAAGGCATTTCAAACTTACGATATACAGAACTATGAACTAACAATACTTTGGCGGCAGACATCACACACGGTAAAATGTATGTGAGCGAGGGGATTGAGCGAGAAAAAAATTAACCTTCGTACATTTAAAACAAAAATAATTTCATTTAGAGACATATTGAAATGATGATATAGTTACCTGTGTACACATAATCCATAATTTTTCTGGGCGATTTACATTGCAATAATTATTATTACCACAGTCATCTGATCCTGGCATTCTCAACGTATGTTTTTCTCCACTCCCTGGGACAGGGGCAGCAGAAAATTATTAGGGGGGGGGGGGGGTCAACGCCAAAAAGGCACTCATTTATCAAAATTAGTTTTTTGTGCAAACAGATACATGTATTTTCAAAATGAGATTATGTTTACTGCGTGAAGTAATTGCGTGTTTTGTAGAAATTAACTTGAGCAAAGGCTTTCTAAAGTGATTTTTAATTATAAGATAGATATTTTGATTTAGGTTTTACTTCTCAGCGAGAAAGCATAGCGAGCAAGCGGTTTTGAAAAAAATCAATTCTGAAGTTGTAAAACTTGATTTATGGTCAATTATGGGGCTATGTTGAAAGGGCATCCTTGCGCAATGTTGCCAGCGCGAACCACCTGCTCAAACTTCTGGGGCCTGTTGCATAAAACTTTTTACCTGAGAAAACTCAGGTTGTTTTTACCGGAGTTCTTGTGCTGTGTTAAAGTCAATGGCAGAAATCAGACTAACTTTCGTTTTCAGTTTTTACCTGAGTTTTCTCAGGTAAAAAGTTTTATGCAACAGGCCCCTGGACATGTCGGGTATTAAGACATGGAAATTAAATATTCTGAGCTGGTTTTGTAATTATGAAAAAGATGTGCATCTAACTAAAAAATAACTTTGCGCTCGATAATTTTTTTTATATACTGACCAGTAAAGGAATTAAGCAGTTAATTAATACTTATTGATAATATAAATAATTATTAATTATTATTTCTTGAAACCATACTGGCACAAAACAAATAGTTGTTTATTTCCTTGAAACTGTAGAGGAATGAAATTCACTGTTGAACGATATATGATTAAAAAGAAGTAAACATTTTTATCCCTTTGTTTTGTCAATCTGACCCAAAACAAATATACAATTTAGAAGAGAGATAGAGAGAAGAAGTTCCACCACCAAGAATAATCTTAGACAAGGGGGGAGGGAAAGGAAAATATGGAGTAAATGTCATATTATTTTTTAAACAATCTATCGCAAAATTAGCTTTTCTTATAGAAAGAGGGGGACAAATTTTGTTCACTCGCTCGCTTCAATCGCTTTCTCCCTTTTTTGACAGAAATTTTGCTCTATATGCCATGCTTGACCCCTCAAAGTTTCTGGCTCATCATGCCATTGACATAACCCATTTGGATATGACAAAATTGAAGACTGTGTTCAAGTTAACCAAATCTTTTTAGAATATCATTAAGACTTAAACATTCTTGTTGGCCAAAGAAAATAATACAAGGAAAATCCTATTGGAATAAAAATCAACCTTGTTATCGTTCTTTAGAGTTAGCTATGTTTAAAGTATGAAAATTGTTGTCAAAATTGCAGTCAGATGTCAAACTTATTCTTGTCATCAAAGCACTATTATCTTGATCATGATCATTATTATTTACTGTCATTATCATCATTAGTCATGATTACAACACATTACCAATACATAATGCTATTTTTCATACCTGATGTATTCTTTGTTTGAAAAATCTTGATAATGGTGACAATTACAATTGATGACACTGCTAGTACACTTACTACTGCTGCTACTACTGGTAACTGGTAGTATTGACCATTAGTGTCAATAAATATAAAAAACAATAAATTGAAACATTTGTAATTACTTATTTAAAACAAATAAAAGTACAAAATGCCTTGAAATTTCAAGGCTCAAATCCTCAAGGCCAAGGCTTGAATGTTCAAGGCAAAGGCTTTGAAAAAGTAGGCCTTAAGGCGCCTTAAGGCCAAGGCCGAGCATCAAGGCACTACAACACTGATTAGTACTAGGCATTAGACAGGTCCAGATTTGAGGTAAAGTTAATGCGCTAGCCTAAGCGAGCCCTACCCTAGCACATGTATTGCCATTAATGGCAGCTAGTTTGATAAGTGTTTAAGAATTGGATATAGATATAGATCTAAGCCTAGTATAAGGTCTACGTAACTATGTAAGGGTACCGGTAATTTGACGATGCTAATTCATTCTGAGCAACGTGAATGCTTACGACCGGCACTGGTCCACGCGCGCATGCGTACTCTTAATCCGAAGACGCAAGTTATGAATATTCATATGTTGGTCCAGAACTCGGTGGGAAAAATAATTTCGCACCCGGGCCGGGTGGGAGAGTACGGTAAACCCCTCAAAAAAAATTCTGCAACTCAAGTTTGAGGGATAATATATTTTTTGTTACTGAAAGTTTTAAAGGTGAAACTGATATCATAAGAAAGCTTCATTATTCCTCTTTACTATGATTTCCATTTGTTGTGATTATCATGTGCAATCGCTCTGAAAAGGCATGAAACTAAAGGCCTAATGAAACTGAGGGCAATGTCAAAATTTCAAAAAGTGAAATGTCGCAAATGAATGTTCTTGTCTTGTCTTGTCTTGGGTTAAGTCGGCATATGCAGACTTGCTGTACTCCGCCAACTTTATTGATGTGTGTGAAATCACCAAGTACCAGTACTTTCTTTCTTTAATTTTGCAAATATAGACCAAAAAACCTTTGGGTTTTCTTTTAATGACATTAGTAAATTGTCTGTTATATACTCTGATTTAGATTTATTTAATTCTTTTCTAATTACATTGCAAAACTTTTTGAAGATATCCCAATCTTTGGGCAAACCAGATCTCTTTGCTTTATTATACAATCTTTGTTTTTTCCTACACATTCTCCTATGTGTTCTTGTGAACCATGGTAAATTTCGTCTATTAGAAGCCAACTTTACTGGTACATGGTCCTTCATTATGGATTTCAGCTCTTTTTCCAAGTTATCCCATTTATCCTGCGTTGAGCAGTTCATATAACTTTCCCTGTACTTCTTACAAAACTGGTTTATTCTTTCTTTAATTCTTTCCTCATCAGCTTTCTGTCTTTGGAAAATTACTCGTTTAGGTTTACAATTCCTTCTTACTTTGACATTGATACTTGATTCTACTATATCATGATCACTAAGCCCTGCGATGACATTTACGTCTTGGACGACAGCAATGTTATTGAAAAGAAGAGGTCTAATATATTGTTTTCCCTTGTTGGGCTATTTACTAACTGTTCTAAGCCATTGCTAATTGTAACATCTAATAATGCTTCAGCAGTTTCTTTTGAGGCTGAACTTGTTTGCAATACAATTGCCTCTTTCCAGTCAATGTTACTTTGATTAAAATCTCCTTGGATGATGACATCATAAGGCTTAACATGAGCATTTATCAAGTCAAGTGATTCTTTAAGAGAATACACAGTAGTCATATCATTGTGTTTAGGTTTATAGACCGTAGCCAATAAAATTGGTCTTCTATGTATTAGGTTAAGTTGGCACCATATAATTTCTGATCCTTTCTCTAAGTCAGATCTTCTCACAATTGGCAAATTGGTTTTATGCATGAGAAAAACGCCACCATGGGCATCGCTTTCTCTGTCCTTTCTATGCACTGTATAACCATTAGGCATGAATTCCGCATCTAACACTGAGGGACTCAGCCATGTTTCAGTACCGAACACAACATCTGGTTGGTACATATGTATCAGTGTTTCCCATTCTGCTTTTTTATTCTTGATACTTTGAAAATTTATACAGAGGCAATGTAGTTTATTAGTTGACGACTTCTTTTTGGAACAAGACTTTGTTTCGTCCATACTCTTGTTTGAACTATCATCACTATCATCAGACATTGCTGTTGAATTTGAGCTATTGTCAAAAAAAGAGTCTGTGAAGTTAAGAACTTCACACTCTGGACACAACCATTCAAAGTTATCTATTGTTACATACTTGTCATAGTCGGTTTCAGTGACATCACAACAATCGATGTGAGTCCATCTAATACAGCGGTCACATTCTAGTGCCTTTTGACCATATCTAACAGGCTTGTTACATATAGTGCAAGGTGATACACATTCTGGACATATCCAGTTTTTCTCCGCTAATATCGATTTATATTCACGAGTATTAATTTTTAGACAACTCGTGTGAGTCCATTTTCGGCATTCACTACAATTTATCCATCTCCTTGTCTTGGTCCCTACTCTATGGCAAACTTAATTATAATAAGTGAGTAAATGAAAACAATCATATTTTTCCAGTGGTAACTTGAATTTTGAGTTAAGCTTGTATCGAGTTGAGTTGCTGTAATATTGCACAAACTTTACCAAACCTCTACAGACTGCACAAAAAGTCACTAATTTCACAAACTAATTCTAGCCTATTCTACACAAATGGAGTTACTTTAACACCTTAAAAATATGTAGTAGGGCTCCTACTCTTTAAAAAACATCGAACAATCAAACTTCAAAGTACTGAAGAGTATAAAAATGTGTTTCATAAAAAAGAGTATAAATAAAGACGAAGTATAGATATTTAGATCTACGTAACTAACAGTGGGAGATTAGCATTTGCTATATAGATTCACCAATGCGCCACATGTACGTTTGTAAAGCGTTGTCATCAAAACACTAAATGACTGTTGCTTAGACCAAAATCGTTATTGTAAATTTCTTTTTTTTTTTTTTAGTTTGGGATCTAAGTTCCAGGTTGATGACATGAAAATACAATTAAAATAAGATAGCAGACGTAGTATATGGGCTACAATGAGTTCAAGGTGCAATAGTACTCCCATCGTCGTTCTTCAAATACCAGCCTCAATCACAAGCCAGGACAATATTAAAACAGTCATTTGTTCAACATTCATTCATCAATTTCAACAGCATTCCGAAGTAGAAGTCATAAATACAATCGAAGAACATGAAGAAGGGTGAAAAGCACGAACACGTTCAACTCTGCAACCAGAATAAAAGATGGCGACTTCCAAGTATGTCAGTGTCTTCAGCTTCATTAGTGTGTCATTCAGATTGAAAGGAGTGGTTTGTGTTGTTGAAGAGATGTGTATCGATTGTTTGCATGATTTAGCGTTTGCTTGAAGTGAAAGCTTTCATAAATTTTAAATGTTCAACAACAATTAGACCAAGGCCAAGACAATACAATACTATAGCTTCAGTCTCTGTATTTGGTTGTTCCGCTGAACTCTTCTTCTTCTTCTTTGTAGTCTGCTTCCTTCAATCCTGAAGATTCTTGCAGAACTGCGTAGGCTCCACTCACCAATAGTCAATGCATATAGTAAAATGTCAGAAATTGTTAAATAAATCCCCAGAAACGACGGTTATTCCACTCCTTATCCCCGACCATTTGCCATACAGCGAAAGGTAGGGGATGGGACTAGAGCCGGAATGTGAGACGTAGTCAGAGTAAGAATTTTCAATGTAAAAGTAAGACTAAGTCTAAAGAGAGTTTGACTAACCAGTCTTTCCCCCCCAACCAAACGTTGATCTTCCTTCCGTTGTTGCTGTACTTGGAATCAACGATATATTCTCATTTATTGCAAGACTCTTTGCAAAATCGTCAGAATGTATCAGGAAATTTGTCATTATCCTCAGCAGCGCATATACTTCTACGTAGAGAGGCCATACCGCCCTCTTGTGCTCAATTAAAGAAAGCTAACAGAAGCGACCACACCACTGACCTCCACAGAGCTGGATAAAAATGCTTCTCACCACAGATACCTGTTTCCGGTGATGCTTCTATTTCGAAGCGCCGAGATCCAGCGATAGTAGTCTCTTTCTCCCCCGACATTCAATTTTGTTTCTTCTATATTTTATACACAAGAATAATTGTTGTAGCACCATCAGCATAGTTTATTCTATTAACTGTATCTTGTTGTATGGTGAGAGGAAATGTGCTTGTTTTTTTGGAGGGTGCTTCTTCTCTCGATCCCTCTCTTTTTGTTGAGTATTATCATTGTAAGGCCTATTAATATTATTTTGGTTTTTCATTTATTTTTCATATCGTTGTTGAATGTTCATTTTCATCATCATATTACTTATGTAAGCCCCCATTTTGTACCGCCCTGGATTAATATGGGTGAAGGGTGAAATAAAAGAATGAAAAGGGGCAAAGAACTCAAGTGACAAAACAGAACATATGTTCCATTTTTTTTATTGAGTTTCTTTTTATTTATCCAGGATGGGAAGCACATCAGGCACATGCCCCCCCCCCTTGAAAGCCATAGAAAAGATTTGTTTGGCATTCATTTTGTGTGATCATTTGTAAAAATTGTTAATTTCATTTGATTGTAACCCTTTATGTTTGGATTTGAAATCAATAAAATTACCTTGAAACTTAAAACTTCATACTGTGAAGCGAGGATCTTTTTTTAATCGTCAAATTTTTCATGACACAAATCATCTACAATGGAATCTTGTTATTTTTTCTGTGAAAAGTGCCCTCGCCCTCCCCTTGAAAAATCTGGATCTGCCCGTAAATAGGCCTTTGTGGTAAGAGATTTTTTAAATTTCATTTATTTTTTACTGAAAATCTTTTAGTTAGGTTTGGATTTTAAATCAATGAAAACAACTGTAAAGCGAGGATCTTTTATTCTTATTGCCAGATTATTCGTGACATAAATCTCCTTAACGGGGGGGGGGGGGGGGGGGGCGCGGTCAGGGGCGTGTTATTTTTTCTGTAAAAGAAAACCCCCCTTGGAAAATCCTGGATTTTCCCCTGATTAGACCCACAGTAAATTTCGTTATTCCGAATTTCTGTCTTTCTTCTTAAGCATTTTTGTTCAAATACTACATATAATAAATGTTCAGGAGTTATGTTCACCGTTGATACCCCATTATTTTTTTTCCCTTTTCTGGGGAAAAATAATTTTGAGTTTTTATCGATACGAAACAAAATTGCGAATTTGTCTTGATTGAAGCTATCATGACTTCCTTACCAGAATGCATTACGAGCAATGTTTCGTCGAAACCTGAGGTCAGTGGTCCAAACGGGTTGATAAGCCTCTGGTTTCGTGAGATCTTTTTTCTTTTTCGATTTGTCACTGTCAAACACCATAGACGTAATGGAGGCAGCTGGACGAGGTTCACGTAGAGAAATCGGTGACTTTTTATTCATTTTTTATATTATATTGATGACTTAGATGGCCTTTCCGTCAAAATAACAGTTTTAATTAACATACATGTATCAGTTACCGCATCAGTAGATCTACATCGATATTAGCTTTGAGGACCCCTTAATGATATTTTAAAATATTTTTACATACATACTTTTACACCATGAAGCCTTGAAGCCCTCCCCATTAGAAGCAGGACATGTAAACACGGATGGATTTCCCTAGGAAATCCATAATTAAATTTTAGAAATCACATAAATTTGTTGGATTTTATTTTTCTATACAACTTCATATGCTTAATGTGTATGAAGACCTGTACAAAAAAACTGTTAGTATTTATATGAAAAATGAGAGGTTTCTTACCAGACCGATCTCGTGTAGATCCCTCGATCCATTCGTAAACACCAGAAATACAATAGGCTTGACCCTTGAACCGCTTGGTTATGACGTAGCGTCGATAAGCGATGTTACAAAATGCTGTTTTGAAGAACAATTTGTAGATAAAAATTATTATTTAACAAATAATAACATTTGAAACTTGATTATAAATAATTATTATTATAATGGACAACTCTCCATTTGTTTTGTACACAAATTTTCAGATTTTCCCCATTATCTTTCAAATTGCCTCTTACCTCCTGATGTGATGAGCATAACATATGTCATGAGCAAATATAATTAACACCACGTATGTCAAGGTCAGGAGGAGACTATGTGAAATATGTCAAATAACGAGGAAAATCTCAAAATTTGTGTACAAAACTGATGGAGAGTTGTCCACAAAATCAGACATTATGAAGCCTGTTTGCCAATTTGAAGTTCCCCATAGAAAGTACAACAAGACTTTTCAAACTTCCATAACTCGCTTATTTTATAACCGATTTTGAAGAAACAAGTTTTAGTTTGCTAAGTCCTCTCATATCATTCTTTCTGACAAGATGGATTCTCCTTGTATTTTGGTTTCCTTTAGTTCATAAAGGGCAGGGCATTGCGCTGAATAACAGTTTGCAATGAATTGCTAAATGCCAATGACTGAATCATGAGCATCATTGCATCCACACTTTATTTTCAAAACAACTAATTTACAATTCACCACTGCTTGGTCTACAGGAGGGCTCAGCCTCGGTTTGGGCCTATAGATGTCTATCGATTAGTGACAGAAAAGCCTCAGTTCCAGGCTACATGTAGATAATCAGATCTGATAGTACAGGGTCTTGTTTCGTACTAGACTTGTTATAATAGCAAATGCACAATTTCTCTAATTGATTTACTTTCAGTTAAATAATATACAGATTTGCAATAACGATTAAAACTAAAAAGCTCCTGAAATCATCCAATCTGATTGGCTTTAAAGTAAACCTATTTGAGAAATAACAAGTCCTAATGAAAATGGGCACTTCAAAGAATTACTACATTGGAACCTTTATTATGATTGGCTGCAGATCCTTTGTAGACACGATAGATGCCATAATGACAAATTTTACTATGATTTTACTCAAGATTATGAATGCATAATGAAGCTGGCCCCTGGTCTGTAAATAAATCACAATTCAGTTTTTTCACACGCAGCACTTCTCTCTAATAGAAAGTATATGTACCTAGTTCATGAAACTTGGCCATAAGGTTAATCAAGTATCACTGAACATCCTGTGCGCATTTCAGGTCACATGACCAAGGTCAAAGGTCAATGAATTTTTGCCATAATGGGAGTATCTGTTGAATTACCATCATAACTTTGAAAGTTTATTGATCTGATTCATGAAACTTGGACATCA